>NC_045726.1:18515695-18863569 GCF_009834535.1 Camelus ferus
TCACTGAACCTCTCTGCTGTACACCTGGAACGTTATAAATCAACTGCCCGTCAGTAAAAACCAGACTTTTAAAAAGTGTTATATACAATCGTGTGCATAGACATAGTAACTTTTAAGGACTAAAGGAGACACAATACTGACATTAGATATTTCCCTGCTGAGAAACTTGTCAGGTTTACTTAAAAACGAGGCCTTTTTTATATTCAAGTTACTCCGGCCAATCAGGAACAGACCCTGGGAAAAACTCACCAGGGCGGAACGAGTCTTACGCACGTTCCTGGGCTGGACTTGAGACTCATGACTGTCCATCAACTTCTGGCTCTCATCTGAAAGCACTGAATATCCTTTCCATAGAACGAGTAAGAGTGTCCCTTATTAGTCTGCTGGCAGCCGTCTCCCCTAAATGAAACTGGACTCTGGGAACCACCACGGTGTGCCTCCCTGCCCCCGACCCAGCGCCTGCCTTGTCCGAAGTGGGAAGACCCACCAGCAACTTATTCCATGGGCTTTCGATCTTCTCCTCTTAAAAATTAGTCTGTAAAGTTCTTCTTAGGGACTGATTTTTCTGCAGTCCATACAAACGTGTGAACCGCAGAGAGTCACCACCGAGGCAGAGAGCGTAACGCAGGAACGGGCTGTGAGACACAGAAACCACGGCCTGGGAGAGCAGCAGGCGCAGTTCAGGACTTTGTGGAGACGCTCCTCAGCGAAGGAGTTTCCACAGGACACCTGCATTCTCCCTCTGACAGGCCGGAGACAGAGGGGCTGCCAAAAGTCCTTCAGCGGGCTCTCGGGAGCGTGTCTCTAAAAGCCCTGAACTGAGGCTGGCTAGCTGGACTGAGCGGGCTTCAACACCCCGCCACCCACAGGGTGTGAGAGGCAACCTCTCTGCAGAGACGTGAGCGGGACCAGGCGATCCTGAGAACGTCTGTGCAAGCGTGTTATAAACAGCCACCCTGCACAGGGCATCCGATAGTGACCCGAGCAGGGCATCACCCTTCACTGCCCCGGCAGCGACAGGCGGGGAGCCCCCGGCTCAGGCCCGGAACCAACCCTGGTTCAGGCGAGGAGCCCCACGAAGCCACAAGCCTGACTCTGCTTTGTAAGGAAGGAGTCTCAATTCGCTAGGAAGTCGCTTTCTCAGGCGGGTGGTAGCACCCGCACTGCATTGCTGATGGAGTTCACTGACGAAGCAGGAGTCTGCACTTAAAAAAAGAGCAATTACAATAAGGCTTGTTGCCCTCCCGCTGGGTTACTTTGACCTCGAGCTTCTGTGAAGGGGAAGAGGGCCCCGAGGCAGCTTCAGGCCGCAGGTGTGGCCCCTCTGCCTTCCCGGCTCCGGGCCGCAGGGACCCCGAGTCCTGCTGGGGCTCCTAACTGTCACGGGCGTCCACTGTCATGGGCTGGGAGGTCCCGTTTTGGCGTGGAGGAGTGGAGGGCGTCCTGCCCAGAGCACAGGAGGGTGTGCGGGACTTAACCCACGGGCACCTGCAGGAAGGATGTCCGACGGGCGGGCCGAAGGCGCTTCTCTGGGAAGCGCCGGGTGGCTTAGCGTGAGCAGCGGCTCCGTCAGAAGAGGCAAGAGGGCCGTTTTCTCGTTGCAGGGGCCTTGGACATCTACAGCGTGCCAGCCGGGAGATCGCCCGTGGCCACCGCCGGAGAGGCCCCCGCCTACGTCAACACGCAGCGCGCCCCGCGGCAGGCCCGGCCGGCCGCCGGCAGCAGCGCAGAGAGCAGCCCCAGGAGAGACCTCTTCGATATGAGTGCGTTTCCATTTGCTGCCTTTTTTTCCCCCTGTGTTTTACACCATCTTTGTTTGAAATGTGTGCGATGACTGGGTTTTCTGCTAGAGGGTTCTGGTGAGTGGTGCTCATTAGCTGTACTTTTCTGGGTGATGGTTGGGCTTTCCAAGGCTTTGAGCGTGGCCAGCCCCTGCTGTGGCATTCCAACCTTCTCTGCAGTCCAGAGGCCAAGCCACCTCCCCGTCTTTTTGTGACTGACTTTCCTCCTGAAGCTCTGCCGTGTATTGAGACAAATGATAAACACACAGAAATGCATTCGTTTATTTACTCCCTCGGACGCCAACTGGGTATTGCGTGCCGAATACTGCATCGGTTTCTAAGGTGCCAGGATGAGGTGGCTTGGCCCCTGTCTTCACAGAGCAAGACCAACACACACGCAAGAAACTGTGATGTGCCCCTGGTTTGCACGCACACTGCCGTTTTCCCTTCCCTTCTCTCTCCCTCTCTCTCCCCTTCCTTCTCCCCACCGAGCACCTACCGTGGGTCAAACACTACTCTGCTTGCTGGGTCACACGGGAAAATGAAATAGACATAGAGTTTAAATAGCCACTCTGTGTTGCGAGTAGTGACACGCACTCTGATGACAAACAGAACGAAGGCCAAGAAGAGTGACCCAAAACGGCTGTTGACGGCAACGTAGTGTGACGTGTGCCACCGCGACTGGGGAAAATAAACCGTCCGTGAGCTGGTTCGTGAAAGTGTAAATTGTTGTTAAGGACTTTTGAAAGCGCTTCCTAAGCTCACAAACAGCTCTACGTCCCCAAATTTCTTTCTCAAATTCCTTGAGAATTTTACAGGCTGAAGAGGGAGGGAGAGGAGCCTGGCATTTTTACTGAGGTTCTACCACGTGGCTAGGTGCTTCCTATTGCATTTAAATTTTTCAGTGGTCCCTTAGGTAGACATTATGATTATTATTAATTATGATGATGATGATGGCTGTTTTAATCCTAGAGGTTCAGTAACTTTACGGCTGGGCCAACACTCGGTACTGCGTGTGGGTGAGGACAGAGCGGAGGGCTCTTATGAATAGGCCGCACCGTGACAGTAAGTCTGTTTCTCCTCGGCCACTTTGGTTCCCAGACACCAGGCTCCCACTGATTCACAGAAACCACCAGAGCCAGAAGAACTGTGGAAGGATCCAATCCAATCTCTTCGTTAAAAAAAAAAAGATGTGGAACTGGCCTAGGAGGGAGGCGGTGGCCTCAAGCTACAGAGCCTCTGTCTGCCCAGCTGTAATGGTATCTCCTGCCTTCAGGGGAGCAGTTGTATCTGTGGTCAGCTTTCACTGTCTAATTTCATCAGTTCACCAGTGACTCCTGGCCCCAGAGCCTGGGCAGAGTTAGACTGGGCTGGGGTTTGAGATGGGAAAAATAAAAACCAGAGCCACCCTTTTCTCATCCGTCAGTTTCTACTCTTCCTCCCAAAATGAGAGAAGGGGAGACAGAGAGCTGAGAGAGCTGTGGAGAGGCTGGTATCTGCTGAAAATGATGGAAAAATAAATCTAGCATGTTGTGTTTATCTTGAACCACTCTAGCTAAATAATAATGACAGTAATGATGGTGGCAGTGGTGCTGATGGTGGTGACGGTGGTGAGGACAGTGATACGGTGGTGATGATGATGAGGGTGATGGTTATGGTGGTAATGATGGTGGTGATGGTGGTGATGACGATGACAATGTTGGTTATGGTGGTAATGATGGTGGTGACGGTGGTGAGGACAGCGATATGGTGGTGATGACGATGAGGGTGATGGTTATGGTGGTAATGATGGTGGTGACGGTGGTGAGGACAGCGATATGGTGGTGATGACGATGACAATGATGGTTATGGTGGTGATGAGGGTGAGATGGTGAAGTGGTGTTGGTGATGAAGGTGGTGATGACAATGTTGACAGTGATGGTGATAATGGTGACACTGATGGTGGGGCTGAGGTGATGGTGATGATGATGGTGGTGATGAGGTCTGTGGTGATGGTGATGGTACAAATTTTCAACAATTCCAGGTAATCAGGGAAAAAGTAGGACAAAAAGAGAAAATCCGCAAACATAATTTTAGCTAATAGTTTTAACCTTTTTCTCCCCACATCTGTAAATGATTTAACAAGTGTGAAATTGACTGAATTTTGGTTTCCTTTATTCACCTCACTTCCGCCTATTCCCTACTAACCTGAAAAAACTGGTCTTATTTTGCAGCACTCACTGAATATTCACAGGGCGCAGACTCTGTCCCGGGAGCAGTGCTGGGCTCTGGGGAGGTAGCTGTGCCCAGGAGGAACCATCCCTGCTCTTGTGGTGCTTGCGTTGTGCTGGGTTAGCAGTGTGGTCCTCAATAACCATCACAGCACCTTGCGCTTGCATAGCTCTGAGTGCAGTTTTCAGAGTGCTTTGTACCTATTACCTTGTTTGGAAACCAAAGATGTAGTTAGACGTGCCTGGCAAGCTCTCTTACTGCTGATATCTGTTGCTGTTGGAGCAGCAGTCTTACCATTGCCTGATGCCCTGCAAGGAGAAGTGTGTCCTGAAGGGCATGAAGTCAGGCTCAAGCTCAGACACTCACACAAGAGCCTTTTTCTGCAGGGAGACACATGAAGGTCAAGGGGAGGTGAGCTCCCAGCCTGCAGCAAGTCACGCAAAAGTCACCGAATGAATGTCAGTCTTCTCTTTGAAAAAATTTCACCTAGTACAAAGATTTTGGAAGGAACATTTGTTGGGTTGGGCTTAGGTTTTGAACAAAATCAAAACCTTGCAACTTGTCTTTCCTTTTTTTTTTTTTTTTTTGTATTGGCAGGTTTTTATTCAGAAAAGAACAGATTTGTTGAAGAGGCTAGCCGATGTTCCAGAGAAAGTAGATGGCGTGCGATATGCATGGCTTCTCGGGGCGTGCAGAAATGAAGTCATTCTAACTAGTTAGACTAAGGGTGTGCTTGAGTCTTCGGCACAAGACACAATGCCCAGCTGTCTTGGGAGAGCAGACTCATCAGGAAGGGTCACGCCGAGACTTGGGCTGTGCTTTCAGATGCTTGTTCGGATAAGTCTCGTTATGTTACCAGCCCGTCATTTTTCTCGCCTTCCTTTTTTTTCTTGGGAGAAGTTGCCTTTCCGTTTCTAGCTCTCACGTTGTGCTGTTTGTCATTTGCTCTTCTTGGGACTGACTTGTCGCTGGCAACTGTCGTTGGCAGAGCCTTTCGAAGACGCTCTCAAGAACCAGCCGTTGGGGCCTGTGCTGAGTAAGGCGGCCTCCGTGGAGTGTATCAGCCCCGTCTCACCCAGGGCCCCGGATGCCAGGATGCTGGAAGAGCTGAGAGCGGAGCCTTGGTACCAGGGGGAGATGAGCAGGAAGGAGGCAGAGCGGCTGCTGAAGACGGATGGAGACTTCCTGGTCAGGAAGAGCGCCACCAACCCCGGCTCCTTCGTCCTCACTGGCATGCACAACGGCCAGGCCAAGCACCTGCTGCTCGTGGACCCAGAAGGCACGGTGAGCGCGGGGCGGAGTGTGGCCGCAGTGGCCGCCTCCCTCCCACAGCCCCCCCCCCCCGGGGTCGCGGCGCAGGGAGACCACTTGCCCTCCTCTGCCCACATGTGCCCGCAGAGTCCCGGGTCACCCCTTCAGGACCCTGGAGAGCGGTCATGGAGGCCTCGATGCTTCCAGGCCAGAGCCAGTCCTGAGCCAGTCCAGAGCCACCCTGTGCAAGTCCTGACAGTTGGAAAATCACCAGGGTCCAGGGTGAAAGGCTTCATTCTCACGTCCTCTAAAATAAGCACAAAAACTGAGAAAGGCTGCTTTCCAAGCACGTTCACAGTGGACAAAGACGTGCAGGGGTCCTGGGCTTTACACACTGACCTCAAATCTCTCTAAAAGTTGAACCACAGGTTTTTATTTGCAAGTGGTGAGACGTGGCGAGGCAGGAAGTTTCCCCCGTTCTTGAGTCTCTGTCTTTCCCACGCAGAAGGCTGCCTGGTGACGGGGGGTTTGGCTCTTCCTGGCTGTGCGGCTGTGTCCCCGCAACTCTGCGGGTTTGACTGCATAGCCCATCCTCCAGACAGTAATTACATCCGGCTTCACCCCGGCACAGCCCAGGAATTATTATGTTGAATGAATGTAATTACACTAATGGAACCACTGAGTACAGTGCAGGATTACTGCTTAAAATCCTTTTCCCAGTGGAAACAAGGAGGCAGGCAGAGCCGCCTCCACAGCGGCTAAGAACACGGCCTTTCCCCTGGGCTGGTGAGGATGAGCACTTAGTCTCCAGCGGGACCTGAACGTGAGTCAGCTGTGCGTGTCTGAGGAAGGAGGCGGTGCCACCTGCGACAACCACACCTCAAATTCTCAAATCGCTTCTTTCCTTTTCCCTTCGGTGCACATTTTTGCCATCTGTCAGTGGTGCCTGCTGTATACTGGATTGTCACCTGGGTGGGCCATCTGGGGCTCCCCGGATACGTGGTCTGCACGTCCCTTCCCGAGCTGTCTCGGGAAGGACTGACAGACAGAAGCCACTGCAGACCTCGTGCCTGTTCACCCCTGTTCCCGGGACGGTGTCTCTGGGGCGTCTCCCACGAGTGGAGTTTTGGTCCCAGGATATAGATACGCTTGATTTCGCCTGGGATTGCTTCTGCTTCCAGAGTGGCTGGGCTGCCGACATGCACAGCCTCAGAGCGTGAGGGTCGCCTGTCCGCCTCCTCCTTGCATTGTCTGTCTAGTTTGGGGAGTAAAGTGATGTCTCCTCGTTTGCTGTGCAAGCCACTGATCACGCTTCATCAACAGGTTTCCCCATACGGTTGATGTTCCTCCTTCCCCCCTGCATGTTTCTCTTCTAATATTACTGATTTTCTTGAGGGTTTTTTTTGGTCATAGAATCTCCAAATGCACTCTTCCACTTTCTATCAGATAATTGTGTCTGTGACATCCTCACCAAATAAGTCTTTGTATTTTTGGAACGTAGCTGAATCCATCAGTTTTCCCCTTGATGATTTATAGTATTTTTGGGGGGGTAATTAGGTTTATTTATTTTGTTTATGATTATTTTTAGTGGAGGGGGTGGGGATTGAACCCAGGACCTCGCGCACGCCAGGCATGCGGGCTACTGCCGAGCCATACCACTTCCTCTGTGATTTATAGCTTTGAGTTTTAAAAGATTTCTCACCTCCAAATCACAGATACACTGTATGCCCTTCTATATTTTCCCCTATTGACTTTAGAGATTTATCTTTTCACATTTATTTTTCAAATCCAACTGAAGCTACTTTTGAAGATGATACAAGGTGGGGACCCGACGTTGAAACATGTCTCCGTGTAGAGAGCCGCATCCCTGTCCCTACTGACCAGATAATTCATCCCTTCCCTGTGGCAGTGAGGCTCCTTCCACCCCACACTGAGTTCTCTGTGTCACCGGCCTGTTTCGAGATCTCTGTCTGTCCTGTTGCTCTGACTGTCTGTCCCTGTACCAGTTCCACACCGTATTGCTCACTATGGCTTTAACTTGTCTTAGTATCTGGGGGCCTGTGGGTCCTTTTTCTTGATTCTCCTCTTTGTTAGCTGTCGGAGCTATTCTCAGACCTTTATTCTTTGCTCCGATTTTCGACTCAGTTTATAAAGTCACCCAAAATACACGTTGGGATTTTGATAGGACTTGCACTGAATTTATAGATCAATTTGGGGACAGCTGACATATTTCAATATTAAATCATCACATCTATGAACATGGCATAAGTCTCCACTTCTTTAGTTTTAAGGTGTCTTTTGTCAGAATTAAAAAATTCTTTCTGAAAGTTTGGGTTTTTTTTTTTAGTTTTTTTTGGGGGGGCGGGGTAGGGTTCAGGTTTATTTATTTATTTTTAGAGGAGGTCCCAGGGATTGAACCCAGGACCTCCTGCATGCTAAGCACACACTTACCACTGAGCTGTACCCTCCTGCCCCTGGAAAGTTTTCTGTTTCCTTTGTCAGGTTATTTCCTAGAGTGTCTAGTTTCAGTTCCTGTTGTAAGTGGTATGTTATTTTTGATCAGTTTTTCTCAGTAGTTGTTGCTGAAGGCAGAGGACTGCAGTGTGATCTTGTGCCTGGAAAATTTGCTGACTGCAGTAGTTTTAATGGCGCGGCAGGTCATGCCGTTGCACACACGGCCTGTTTGGTCTCCGGCTCCCCAGTCCCACGCCTTGCAGGTGGCCCTCCCACATGCGGGGACCAGGGCGCCTTTGAGCGCTGGCCAGCAGAGGAAGCCCCTGTCTTGTTTCCAACTCGAAAGGGAAGGAGGTTTTGTTCCTTTAAGGATGATGTAAGCTTTTGGTAGACTGTCCTTCTCAGCTTAAAGGTCTTCATTCACTCATTCATTGATTCACTCAACAAGTGACTACTCCAGGGATGTGTCCATGAACCAGTGAAAATGACAATCTCTGCTCTCATTAACATACATACCAAATACCTAATTCCTTTTATCACGTACTTATATTGAACTGTATCAAATGCTTCTTCCGCAGCTTTTGAGATAACACTGTGACTTTTTTCCTAAAGTCTGTGAATGTGGGAATTAACACAGGTAGATTTTTCTTTTTTTTTTTTTTAACATTTTTTATTGATTTATAATCATTTTACAATGTTGTGTCAAATTCCAGTGTTCAGCACAATTTTTCAGTCATTCATGCAGGTAGATTTTTCTGATGGTGCATCCTGCTTGGTCTTGACCAAAAACTAAGGTCACAGAAAATAAGGTTTGCGTCACAGAATCATTCCAGACTTCTTTCCTTTCACGTTGGCCACCTATTAATTCAGTTGTGCTCATTTAAAAAAAAAAGGCGGGGGGGGGGGAGAAAATAGCTAAGCCATTCTAGGAGAACATAAATAGTTCAGCTGAAAATTTTATGTATTTTTTAAAAATGAAAAGTTAAAATTTAGCTAAATGACTCCTTCTTCTAGACCAAAGCTGATTCATTTTCTGTTCACTCAGTCTTTACAGACAAAAGGATGATTTTTTAAAAGACACACACTGTTAATGACAGGCTATATATTCACACACCAGTCTCGAGATGACGCAGAAGAGCAGGAGGAAGTTACGTCAGACCAGGCGTACCGAGCGAGCCAGAAGCCCCCCAGGCTGCACCGCGTAGACAGCTTTCATTTTGGAGGATAAATTTGCAGTATGGTGGGGAAATGCGTAAATCACACCTACTAGTCACTGTCCTTTGGGTTTTTTTTCTGGATTTGATTACCTAGCTTAATTGATGCCATGGAGGATAGCTTTAACTGGAAAAGAAAATGGAAATGAAGGACAATTAAAAATGCAATGCCGCTTCCTTGCTGTGAGGACACCAAAATAGAGGCGAACACGTTCTTTTCAATATTTATTCCTCTGATTTTCATGGTAATTGGTGGGTCCCTGACTATAAAGGGGGAAACTTGGCAGAGCTGATTACTCAGAGAAATAAGGATGCAGAAGAGTCCTGGGTCTAAATTTACTCCGGCGTATACCAACCTCCATGCTCTCCCAGTTGTGCAAGGCGGGGGTGCCCGGGGCGAGCTGGGAATGTGGGGGGCAGGGAGCCTGTGGCGGGGCTCCTGAGCTCCCGGGGAGATGCTGAAGGTACTGAGCCTGGATCACGGCGGCTGGGAAGGGGCCGGTGAGCGCGTCTGTAAGAACAGCCTCAGGGATGGAGTCTGGCGCCCTTTTTTTTTCTTTTCAACATCTTTCAGAATCACTTACTCAGCCCTCTGTGTCTGAAATCATTCCCCTAAGTCATTGATCATCGATTCACTCCTTTGGCCTTGACAGGCCAGCACAGCGAGGTGGGCACCGTGCTTGCGTTCGAATAAGCCGTTGCTACGCGTGGCTGCGTGTTCCGTGGGCTTCAGTGACGTGGTCTCGGGTTATGACAGGCTTGAGCGCACGTACAGAGGCTTGCGCATTCATGAGATCACCAAACACCGACTACCGTCCAACATCCACATTTATTAGGGTTTTATTTTGTTCCCAGGGTAATTAGGAAAACAGAAAGTCCCCGATCCCTCCACATAATAAAACCCTGCTGTTGTTTTAAATCCCCTTGTCCCAGTCAGTCTAGGCTGTGCTGCTGTGACAAACGAAAGGTAAGTTCTGACTTGAGTGTGAGAGCTTCAGCCCCCACTCACATTAAGCCTGTGTGTGCTGAGTGGCCTCCTGGCCTCTCTGGCCCTTGCTTGGGTGGCTCGGGGAGGCGGGTGCATCCATCCCCTGGGTCGGCCTCGTCCCTGTGGAGAAGGAAGGGAGGGAGGGAGCGCAGCGCAGCAGCTCTCAACAGCCTCACGGGGGAGGCGGCACATGTCACTTGCCTCACGGTCCATTAGCCCCGACCTGATCCCAAGAGAGGCAGAAGAATCTTAATGACTCATGGAGAGTTCTTGACCAACAAGGCTGTCTCAACAGTGTATCTTTTAGATTCCTGTCAATGTAACAGCCCCAGATATAAACAAATAAGGTTTTACAGACAGGCTTTAATGCAGAGTAACAGGCCCCCCGCGCTCCTCCTCGCCCCACCCCCGGTTCCAAGAGAGAAGCAGGCTCTCCGCAAGGTTTCGTCCAAAGTGCCTGAACGGCTATTCACTGATGTCATGTTTCAGTATTTCCCGATCTTCCCTGTGAAACTCTTTGGAGCACCTCATTTTCGCCACTTCTTTCATTTTCCGACAAGCGTTTTACTTTCTCTGGTGGTTGTTTTCGTGCCTTAAAAGTCATCAGCGCCTCTCCCCGATTCCATCCGCAACGGGAACCGTGTCTCACGACCCCCTGCCCTTCCCGGGGGGACTGGGCGCCCTGCTGGTCCCTTGTTTCCTCGCCCCTTTGTCCTCGTCTGTCTTCTGTCTTTAACCCACAAGAGTAAAGAAAATGGTCATATGAATTCCCACGTACCTGTTTTTGGCTGCAGAATTTACCCGTAGTGTCCCCGTCTCGATGCACCTGTGTCTCACCCCCATTCATTTTTGGGGGTATCTTTTGAAGGCATAGCACAAAAACCATTTTTGTTCAGAATCATTTGACGGTAAGCCGCTCAGATATTCCAACACCCCGCAGAGTACTCGAGTGTGAATTCCTGCAAACAAGGGCCTTCCCCACCTGACCGGGGCTTTACCAGTTGCCCCCAGAAGGTTCTTTGTCTCGAAAGGATCCAGCTCAGAATCACGAGCTGCATTTAGTTGCCCCGTGTCTTCACTCTCCTGCAGCCTGGAGCAGTTCTCAGCCCGGGTTGTCTGACGTTTCTCATTACTGGGTTCAGGCGACGCATCTCGGCTGAACCATCGCGGAGATCCTGCTGCCTGCGTCGCTGCATCCTGATCTGGGGCGGGGGGGGGGGGGGGTTGCTGGCTGCCTGCATGGAGGGTTCACCTGGCTTTTTGATTCTAGACACTCCAGTGCGTGTAAAGCAGTAAACCACCGCGGTTTTGATTTGCGTTTTCCATAATGACTAATGACGTTGAGCGTCCTTTCACATGCTTATGGGCCATTTATGTCTCTTCTTTGGAGAAATGTCTGCTCAGATCCTTTGCCTATTTTTTTCCTCCTTCAATTTTTTTAAATTGTGGTGAAATATTTATGATATAAAATTTACCATCTTAACCACTTTTTCGTGTATAGTTCAGTGATATTAAGTGTTTTCATACAGTTAGGTGACCACCACCTCTGTCCATCTCCAGAACTCTTTTCATCTTGCAGAACTGAAACCTTATACCCGTTAAGAAATAACCCCCCTTTCCCACCCCCCCAGCCCCTGGCAGCCGCAACTTCCCTTTCTGTATCTACGATTTTGACTACTCTAAGTGCCTTACGTAAGTGGGATCATGCAGTATATATCTCTTTGTAATTGGTTTATTTCAGTTAGCATCATACCCTCGAGTTTCATCCACGTTGTCGCCTGTGTCAGAATTTCCTTCCTTTTTAAGGCTAAATGATATTCTATTGTATGAATATATCGTGTTTTGCGTATCCATTCATCAGCTGACGGACACTTGGACTGCGTCCACGTTTTGGCCACTGTGAACAATGCTGCTGTGAATACAAGGGTGCCGATATCGCATCCGGACTTGCTTTCAGTTTTTTAAGTATATATCCGGAAGTGAATTTGCTGGATCATGTGGGAATTCATTTTTCATATTTTGTTTGAGAACTCATCATACGTGTTTCCACAGCAGGCCGCACCATTTTATGTTCCCCTAACAGTACACAGGGGTTCCAATTTCTACACATCCTTGCCAACAGTTATTTTCTGGGTTTTTTTGGGGGGGGGGATAGTAGCTTTCCTATGGATGTGAGACGTTATTTCACATTAGTTTTGATTTGCATTTCCCAAATGATCAGTTTTGTTGAGCATCTTTTCATGTGCTTGTTGACCATTTGAATATTGTTAGAGAAACGTCAGTTCAAGTTCTTTGCCCATTTTTTAATTGAGTTGTTTAAGCTTTTTTAATTTTTGAGTTTTAGGAGTTCTTTACATATTTTGGTTATTAATTCCTTCTTAAAAATATGATTTACAAATATTTTCTTCCATTCTCTGTGTTGCCTCTTTACTTTGTTGACAGTATCTTTTGATGCATCACATTTAAACATTTTCATGAAATCCAGTTTGTCTGTATTTTTTTCAGTTGCCCGTTCGCTTGGTGTAATATCCAAGACATCATGGCAGATTCAAGGTCTTGAAGCTTTTGCCTTTTGTTTCTTCTGAAACTTTGAGGTCTTACATTTAGGGCTTCGATCCACTTCGGTTAGCTGTTGTTTGTTGTGTTAGCTATGGGTGCAACCTCATTCTTTTGCATGTGGATAGCCAGTTTTCCCAGCGCCAGTTGTTGTGAAGACTGTTCTTTCTCCGGTGGATGGTCTTGGCATCCTGGCCTAAAACCATGTGACCGTGTGCGTGAGGGTTTGTCTCTGGGCTCGCTGTTCCTGTTCCTTCGGCCTGTGTGGCTGTTTTCACAGCAGCACCACACGGTTTTGGTGACTGTGGCTTTGCAGTGAGCTCTTAGTCAGGAAGTGTGAGTCCTCTGACTTTCTGTGACTTAGTCTCGGTAGGTGTTGTGTTTCTAGGGATCTGTCTGTTTCATCCGGGTTATCCAGTTTGCAGCTGTTGTTCACAGAACTCTTACACGCTTTTTACTTCTGTAGAATCAGTCCTAATCTTGCCACTTCATTTCTGATTTTAGCAATTTTGAAACTTCTTTTTTCTTAGTCTCGCTAAAGATCGGTCAATTTTGTGGATCTTTTTGAAGAAACACCTTTTGGTTTCATTGCCTTTTCCCTGCTGTGTTTCTCTCCTCAATCTCATTTACATCTGCTCTAATCATTATTATTTTTTCCTTCTGCTTAGTTTTTTTTTTTTTTCTCATTTCTTATTTCTAAGTTGTGAAGGTAGGTTGCTGGTTTGAGATCTTTCTAGTTTTTTTAATGTAAATGTTTAAAGCTCTACAGTTTTCTTTCATTAATATCTAGCTTCATCCTGCTGTGGTCAGAGGAGGTACCCTGTGTGATATCTATCTTTTAAAATCCATTGAAACTTAATGTGTGGCCTAACATACTGGTCTGTCTTGGAAAGCATCCCACGTGTGCTTGAGAACAGTGTACATTCCATGGTGAGAGTGTTGCGTATGGTCTGTGATCTAGCTGGTGTCTTGTGCTGTTCAAGTCTTCTGTTCCCTTCCTTACCATTACTAAGGGTCGGGTACTGAAGTCGTCAACGACTACTGGAAAACTACTTCTCCCTTCAATTCTGTGCATTTTTGCACCACATATCTTGATGGTTTGTTCTTAGATGTGCGAGTGTATATAACTGTTCTATCTTTCTGGTGTATTGAAACTTTTCTTAGTATAGAACGTCTTTCTTTGTCTCTTGTAAACTTGTTTGATTTCAAGTCTGTTTTGTCTGACATTGGCAGAGCTAGGCCCACTCCCTTTGGCTTACTGTTTGCGTGGAATTTCCGTCCATTCACTTTCAACCTGTTTGCGTCTCAGGATTTAAAAATCAGTCTCTTGTAGACAGCATTTAATTGAATCTTTCAACACTTTTTAAAAACTCTGTGCTTCACATCTTTGTATTTTGACTGGACAGTTCAATCCATTTACATGCAAAGTAATGACTGATAAGAAGGGACTCACTTCTGCAATTCTGCTATTTGTATTCTATAAAATACATATATGTGTATGCTTTCTTGTTTTTCATTTCTTGCATTACTCTCTCCTTTTGTGTTTAGATGATTTTTTGCAGTGAAATGTCTTAATTCCCTTCTCACTTCCTTTAGTGTTTTTCTCTCTCTCTTTTCTTTGTAGTTACCAGGGGATTATATTTAATATCTTAAAGTTACAACATTCTAATTTGCATTTGTAGCATCTTAACTTCAGTAGCATGCAAAATCTCTGCTCCTTTACAGCCCTGTCCCCACTCTTTTCACTTGCTGATGTTCCAGAATTGCATCTTTCTACGTGGTGTGCCTAAACACATAAACTAACAATCTTAATGCAATAGTCTCTTAAGTTATGTAGAAAGCAAAATGTGAAGTTACAAACTGAAGTCACAATAATACTAGCTTTTATAATTGCCCACGGTTTTACCTCTTCTGTGATCTTTATTTCTTCATACAGCTTTGAGTTACTGTCCAGTGGCTTTCGTTTCAACCTGCAGGACTCCTCTTAGCATTCTTGCTGGGCAAGTCCTAGTGGAAATGAATGCCCTCAACTTTCGTTTATCTGTGAATGTCTTAACTTCTCCTTCATTTTTGAAGGATAGTTTTGTCAGAAGTAAGATTCTTAGTTGACAGGGTTCTTTTCCTTTCACTTTTAAATATATTTACCCACGGTCTTCTGACCTCCAGAGTTTCTGATGAGAAATGTGCTGACAGTCTTATTGAAGATCTCTTGTATATGACACGTCTCTTCTTTCCTGCTGCTTTCAAGATTTTCTCTCTGTCCTTGGCTTTGACAGTTTGATTATAATGTGTCTTGGTGTAGATCTCTTTGCATTCATCCTTCTTAGAGTTCATTGAGCTTCTTGGATGTTTATATTTATGTATTCCATCAAATTGGGGAAATTTCTGTCACTTTTTTCAATGAATTTCTCTTTTTCTCTTCCTTCTCCCTCTAGCACTCTGACAATGCATAAGTTGTCTGTTTTCTGGTATCCCACAGGTCCTTTGGGCTCTGTTCACTTTCTTCAATCTTTTGTCCTTTGCTCCTGAAACTCAGTAATTTTAATTGTCCTATTTTCAAATCCCCTGATTCTTTCTTCTGTTTGTCTTAGGTTTTGTTTGCTCTTCTTTTTTCTTGAGGTGGGAGGTTATGTTACTGATTTGAGATTTTTTTCTTTCTTAATATGGACATTCACAGCATTCCATAAGTTTGGACTGTTGTGTCTTCCTTTTCATTTATTTAAAATGTTTTCTTATTTCCCTCCTGATGTCTCTTTAGCTCACTGGTTATATAGGATTTTGTTGTTGAACTTCTACCTATTTGTGAGCTTCTGACATTTTTCCTGCTATTGATTCCCAGTTTCATTCCATTTTGGTCAGAGAACATACCCCCTTTGTGTGGCATTATTGTTATACATATTAAATCTATTAATACAACAATGCATTGTTGTAATTATTACCTTACTTTCTGACATTATTTCCTTAGCCTGATGCAGCTTTGCCCCCCCCCACCTCCTTTGTGCTGTTATTGGCAAGAATGTTATACAGATATTACATTTCTGTCTGAGGCCCAACACTACATTATATTCATATTATTTTATACAATTACTTTAAAATAAGTTAATCTTCAAGTTTCTAATTGCCTTTCTTCTTGAGACAAGAGACCTAAGTTTTCCTCACCATGTTATTTCTATCATCTAGCTCATTCCATCTATTTCTGGAACACACATAAAGACAGTCTGATTTCCTGTTCTAATGTGGGCTTAACAGATTTCTAAAGCAAACCCATCGTTCTAAGGACACATTTTCAGCGGCGTCCTGGGCGAGTTTCAGCCTGTTGTGCATACTGTGTCTTCCTCCTTTGTGGTTTTCACGCACTTTTCTTTGGGGTGCTTCCTCCAAGCTGGCGCACGGGCGTGAACCTTCTCATCCCGACGCGTCTGAAAATATTTTTAAGTTGCTTGGCTTCACTTTAGGGTTGGTTGCAGCGCGGCTGCTCTGATTCTTGGTCTTTTGTGGGTTCCTTTTTCTTTCCCTCCTGAACATTTTTAGTGTGTTCTTTTTTCTTTATCTTCTTCAGTGACATAGTTATGAATCTAAGTGTGTGCCTTTTCTCATTCATTTTTCCCAGGGATGTGATGAACCGACTCACTCTGAAAATTTTAATTTTTCTTACGTCAGACCAATTTCCCCGTATTTTTTCTTTGATAAGTTCTTGCCTTCTGTATGGCTTCCTTTTGGAACACCCGGTTGAGGGGACTCTTGGCCTGACCCTCTTTCTCATCTTATCTGCAAGTTTCCAGTTCTTTGAAAATTTGCTCTATGTTCTAAAAGCGTTCCTTGATGACCTTCCAAACTTTATATATATGAAATTTTATAAATTGTGTATTAAATTTCTAAAGGAAAATTTGTTGTCTTCTGATTTTTTTTTTTTTGTGCATCTTGTTCTTTTTAATGGTTAAAAGAAAAGTATACTTTTACTTTTGATGTTATTAACATGAGTTGTTTTAAATAGTTTGTCTATTTTTCAAATTATTTTCTGGGGTCAAGTGTTTGTTGCTCACCATGATTTTTCTTTTCACGGCATTTTTAAGATATAAAAGATATAAAAGAAGAAGAGACTGGATCGATTTCCTGGGGTGAGTCTCCTGTGCTGTGATACATTTAGGTCTCTTTCCCTGGAGTCTTTCCCAGCATTGCTGCTACGGGCTGATTGAGACTGTGAGTGTGTGTGGTGGGTGGGGCAGGGGGTGGGGACAGGATGGAGGCGATTAGGAGGAGGGAGCTGTTTGCTGACAGATTAGAGGACAGTAGGTTGAGAAGAGGAGAAGGGGGCTTGGACTCTAAGGCTGGGTGCCTCCCAGGGGCACTTTACTCGGAATCACCATTACCTTCTTATAGCTTTAAGTTTCCCCAGGCATTTTATTTAATTTCTTTGGAAAAACATTCTCTGGCTTCTTCCCTGAAGGTAAAATGCTAGTTTGGCTGTAAGGAGACAAAGGGAAAGGAGGGAGTGGTGGAGATGCTGGCTCCGTTCCTCCTCGGAGCAGTCTTCCGGGCAGCCTAACTGCTCAACCTCCCACCATGGCGCATCTCTGCCCTCAACTGCAGGATCCGCCCTCCTCGCTCCATTCTAGGCCACCCTCCTCCTCGCTCTTTTATTTCAACAGGCTTCCATCTTCTCCACTGGCCCACAGTGTGCTGATGTTACAGCCTCCTCTGGCAGTCCACCGGTTTCTCTTTCGCTTTCGAAGTGTATTCCTCTACTGTCTTTTCCCTGGGGTTGATGAAGACGGCACAGGACAATGCCTATACTCAGCCTTACATTTTAAACTAGAATTTCTTTACTCATGGTTTTCCTCTTAAAAACTAGAATCATTTAATGATATAAAACATCAGCTGTTCCTCCATCTCTATTTTCTATCAAAGACGTAAAATTAAAGAAATTAAAACACACAAGTACATTTTAGTCTCTTCCTCGCTCAGTATTTGATATCGAACCTTCCTTATCAGTGCTGTCTTGCCATGGGGGAGCTTGGAGCTAATCTGTTCACAGTGTTTCTGTGCTTCCCTGTCCTGGCTCTGAAGAAACCCTGATTGAGGATCATTTCCTGTGAATTCCCCTCTTGGTCACCATGGTCAGCCTCCCACCTTTTTTCTTTTCTATTGTCAGAAGCCGAATTTACTGACTCTTGGGCAAACTTAGAGATGATTCAGGCTTCTTGGTGCCTTGGAACTGTGAAAGGAAGGGAAGCTAGACCCAGAAGGACCCGGGGCCAGGGAGCCCAAAAGTGTCCCCTTCACCCTGGATATGGCTGGTGGTGGGGATGGGGTGGGCATGCACGGGGTAGAAGGGGTAGATTGAAATCTGTCCAGGACCCCAGCTGAGCAGGGATCCAAGGTCAGGTTCACAATTTGGATGGAAAATGAGAGCTCATGTGGGGCAAGGTGTTGATTGGAAGTGTAAGCAACTGGTGTGCAAGATTCCAAGTGTAACTCTTGGCACTGAGGTCCCGTGGGCTGATGTGGACCTGGCACTGTGGCCACTGGGTTTAGGAAGGACCTGGATGGCATCTTAATTTCAAATTGGAAAGAGGCCAGTCTGCCAGTCTGATTCTTTTGCACTTAGCTTTCCAGTTTTCCCAACAGCATTTATTGAAGAGGTGGTTTTTCCCATTGTATAGTCTTGATGTGGCCCATTTTATTATTATTTTTTTATTGAAGTACAGTCAGTTTACAATGTTGTGTCAATTTCTGGTGTGCAGCACAATGCTTCAGTCACACGTGAATATACATGTATTCATTTTCATGTTCTTTTTCACCGTGAGCCCACTTTAAAATCTGGTCGTTTGCTTTCCTATTGTTGGTTTCCAGAGTTCTCGGTATATTCTGGATAATAGTCCTTTATTAGAGACGTCTATGCCAAATGTTTCCTTCCCACTTGTGACATGTCTTCCCCATTCTCTTGACAGTGTCATTGGCAGAGCAGACATGTTTAGTTTTAACGAAGTCCAGCTTTTCATTGCCTCCTTTCATGGATTGTGTCTTTGATGTCATACATTAAAAAGGCACCCTCCAACCCCTAGCCATCTCGGTTTTCGTCTGTGCTACCTTGCAATATTTTTAGACTTTTGCATTTTACCTTTAGGTTCATCGTCCATTTTAAGTCAGTTTTTGTGAAGCGTGTAACGCTTGTGTCTAGGTTTATTGTTTTGTGTGTGGATGTCCAGTTGTCCCGGTATGACTTGTTGAAAAGACGATCTTTCCTCCGTTGTGCGGCCTTTGTGTCCTTGTTCTAGATCAGTTGTCTGTATTTGCGTGGGTCTATTTCAGGGCTCTCTGTTCTGCTCCGTTGATCTACTTGTCTCTTCTTTCACCAACGCCACTCTGCCTTGATTGCTGCAGCTCTACAGTAAATCTTGAAGTTGAGAATTATTAGTCCTCCAACTTTATTCTTCTTCGATATTGTGTTGGCTATATTTGATCTTTTGCCTTTCCATATAAACTTTAGAATAAGTTTATCAATATAAACTTGATGGGATTTTGATTGAGATTGCACTGAATCTATAGATCAAGTTGGGAAGAACTGACATCTTGACATTATTGAATCTCCCTATACGTCAATACAGAATATCTCTTCATTTACATAGTTTTAAAAAATTTCCTTCATTATAATTTTGTAGTTTTCCTCATGTAATTGTGCATATATTTTGTGAGATTTATATCTAAGTATTTCACTTTTGGAGTGCTAATATAAGTGCTATCATGTCTTTAACAAACTTAGCTTATTCATTGCTTATATATAGAAAAGCAATTGACTTTTGTGTATTAACCTCATTAACCTCTTATCTTGCAACCTTGCTACAATCATTAAGTTCCAAGAGGTTTTTTTTTTTTTTTTTTTGGTTGCTCTTACTGTTTTTTGTTTTTTTTACTTTGGATTTTCTTCATAGACAATCATATCATCTGTGAGCAAAGACAGTTTCATGCCTTCATTCCCAATCAGCGTACATTTTATTTCCTTTTCCTGGCTTATTGCATTAGCTAGGTCTTCCACTGTGATGTGGAAAAGGAGTAGCAAGGTGGGACCTCCTTGCCTTGCTGCTGGTCTCAGTGGGAAAGCTTCAGGTAACTTATGATATTCCTTTATTAGCCTTTTAATGCTCGTAAGATCTATCGTGATGGCCCTTTGTTTCATTTCTGGTATTAGTAATTTATGTCTCCTTCCTTTTTTTCTTATTTAGCTTGGTTAGAAGCTTATTGATTTCATTTATCTCTTCAAAGAACTAGCTCTGGGAATCATTGGTTTTCTGTGTTGATTTCCTATTTCAGTTTCATTGATTTCTGCTCTCATTTTTATTATTTTATTTTTAAATTATCCTTTTACTTTCTCTGAACTTGCTTTTCCTTTTCTGGATCCCTAAGGTGGAAGCTTAGATTGTTGATTTCAGCTCTTTCTTCTTAATATATGTATATTTTAGTCTATTCTCCTGTGGCCTGACTCAAACAAAGCCTTCCAGCCTCATTTTAATATGAGTTTTGCTATGCAGAGCCTCACATAGCTGTCTGGGGTTAACATTCCATGTAGCAGAATCCCTGAATCCCTGTCCAAGGTCTGTCTGGGCTGCTGGGCTTTTGAAATCAAAAGCCGTTGTCATTTCCAGCACACAGCTGGTGAGTCCACACAGGTAGCTCTGTGAGGTTCTCTGGGCAGGAGCCAGACCAGAATTTCAGCCAGTATTTACAGGAGTGAAGTAAACTATTTCTTTACATGACTTCCCCTTCTGTGCGCCTTTGCTCACATGTGTGTATTTATACTGGCCGGCATACATGCTGCTGAAACACTGACCAGTGGTCTTCAGCTTGGGTAGCATGTTGGAATCGCAGAGGGGACATAGGACACACTAGTGCCGGGCCCCACCGCAGCTCCTGATGGAGCCGGCCTGGGCACGGGGTTACTGAAGGCTCCTCGGTGACTGCAGGGTGAGCCCAGGCTTACAGCGCCGTCCGAGGCACCTCCCGGTCGTAATCCTTCTCCACCCTCCCCTAGTGCCCCAGAACATAAATGAGTGTCCATCATTAAGAAGTGGGACTGAGGGGTCACTGTAAAGGCAACACCCCAACAATACTAAGCTCAAGGCGCCCTCAGCTTCCGAGGAGGGGGCTGTCGTGTTACCCAGGGGGTCCTTCTGGGTGGGGAACTCTAAGGAGCTCCAGGAGGATTAAACAACCTCAAATGAAAGTTGCCAGAAAATTTTGCAAAAAGGTTTTTTCTGAATGTGCCCATCAGGTTACATCCTTACTGGGGCTCAATGCCCAAGAGTCAGGGGACCTCATGGCCCAGGAAGCCCCTCTTTGGCTCTGGTGCTTACAGAAACGGGTGGGGAGGGGGTCCTGCAGCAGAGTTGGATCCCAGGAGAGGAAAACGTCCTGACTTTTTAAAGCTCTAGCTGCTGCCTTTGGCCTCCACTGGCCGAGCCCACATCCGATGTCCTGGGCAGGGGCCTCTGACATGCATCCCTGGAGCACAGAGTTAGGCAGAGGGTGAGACCTGGCCTGAAGGTTCAGAGATGGGCATCCTGTTGGTGGGCTGATGGAGAGGGAGGGACAAGAGTAACCACATTAGGGGAGGGGGGTGAGATTAAGAACCTGAGGAAAGACGAGCATTGGGACAAGTAAGGTGGGTTATAGACATGCCCTCAGGTCCCTGAGGGAGGGGCGGGGGAGAGCTGGTGCCCCAAGGGAGGGGTGGGCTCTCAGGGATAAGGCTGGAGAGAGAGTGCGGTGCCCAGGCGCCCCAGACCCAATGTGAGGGCCTTCTATGGCCTGGAGGGTGAGTGCATGTTGCCAGGGGCCTGCTCCCTGTCCACCTCTGCTCCCTCTCAAAGGGGCAGGACCCCGGGGCTCTGTCCGGAGCACACCGGGAGACTGCCCCTGGCCAGACCTCACACCGCCTCCTCCACGTGTGGGCTGTGCCATGAATGTACTGGCTCGGGGTGGGGGGGGGGAGGGGTGCTGGCGGCCCCCCGGGAGCAGGGCACAGCCCAGCGAGCACAGGGAAGCGGCAGCGCTCCTCCCGCGCCCCCAGCCCATGTCAGGCCTTCGTCTGGTCAGGAGAGGTCCATGGACAGGCACCGTACCAGCCTCTAGACCTGGTGGCCAGGGACGCGCAGCGCCGCCCCTGCATCCCAGCCAGGGTCGCCCTCCAGGGGGAGCCTGGAGCCTTCCTCACAGCTGTGGGCTCCCTCCTGGTAGGAGTGCAGGATGCGGGGGGCCGGCCTGGAAAGCGTGGTGAGGAAGGGAGGCGGCCTGACGGTGCTGACGTGGAGACTGAGCCGGGTTCCTGGGTGGACGAAGCACGTCCTGGGCCGGAGACCACTGCGCAAAGGCCGCTGGGTGGTACAGTGGTTTCTGGGATGCATCCGATGAGGGTAGGAGGGGCGCAGGAGAGAGGAGGCTGGCGGGAGGCAGGGAGCTCACCACGGCCCCTGGTGCTGAAGACGGGGGCGGTCATGGCTCAGTCCCAGAAGGGTGGACAGACAACGGAGTGGCCAGTGACAGTGACCTGGGACTGGGCAGATACCATCTCTGAAAGGCTGGGGAGCCCCGGGTCCCTAAGGAGGCTGCCCGTCCACTTCTGTTCTCTTTCCTCTGCCCCTGGGTCATGCTAACCTCCCCCTGCACCCTTCGCAGATCCGGACAAAGGACAGGATCTTTGACAGCATCAGCCACCTCATCACCCACCACCTGGAGAACAGCCTGCCCATCGTCTCCGCCGGGAGCGAGCTCTGCCTCCAGCAGCCGGTGGGAAGGAACCCGTGACCCACCAGCTGCCCTGCCCTGACACTGCGCCTGGGGTCAAGCGGACTCAGTTCTTCTCGGTAGATGGGTAATCGGGCCACAGGAGCTCGAGCAGCTGCCCACTGGCTCTGAGCTTCCTCCAAACGCCCCAGGAGGAAAGCCTCCCTAAAATGCAAGTTTCATAAACTTGTTCCGAATTCTCATGTGCATATGAAGGTGTACATACCTATACAGCCTGTACAAATTGTCCCTCTATATTTATATTTTTTAAGACCCAGAAAGATGTAAGACTAATGTTCTGTGCTGTCTGTTTTTAACGAAAAAAAAAGTTTGACTGTAGTTGTCCAGGCAAAAATGTTAGTCAACTGATCCCATTCCACAGGGAAAGTCCACTGGGCAGGTGTTACCCACTAAGCACAACACAGAAGCGGCGGGAGGGTCGGTGATAAGCGCTTGGAATTATCATAGCATAAGGCGCCTAGCTCTGCATGGAAAGGGCTGTGAAGTGCTGGTTCTGGCGGCTGTCCCTCCTCCTTGGCGACACCTCCCAGGCTGTGTGCATCACACCAGCGTGCAAGGCGTTTCCGGGACCAGGGTGTTCGTGCCGCTGCACTGAAGAGCAGGCGTTCGTCACTCCGGCTGTATCGGGCAGCGCTGAGCACAGGGATGCTGTCTCCCATGACCCTGGCTGGTGGTCCAGGGGTTCTTGGGGATTCACCTTACTGCCACATGTGGCATAAAATAAGCCTCACTGATCAAGATCTTGGCTGGTAAAGGCTTCCTTCGTTTTTACCTGTATGATGACAAAACCAGGCTGTGTGGAGGGGCAGCTGGGGGCTTGTACTTCCTTGTAGCTAACAGGCTGCTTCAGGACCTGCTAGTGAAACTGCCCCCCGGCCCCGCTTACATTCAGTAGAGGACAAAGCACGTGCAGGAGCTGTGCCGGGAAGACAGGTACAGACACGCGCTTAGAGTCAGGCCTGGGAACGTTCCAGCAGCCGTGGCTGATTCAGCTTGGCCGGAAGCGAGGGGCCAGACGCAGGAGTTTTGGGGATCAGTTCGAGGTCCCGCTTCTGGAGAGGTTAGTGGGTGGAGTGACTGTTTGTCGCTACAACAGGTTTCCCAGCTGCTCCACGGAGAGGGTGCGCGCCTGTCCCTGGCTCCTCCCTTCCAGATAAAATACTCAGATTTCCTACTGTTTCATTTGGTGTGAGGACGTTGACGTTTATAACTTAAAAAAAAAAAACAGTCTGGCTTGAGATCACCATGTGCTTTAACAGATGTCTTTTAAAAGAGAGGACGATTCATTCATTCGTTGGCACCTTCCCGCTGGTGCTACAACGTTGGCGCTTGTCCCGTGAAATCCCACTGCGTGCGGCTCCCCTTCCTCCCGCAGCACGGAGACACTGCCCGCACACTTAGCGCTGGGCAGCAGTACATTCGATGCTTCTAGGATGAGGAGTTAAGGGTAGATTTTTAAAACTCTGATGAGCAAAAAAAAAAAACTTCCTCCAAGTTAGAATGCTGGGCCTGTGAACCCTGCGTCCACTTTCAGGGTGTGTGTGGCCGGGACGGAGGACAGGGAAGAGCTGTTGAGTGAGGATGGGTCGGGGCAGGGCCAGGGCCTCGTCTTGGCCTTCCGTGGAGTTCCTCCCCCTTGAGGGTCCCAGGAATCCAGTCGGCTGTGGCTTCAGTCTTCTAGGATGTTCTCCAGTGACCAGGCAGGTCTGACACTTACATAGCCCACGCTGCCCCTTCCTGGCGTGCTCCTGGGGTCAGGTGCACACAGATATTCTGCTCCAAGTTATCCAGAAGCGGTGGGGACTGAACAGGGACGCAGGGCAGCAACTGGGTCGGGCTCCTGCCCTGTGGTGACACAGACTTTGGGACATGAGAGCTGCCCGGCACGCTGTCTCTCGGAGGCCTGCAGCCCTGCAGCCCTGCAGATGTACATAAGCGTCTGACCTCCCTGGGGTTGCATGATCCTTCTCTGTGTGCAGCTGTACACACATACACAAGTGGATGAAAGGACTTCGTTCAACAGTCTTGTACGCCCCACTGCGTGAGGCCAAGATGCTCACGTAAAGGGCAAAGCAAGCAGGAAACAAGAGTTAAGAACCAAGAGCCTTTCAACGTTTGATCTGCTTTTTTCTCTTGGGGCCGTAAGAAACGGTCATCTGCAATTTCACTAGCTCTCTGCTCTGAAGTCGGTGTTGATCTCAGTGCTGATAAGCGATATATGTTTTGGTTTGTTTTGTTTTTTTTTTTGCATGAGAATCAATTTAGAAAATTAAAAGTATTGGGGGATCGGATTTTGTTTCAATATTAATTCAAAATACATATTTTTAAACTCAGATTACAAGATTGCGTCCCCTGGAACAGTGCCAGTGGGACAACCTGGCCCTCCTTTGTGGCCTTCGGAGCAGATGTGAGATGCAGCAGGTGGCAGAAATTTCTGAGTCCTGGTTTCCTGCCATTCGTAAAGCATGTGACTGCTCACTGGGGCCGTCGCATCCCCTCCTTCAGGCGCCCTGTGCCGGGCAGCACGCGGCCTCGCCCTCAGGTGGGGAGACTGAGGTGCAGATGCTGCCCCCGCCCAGGCTCAGAGCTGCCCGGTCTCGGGCAGGGCCGCCCAGGGCTGGTCACTGTGCGCCCGGCCGGCCACCCGGCCCCGCGGAGTGCGCTGGGACCTGCGGCCCCTCTCGAGGCCCCCCTGCCACTTGCCCCAGGCCCCTGTGTCTGCTGGGAGAGCAAGGCGGGCCCAGAGGTCCTGTAATGGCCCTTTCGGCCAAGTGGCCATGGAGGTCTGCCTGCCAACGCCCCCCCCCCCCCCGCACCATCCTCTGTGAATGAGCTGTGCTCTCCCGTGACAGCCTCCTCTGCTCAGAGCCCGCGGGGCCTCCCGCGGGGCTGCGGGTCCCTGGTTTCAGTCCGCTTTGCGGCCTGACCACCGAGGGGACCCGAGGCAGCTCCCAGTGGAAGCAGGTGGACAGTCAGAGAGACGGATTCATGTAACTCCCCAGCTAAGCCCCAGGCTCAAGCAAGCTGCCGCCCCCGGGCCTCTTCTATCTGAGAGGCCAGGGGACCGGAGCCCGCCTGGCCTTGCTGTTATTTGCGCAGTGATTCTGCTTCATGTGTCTCACGTGTGGGGGTCGACGGACGAAGGCCCAGCTGGGGGTCTCCTGATGGAGGGGGGCCGCCGAACAGGCCCCGAGAGCGCAGAAAGTGACCAGCCGTGTGCGGGCGGAACGACACGGTGGTAGGCGAGACAGGCCTGGGGGAGTGGATGGAACAGCACTTGCGCGGCCCCCAAAGGGCCCCGACTCCTGGCTGAGTCCAGCCTGCCGTCCTGCAGACGGCCGCTCCCTGCAATGGCCCTCTCCGTGCAGGTCGATGTGATGCCGGGGTGACTCCTTTGCATACGTAACACTTTAAAACTAGCGTCCTGGTCCTTATTCTCTGAGTCAGTCACCTCGCGGAGGCCAGTCACGCGTTTCTTTGGGTCCTTGCTCCCCGGGCAGCAGCCTCCGCTCTGGCACGCGCAGAATCACGTGGCCTCGAGCTGCGTGCTGGGCTCCTCTGAGCCATGGCTCGCCGCCCGCATGGCAGGGCTGTGCGGTCCCTGTCGTGAGAGGGTGTGGGGCTGGTGACCATGTGCAAGCCTGCAGGACAGCTGTCTCCCGGGATGCTTCACTCTCCAAAGTGTACATCTGTGCTCTCTTACTGGCTAAGCACATATCCCAAAATGCCTTTCTGGGGATGGAGGCAGCCTGGCTGGAACTGGGTAGGAGAGTCTGGAAAGACTGCAGGACACAGACAAATCCTGGCCGTGGGTTTCAGAATAATATTCTCTGGTTCTGTACTGAGACTTTCCGTTGGTTCTGGGAAAGACAAATGGAGAAACTCCTTTACTGGCACATGTTGTAAACCCAGAACTGCCCCTGCTCCCCAGAGGACACTGCAAGGGGGCGTCTGGGCAGCGTACAGCTGAAGGGACCCGTTTTTCAGTGAGGAAATTAGAGCTGATTGACTTGCCAGAGGGTGATGACAGTCAGCGGCTGAATCAGGACAGAGCGCAGGACTTATCAGGGTCCTTTAGGGCTTGGATAGAAAGCTCAGCCCCCGATGGAAAACGATACGTGGTGCTTCCCTCCTTGGGTTGCATTTATGCTCCATCTTTTTTCCCAAAATGCATAAAGGCGTGAGTGGTTCACACGAACAAGGAAGTGTTTCTATCCCTTTGTTGAGTTTGGGGTTCCGCAGAAGCAGATCCTGAGAGAGGCTGTGAGTGGACGCAGGTTCTCAGGGTGATGACCCCGGGGTGAGGAAGGGAGGGAAGCTGATAAGGAAGGCGTGACACGCAAGGCAGCAGGCGTGGGTAACTGACTGCACTGGGGGCTGCGGGAGGCAGGGCTGGACACGCTTCGGAGCTAGCCTGCTGGGCGGGGAGCGAGCTGGACACTTCCTCACCCAGGGCAGCACTGGTAGAAGGCTCTTTCCGGCCAGTGTCCTCGCGGGTCCTGTGAACAGCAAGCCCTGAGTCCTTGGGCAGAGAGACAGGCCTTCATGAGCAGACCTGGGGTGAAAGGCAGGCATCAGAGCCATCGGGGTCGTCCCCAGAGCTCCTGACTCAGTGGGTCTGCATGGGGCTGGAGAACCTGCATTTCTAACAGAGGGTGGTGGCCGTAGGTGGTCTGGACTTTGAGAGCCACCGCCAGGTGAACAGCTAGTCCTTACCTGTCTCTCACTGGTGATTTTCCCCTCTGATTTATAGTTACGTTTTCATGTCACAGATGCCAGGGTCCATGCTGCGAGCTTAAAAGTGGAGGATTACTAAGCATTTATAACTCCACGCACTCATTGCTGGCAGATAAAAGTGCCATCTGCCGGCCACGGTTTATTTATAAGGGGTTTATACACATTTATAAGTTTGCAAGCAACAAATGCAGTTTTAAAACTGGCACGTTTTCTAGCAGCCAGAAAAATTGCAACTTTATACCAGGCCTTGTGAGTATCAATTGCATACGTGTATGTATGTTACACACACTCACACACACACACACACCCCTGCTGATCATGACGAATGTGCTTCTCCGTACGTGTGTATGCACACACGCACGCCGACGCCCACACTGATCACAACGGCTGTGCGTTTCTGTGTGTGTGTGTGTGCCCGTGCAGGCTGGCTGGGCGACTTGCAGCTCCGGATTCCTCCCTGGGTTTTGGTACTTTAACAATGACAACCAGGAAGTTGTACAAATGGTGAGTTTGGGGACTGATACATCCTGGCGTCCACAGGCACAGGGAGGAGGGCCCTGGATGCGGCAGGAACAGGATAAGGGGGTCACCGGGGGCCACTGTGGGAAGTGACAAAGGGACATAAGGGAAGAGAAGACAGTAGTGGAAGACAGGAAAGGAGAGGACGGGACGGCAGGGCAAGCAAGTTGAGACCTACGTCCCGTGTTCACCCGAGCAGTGTGCAAAGACAGGCCGGGGCAGGTGTCGCGGGAGGCCGCCCGCCAGGCACGCCTGGGGACCACGCCTTGTCTTCCCGCTGCAGCCCCGGACGCGGCACTGCTGGGCGCTTTTCTAACCCGCCTTCTCTTGGCCTCATTCCATGTGCGTTCACATGAGGCGGGCGCTGTGTGGTTCCCGGGGAGCGTGCAAGGGCTCCGCTGGCCTGGGGTCAGAGGCCCTCCCGCGTTCACGGGTGCCAGGACAACGGCTCTCGTGGGCCCAGACACACAGGGCTCCCTCCCCAGGGCTGCAAGGGCCGTTCTCAGTGCAGAAAGCGCCAGAAACCAAGTCTCATTCAAGTCAGTTTCTACTTTGTGGTTTGAAATGCTCTGGGTGGAAAAGCACGTACACGGTGACACGCGCTGCGGCCCCGGGTGTTTGAGGGAATTAACTCACACTCGTCTGGGACATTGTTACCGCAACCGAAGTTTCTAACCACTGACTCAAGCGACAGTTAAGGCAGAAATCAATGAACAAATCCATCTTTGAACACTGGGTTAACTTTTTAAAGTAACAACCGTGTGTTGGTTGCAAGTGGAAATGTTCTTTGTTCATCTGACTTTTGAGCATCACTTGTTCCAGAATAAATATTGTAAAATCAAGTACATGAATGTTTCTTTGTATCCAGAATTAAATAAGCATTAAAATCTGATGTTTAAGTCCATGATTAGGAGAGAACGCTGTGTAAATTTAACGTGCAATGATGAGGCATTTATTACTTTAAAAAAAGCATTTGGATGGCAAATTATACACACTGATAAATATTTGAAAAATTTGTGTTTTATTTTCCATTAACTTGTGTGAAACAGAAAAGAATTACTGCAAAGGTCTCTGTCTGGGTTTACTGGCGATTTACCACATTCTACGTTGGTATTGGGACATTATGGGCATGGGGACATCGCTGAGGAGTGGAGGTACAAAACCCAGTTTCGAGTTTTCTCATCTCTGTTCTACAAAAAATAATAAAGCCTCCGTTATTTGGCCAACATCTGGGAGGTCTGACGACACAGTGGGTGAAGGGAACTGGCTAGGTAAATGGCGCGGCGTCCAGCTGCGAGCCCCGGTGCCACGCCGGGCACACGCGGCCCTGCCTGGGGCAGCCGGGTGCAGAGGCCACGTGGCATCGCTGTGGTCATCACTGGGCCCAGGAGCAGGGCGGTCACGCCCTCCTAGGCAATGCTGCGCTCCTCCCGGTTACCACTGCTCATCAGAAAACGTGCCTTCATCTTCAGAACAGTGGTGTGTGCATTTCTGATTATGTAGCAAACCCTCTGATATTCGACTAAAACCCTTTGGGTGCTGAGGTTTTGCACTCGTAGACACAATTTAAAAGCATGGGCTCGGTGACTGAATTAGCAGTTTTCTATCAAGTACACCTTGCTCCGTGTCTGGGGAAGGCTCTTTACCGGTGCAGGGGAACCACGGGTCGAGGGTGGAGAGAAACAGCCGTCCTCTGAGTGGTCCGATGGCGCGTGACTGTCAGTGTGCGTCCGTGGGCAATAAGGAGCACCGTGGAAAAGCTCTCGTGTGGGTGGTGGCTCTTGTACTGCCTCGCACAGGAGCGGAGGGGCGTTCCAAACCCTCCCTAGAAAGCAGACTTCCTCAATTATCCCCAGGAGGCGTCTTAGAAGACAATCCCTGCAGAGCCCCGCCGGGGCCACCGCAAGTGTGGAATGAACACGGCCGCTTGGCAAGGCCGTTTCTGACGGGGTTTTTGCTACCTCTGCCCACTCTGACTTGGGCAGGATCAAAGGAGGCAGGAGGCTGCGGCCCCTGGTTGTGCTGGGCAGAGTTCGTGAATGTCCCCACCAGCTAGTTACGCCAAACCCCGGCCTCTTTCTCGGCAGAACGTACGGTGGAGAGGCGAACACTCGCCATCTGTAAAGGAGAAAGCTGGAGGAGGGTCAGCTCTGACCTGGCCTCTCCCGTTGCTTCAGTTCCAGCAGGCGGCGCAGGGCCAGCCGCCCATCTCTTTTGTCTGACCTTTGGCTTAGCACCTTCTCCTGTTGAAAGGGTCAGGCTCTTGACCTCCTTCTCCACTGACCTGCCCAGACGGGTGGCACGGCACCCAGTACACCGAAGTGCCCCAAACACCAGCGCTGCCAGCGGGCAGTGTGGAGAGAATGTTACCCGACTTCTAAAAGTGGTTTAATTCCTGGAGGAACACGGGCCCCAGGTGAGAAGTCACGCTGCCACTTCGCACATCACCAAGGGCGGCCCCGGGGTACACAGCCCCCTACAGGGACTGCCCGCAATGAGCCTGTACAAAGGCTTTTGGCTTTATTTCCTTAACAAACACACACGGGACACGGTAAAGGTTACTGACTGAACGAGGCCTAACGCCCAAGTTCTCTGCGGCTTTGACCCTCAACTTCTAAGTGCTCTCCGGCCAGCGAGCTGGGAACGTACACAGTGGTACTAAACTTGATTATCTTCTCACATGTATCAAATAAACGCAGTCACTTTTCGGCGAGTATTTTTCTTTCAGGTTGACTGAAAGTTTTGCGCTGTCTCAAAACAAGTTGGGGCCGTGGTGCCCGGGCTTATCGACATTAGTGCCAGAGACCTGGGGCCCGCCAAGCGCCTCGGAACCGACTTAAACAGCTCCTAAGTCACTCCACCACCTTAGTCAAAACGCAGCGCCCAGTACTTCGGCTCTCTGAGACGTTCTTCTCTTTCTTACCCCCGTATCTCAACGCTTAACTTTTCTGGACGTGTCCTGGGGTTTCTCATGCTGTCGGACAAAAGAGTAAGTTCCTTTTCAGTGATGTAAAGAAGTCCTCAAAAAATGCCACCGATGAACGTCCCCTTGCAAACAGGATTTCTCCTACTGGTAACAAAAATTAACAAAGATGTCGGCTGGTACATGGTCACTCAGGACCCACGGGGATGTTCCTTAATAAAGAGGAGCTTGCATCAGATCACAGAGACAAGTCACCTTCTCGCTGAAAAGCCGTTCGTGTATTGAGACTGCCCCCGTAGTCTCTGCTCAGGCAAAATCCTCGCTGAACCTAAAAACGGCAGGGGGTTCTGATGCGAGGTTTACCCAGGTAAGACTCCTCTGGAAAATTTTTCTTTTTTATTGTTTGTTGTCTTTACAAAGAACTCAGCATGTGAACGACATGCTCACGACAGCTCTGCAGATCTGTGTATTATTTTTCATCCATTTGTGCTGCGCCCTTGGGGATGGCTGTACAAAGACACCTGCTAAGGGACCCCTTCATAAGGTAAACAGAGTGATGCAGGGCACACCTGTGCAGAAAAGGAAGTTACAGTATCACCACCCTGCTCTGAAGAGCGTGCAGACCGCCAGGGCACAACTAAACGGCTCTAAGAGTCACGGTCGGGGCCAGCTCTGGGGAGTCGTGACACTGCCGACGGCCCCGGCTGCTCGGCTGTGACCACAGGGGGCTCCTGACCTCATGCTTCCCTGATACAGGTTCGACTCACCATAGAATTAGTGTCGTCTTGAAATCTCTTTTAATTCAACAGAATCTTCCCATTACGGTGAGCAGACCCTTGCTCCGTGCGAGTCGGAAAGCTGGCCGGGCCGGGCTCTGTCCTCCGCCTCCCCCTCGTGGGTTCTCTTCTTGGCTGGTCTGGGGCACAGGCCCCTGGGATACCTTGGCTGGCTTTTCCAAGACCACCACATCATCTGGCTAACTTGGCGCTTGGACTGGCTTCCGACTCTGCAGGGACCCGTGACAGAGGACGAGCAGGGCTCCCCTTGGAGGGCGCACGCCCACAGGACTGGCTTGTTCTCCCCAGGGTCCTCCAGACACCATCGGGGTCAGGCCTCAGGACAGCGTGGGGTCAGCCTCACACATCTGAGACAAGCCTGGGACGAGAAGCCCTGTTCGGGGACTTGGGCTTTTCAAACCCTGCTCAGCGTGAGACTGCACGTCTGTCTGAAGAGACTGGGGCCGGCGTGTCCACCTGCTTCCCAGCTGCGTCCTTGCACCTGCTTATACCTGGGGGCTCAGTCAAAGCGGACCTGTTCCCCCTGTGACATCAATACCACACGCACTGCAGCTCACGTGTGTACCGACGGCAGACATTTGAAACACAAGTGCTACGGAACACAGAAATGGCAAACACACAGCGTCCATTCTGTGCGCAGTCAATGTAGTGTAAAGTCACCAGACACCATCCTGATGATCTGGGAAACGTACTGTCCACTGTGTGGTCCACGACCTCCCCTCCCCAGGCCCTGCGGCCAGCGGCCAGTGGGACTCAGGGCAAAGCGGCCAATGACAGCAGCTTCGTATGTCTGGAAGACTCTCTAGCCTAAACGGGCAAGGTGCGCTGTCTACACTGAAGTGGGTTCTGATCCCTTGCCCCCCCCCCAAGAGACGTCCAGACCAGGCAGGCTGTCAGCAGATTTCCTGAGCCACAGCTCTGGAAGGGGCCCCGTGGGTGAGGCATGCGATCCGTAAGGACGTGGCTGCAGGACCGGCTGCCGCTTCTCCTGTGGACACACGAGGAGCCCCCGTTCCTCAAGGCCAGTGCCTTCATTTACAGAAGATCCCGTTCTGCAGGGTTTTGTTCCTGTCGGTGATGCAGGGCGCGGCGGCCCCCTGGGGAAGGTCTTCCTTGCTCTTTGCGGAGGGGCTGCTGTGGTTGCTGCCGCTGGACTTGCTCCTGCTTGGATCGAGAGCCGGCTGGGTGGGCGAGGAGCGGGCACCCCGGCCCCGCACCAGGCAGGCGCAGACCAGCCAGAAGAAGGCCCGCCGCATCTCCCTGCTGGCCAGCGTGTAGATGACCGGGTTCATGGCGGAGTTGAGCACCGCCAGCACGATGAACCACTGGGCCTCGAACAGGATGGCACACTCCTTCACCTTGCAGGCCACGTCCACCAGGAAGAGGATGAAGAGTGGAGACCAGCAGGCGATGAACACGCTCACCACGATCACCACGGTCCGCAGCAGGGCCATGGACCGCTCCGAGTTGTGGGGGCTGGCCACTCGGCGGCTGCTGGACTTCACCAGGAAGTAGATGCGCGCGTACAGGATGACAATGGTCAGCAGGACGGCCGTGAAGATGCTGATGCAGAAGGCGATGTACCTCTTGGAGTAGAGGGGCAGGATGGTGGAGCAGTCGGGGAGGTTCTGCAGGCAGTTCCAGCCCAGGATGGGCAGGGCGCCCAGTGAGAACGCGATGAGCCAGCACATCCCGATCAGGAGGAAGACGCGGTGCCTCTTGTTGGCGTCGTAAGGCCTCATTTTGACCATGGTCAGGTGCCGCTCGATAGCGATGGCCAGCAGGCTGCAGGTGGATGCCCCCAGGGCCACGAACATGCTGCCCTCCCGCAGGAACCAGACCGTCAGAGACAGGCTCAGCGTCTTCTTGCCCGACATCAGAATGTTGACCTTGTACGCTATGCCGGCCAGCAGGTCGCAGAGGGCCAGGTTGCCGATGAAAAAGTACATGCGGTTGTGAAATTTATTGTTTTTCCAGATGGCGATCAAAACCATCAGGTTCTCCAGGACAATGAAACTGCAGATGACCAAGAACAGCACGGTGGTGAGCATGCTGCCCTCGGGGGCATCCCTCAGCCTGCCCTCCAGCTTGCCCACGTAGTTGTAATGTTCGTACAGGGTCTCGTTGGACGAGTAGGGCCTGGGGCGCAGCACGAGCACCATCGTCACCGCTGGAAGCGTGCAGCCGGTTAGCGCCGGAATCCACTAGAGGGCGCTGTGGGCACGTCCATTTCTCAGGCTTCAGCCGCGAGCCAGGCCGGAGCCCAGGCAGGGTGCGCCGAATGAACGCCTGCAGAAAGACAAGAGGAGAGGTGTCCACTGGTGAAGGAACAGCACCCAAGAGCCACAGCGACAACAGGTTGGAGAAAGGAGCCACAAATGCCGGAACACGTGGACGGCTGGTGCAGGAGGGCCCAGAACGGACCTCTCAACACAAGCCACGCTCCTAAATCCTAAATGCTTCTGGGGACCCTAGGGAGCGGTTCTGCCTGCAGCTAACTGGGGAGGGAAATTCAGTGCCCGGGCCCCGCAGTCATTCAAGGGTCACGGTCACACACAGATCCAAACACTTCCACCTGGAAGTCTCAAGACACTTCGGGACGCTCACCAGTTCATCCTCGCCCATCGCACAGGGGCTGGCAAACCCTTATGCCCAGCTGCCGAGAGACACGGAGGACTGCGTCAGGTCCAGAAAATGGGATGGAAACTGAGTAACGCCCACCCGACTTCTGAACCCTCCTCGGTGAGCTCTGGAGTGATGTGTGGGAAGTACTCGCACTTCCTGGAGGGGATCCCCTGGCGCCAGGGCCAGGGCCAGAAACCCAGTCTAGACGGCCCATAGGTGGGGAGCTCGGGGACCCCGCACGCAGCCACCAAAGGAAGAACAGGACAGGCCGTGCATGGCCCACGCGGCCACTCCCCCAGGGAGCGCCTGAGCATAGAGACAGCGGAGGACAGCAGGCAAACCTGTGAAAGCCGAATCAACTTCTACTAAGACCGAAGGACGACGAGCAAGGACAAGCACGTGGACTTCTGAGTCTGGCTTCAAATTCAGAGTTTACACGTAACTGTCTAAACCGCCCAAAGTAAACTGGTGTGTATGAGCTGAGAGATGCCAACCTGGGAGCACAGAGCGAGTCGCGTGGAGAGCCCCACCGCCAGGCCCCCCACGGCCCCTCCCCACCCGACCTGGGGGTGCCCCCCCACCTGTGGCGTGACCCATCGGCCTCCTGTGATGTCCACGGTGACGCAGGTCCCACTACCAAGGTAGGAGTGGCTTTCACTAAACTGAGTCTAAACTAAAAGTATTTGAATATTTAAGTATATAATTAAGATCAAACGAGGCTAATTGACAACAGCTTCCCGTGAGGATTCAGTGAAGTTTTATGACATTTCAGTTTGGTTCAGAGGTGCACAGACCACTCTCCAACGAGGTGGGGCTCTGCGTTTTGGGGTGTGATGGCATCTGAAGGTCTGGCGCCCCCACTGAGCTCATTCCCAGGGAGGGCCTCAGCCGCTGGAAGGTCAACGTGAGGGCGGCTCTGCAGTAGAGAAGCAGAGGAGATCCAAGCAGGGCTTCCCGCCCTCCGGACCCCCCAGGTAACTGTCCCAGGGCCGCGAGGGCGTTCTCAAACCTCCCCTCCCTTAGTTTGAGGGCCTCTGGTTTTCCCACATCGGGCAGAGGTGGCTCCACTGCTTCTTTGCAGAGATCCCTTCCCGTGTCCTGGTGTTTCGATGTGCAGCCTGCTCTGGAAGCCACGTGGGCCCCCGGTGTCTGAGCCAACGCCTGTGCTCGGCCTCCAGGACCCTTCACCACCAGGTGTTGGCAGAAACCGCTTCTAACTTCCAAAGGGAAAAGTGGGCAGGTCCTTCGTCTGCGCTAACAGCGAAGGGCTCGAGAGGCACCTGCCAAGGTCTCCCTGATGGCTGATGAGCCCCAGGGCCCTGGGGCTGCCTCCCCTGACCCGGGGGAGCCCTGCTGCCTCGGGCCGGGCAGTTAAGGCTCCCCCGCTCAGCCCTGGTGTCCCCCTGCTTGGTCTGGAGCGGCAAGGATGAGGGTCTGCAGGTCTCCCGGAGGCGGAGGCAGAGGCAGGGGTCAGGTTGCTGGGCAGCCTTCCCACCGGCCCCCTCCTGCCCTGGCCCCTCCCCCATTTTTATTTAAATCTTGCTCGTGCTTCAAGCCACACATCAAATTCTACCTGCTCTGTAACACTGTCTGCAATCAGCCCGCCCCTGGTGACTTTTCTCCAAGGCTGCACACTGCTTTTTCAAACAAATTGCAATAACCACTATCTATAAAACTAGATAAAAAACAGACTTCTTCTACATAGCACAGGGAACTATATTTAGTATCTTGTAGCCTTTAATGAAAACGAATATGAGGATGAACACATGTACGTGTGTGCACGACTGGGACACTGTGCTGTACACCGGAAATTGACACATTGCAACTGACTGTACTTCAATAAAAAAAAAACCAAATTGCGAGCCGTCTTTTTAAGGGTGGAAACACGTTCCCTGAAGCCCTGTGTTTAGCCCTCGCGCCGACACCCCGTGAGGTCCATCGTGGCATCTCTCCTCTCCCAGCGCCTTGTACACGGATGGGGGCCCTTTGTTACTGCTCATCTAAGGACGCTCATCTGCGGGCAGTGGACGGAGAACCCGCGCTCCCACTTTGCCGGTCCTCCCTGGCTGTCGTGGGAAACCAGGCCCAGGAGAACTCAGCCGCCCGGTTCTCTTCCCACCACTTCCCGCCCCAGAGCACAACCCCTGAGAGGCCTCGGGGTCCCCACACGGACGCACCACCCGGGTCACGTGTGTCCCGTTCATGGAAAGGGCAGGAGGAGGAAGGCACATGCTCCACCGAGAGTCGCAAAGCGCAGCATCCTGAGAGGGGCTGTTTCCCTGACAGCAGTGGGGTCACACGGCTGGCCCCCCACGCCAGGCCGCCTGCTGTCACCCCTCCAAGGGGCCGCCCCTCTGTCCACGGCACCACCGTGTCTGGTCTGCCTCAAAAATGCCTCTGAGACATGCACTTTCCCATCGGGGTTTCCACCCCAGGACCCCAGTAACGGCAAATGTAACATGAGAAGTTTTGACAGTAACTGACAGCACCAGGATAGTCTGAATGATAAAACAAAAACAAAAACAAAACCCACAAAAAACCAAAAACCAAAACAACTGCTACCAAAAAGGACAGGATGGTAAATGGTCCCTGAGTTCCCACGGACCCTGGGGCAGAGCGACGCCGGAAATCCCACTCCAGGCACCTGCACGGAAAGGTTTCTGAAACCAGGGTACGTCTGAAGTTTGCCTCCCGTGCCTCAGTTTCCCCCATGGTGACCCCACCCTAATTAAATACCCCCGGCTCCCTATGGACGGTCTCCACCCGCTGACTGTGCCTTGTGGTTCGGACGGCAGGGAGAAGCCAGTCCCTTTAATAAAACTGCTGGATCTGGGCTTCTCTGGGGAATAAAGAACCAAGGGAACGGACCACAGACTCTGCAGACTCACATCAATTCCTTTTTCCCCTGAATATGCAGAGTTTTGATAGAACTGAGCAGAGAAAAAAAGGGAAACAGTAAAAACTAACAACCAGCAAGAAAATGACCCGAATAAAAGTATCCTAAGATGTGCCGGAAACCCATCAAACCCCTGAATCCTGAGGGTGGCTGTTATTTTCCCATTAATGCTTGATTTGTAACTTCCCCTAATTACATACTGAGCTCTCCAGGAGCATACTTTTTCAGAGCCTCTTTTGTTAAATGCGAGTCTCCGCCTTTTGCGTCACAAGAAGACACCCATCTCCCTTTGGAATCCAAAAGCTTATTTCCTTTGGATCATCAGCATTAAAAAGTAGACCCTGTCTGAGAGTTAAGTGCTGGGCTAAAGGCCAGACTGATTCGGAAGCCTTGGAATACGGCTACGCGTGGTCAGAACCGTCTCCCGGGAGAGTTCAGCCTCCACCCCAAGGGTGCAGCACAGGCTCCGAGTTTGCCAGGAGAACGCTCTGCCCACGCCCGGCCCCTGAATCCCCGGGAGTCAGCCAGCCCTGCTCGGGGCAAGGTGGCGCAGCAGCCCTCGTGGCTTACCCGCCCTGGTGCTGCCGGTCACTGCAGGAGTGCCGGGCACCGGTGCTCCCGGAGGCCAGCCTGTCCTACCCGTCGTGGCCCCTCTAGTCACCACCACTCTCCGGGCTTCCCATCCCCAGAGTAGTTTAACCTGTGTCAGACCGTCGCATAAACGGAGCCATACGGCAGACAGCTGCGGGGCAGCTTCCTCTGAGCGTGATGTCCTGCGGGTCGTGCGCAGAGATGGGGGCGGCTACCTGCCAGTGCTCCCCCGCGTGGGTGGACGCAGCGCTTCCGTTCACTCTGGTTGGTGGATGTGGGGTCACTTCCACATGCTGCTCTAAGTTGGGTTCCTAGGACGGGCTGAGGACATGCAGGGCGTGCAAGTGCCCGCGTTTCCAAGGGGCCCCGTGGGTTTCCCAGCGCCGGCTGATGTCCAGGCTGGGTTTTGCTGGGAGAGTCCCTGCAGAGGCTTACAGGGCTCAGCCGGCGGGCCTGTGGACTTGTGTCTGTGGGGAGCTAGAGACGGCCCCAGCGAGGGCAGGAGTTCCACATCACAAATGCCCCCGATTTGTTTCATTTTAGAAGTTAAGTGTCCAGGGCTGGCAGCGACCAGTACTGCCTTCCTGCTGTAGGAGTATCACTGCTAAACTCCCACCTGAATGCTTAAAAACAGTTTGATGCTGAGAAGTCTGGCCGGGTGCTGGCTCGTCCTGCACATATTCAGAAAGCAGGGCTTGTTTAGAAGACGAAGGAGAGAGATGCTTCTGCTCATGGGGCAGTGGTCTTCCAACAAACCCAGATTCCGACAGACCCACTCCCTCCCCCACTCCAAGTGAGGACCTGACCATCTGCGTCTCACGGTGAAGCTGCCGCAAGCACTCTGCCCACACCTGGGCTCCCCTCTGACCTATTCAGCACAGACCCACCACCCAAGAGCTTTCGACACCAAGACTTTCCTTTTTGCAGAGAAAGGATACAACACCTTCTAGAAGGCGGTTCAGAGGTGTGCCCCCCCACTCCCTCCCCTCCATTCCAAGGAGGGGCATCTGGGGGGAAGGGGGGAACCCAGCTTGAGCTGATGGATTCCAGATGTATTTTCTCTGCTAGACAGTCACTCTCTCTATACACGTCCACTTGAAAAATAAAACTATAAAAAGAAGGAAAGGGAAAAACAAAGGAAAATATGTCCACAGTCTGTGGTCTGCCTCTCCCTCTCTCTCTCTAATGGCAAAAAAAAAAAAAAAACAAAAAACAAAACCCAAAAAACAAACAAAAAACCAAAAGCAGCACAGTAAGAGAGAGAAATTTCTCCAGGTCGGATGCAGGAGATGTATTTTTAAAGGCACGTCCTTCCACTTCACCCCCCAAACTGAATTAACACACCAAGCAATTTGCCAACAAGCAAAATTTCTTGGAAAGCAGGATTATTTTTTCCCCCTTTAGAAGAATTTAGAAGGGAAATAATGAGTTGGCCGTTTCCTAGCCCCAGCAAAATTCCTTCGCTAATGAGCATTTCCCCTCGCTCCGGGTTTCTTAGGTGACCTCACTCTGCTTCCAGAGACAGTTCACGGCAAGAGACTTCACACACTCAGCCTTGCCCGCTTGTGCTTTGCTCTGGGCCCATTAGCAGGAGCTCCCTGTGGGATAACAGATGAGCCACATGTAAGGGATTCCACATCACCCACTTGCTTCTTCGGAGCACGGAAGAGCGTGACCCCTGGCTGGGCTTCCTGCTTCCCAGTGGCTTACCCACGGGTCATCCTCTCGGCAGACAAGGCTCAGATGCTAACACAGATCTGGGTGCAGTCCAAGGAGCCCCAAGTATGCAGGCTGTGCCGCAGGACCCGGTCCAGCCAGAGCATCTGCCTCTGGGCAGGCTCTCCTGAGCACCCGGGTTTAGCTAAGGGAGGGCCACTGCTTTTGACGCAAGAGGCCTTTACCTTCACTGCTTTTCAACCAGCCTTCTCAAACCCATTCTCTTCTCTGCTTGTTCTAAGTAAGGGCACAGGGTTGAATTCCTACCAAGACTGCCCCGGGAGGCATGAAAATGTGTAGAAATGAGCTCTGGCAGGCACATGCGAACAGGGGGTGCCCTGCCCAGGACGTCCTGACTGCGGGGTCCCTGTCATCCTCTCCCACAGCAGTGACCCAGCGCGCACACCACACACGGCGCCTGTGGGTCCCACGTCTGGGCCCCACCGCAGCATCTAAACGGACAGAGGAGGAGACTGAGGCTGGGGGAAGGGGGTCACTCTCCTGAGCGGCACAGCTTGGACGAGGCCGGAGGCCTGTGTGCTCGGATTCCAGCGTATCACTTGAGGGATAAACTCTTTCAGAGGCTGCCACCTTTCCAGGTGTTCCTCACCTAGACAGTGACAAGAGTGTCGCCGGCACGCTTGAAACCGAATTGCTTCTAGCTACTAAGCTGGCAGAATGCTGGGACGCTAATCTGGGGCTTCCCTGAAACACATGGGGCACTCTGACCTCATGGAAATGGGGCAGTGTTTTCAAAGCCAAAGAGCCTGGTCGACTGACTCCGGACTCTCGCTCCAGTCACGGTGCCGATCGGACGTTAGGGCCACCCGATAGGTGCCTCCCTCTCCTCTGAACAACCTTGTTGCTGATTTACCTGACAGGCCTGTTGCCTGGCCTCTTGCAGATGCAGCTGTAATTCCTCAAAAATAGAACGAAAACGAAACAAAAGAAAAGGCAACTTTATGCCCAGTAACTGCAACAACTACTTAAAAGTATTATGAATTAAAACGAGATGATCACATTATCTCCAAAGGCCTATGGAATATCTCTTAAGGCGATTAATTAACTTTACAGAAAATGTATAGGCAAAGGAATAATATGAAATGGTTCCAAAACTGGTAAGAAAAAAATCAGGGAGGGAAATGTGAGGAAATGGAAAGGCTTGTGTTGCTCACGGCACCGCAATCTTGGCTGACTGGCCAACGTCCCAGCTATGTCAGCATCCAAGTCGTAACCCCAAGTCCTGGCAGAGAAAAAGGGGGTTCTCTAGTTGGGCAACCCCAAAATTTTCAAATTCTCATTTCTTTGTAATAAAAATGTATGCATGCACTGTATGTACTGAAGTGTTTTTAGGAGATGGAAGATATATCCCAGAATCAAAGAGGTGGCATCATTTCCAGAGAAAGGAAAATCGGTGCCTGCATTTTGCGAAATAAAGCCGTTAGGACATATGCACGGGACACGGGATGTGGCGGGGAGGGAGGGGAGTCCTGCATTTGATGAGGCTCCCAGATGTAAGGAGGGAAGCGACATTTTCAAAGATGGAACCTGGCTGAGGAACCGGCTTGTCTCTCTCTTTAGGGGAGGCCCCTAAGGGCTGACTCTGCCTTTTGGGTCTCTGGTGGCTCGCAGGCCCAAACTGAACACTTGCTGACTGAGAAAACCCAGTATGTGGTTCCCTGTGGCAACAAAAGTATTCACGCTGGCGTTGAGCGCCGCATCAACTGAGTGAGAAATTGTACAGATCGGAATACCACCCCCTCCACACACACACACACACACGTACACACATACACACCACCTACGCCGGCAACAGGCACCGCCATCCTTGTTACTCACACACCTACAGCACATAACCCTGCCTTTGTACTTTCTAGGAATTGTTCCTTTTCTTAACCGCGCCTGCAACATTTTCATCAAACAAAAAATGAATGTTGAAAAGACAAACTGAACGTGTGACAGATACAATGTCTGCAACTTCCAACGTCCAAACTTGGAAAAGCCCCCTAACTCCGGAGGCGCCCGGAGCCCGAGGCTGGGGCTGGGCACATGGGGGGCGGCGCTCCCATTCCTGAGATAACCTTCCAGAAGCCCCAGACTCTGCGCAGGCTGCTACCCTCTCTCCACCTTCAAAATATAGCGTGCTCCCTTTAGAAATCCGACAAGAAGTCCCTCTCTTACATCTAAATAGAAAAGCACCACGGGGTGGCCAATGGACAGAGACGAAGTGAGAGGGAGCGGGGAGAGAGCCGCTTGGAGACGGGTTAAAAGCGGCGTCAGGTCAAAGAAGGGCTGGGCTGCCCGCGCCCCGGGCGGCGCGCAGCTGTGAGCACCGCGCCGACCTCCCCGGGAGCCTGTAACTGCGCCGCGGGGACCTCACCCTCCAGCCCCGACTCTGAGAGCCCTGACTGCCGCGGGGCGAGGCAGAGGCAGCGGGAACTCCGCGGCGAGTGCGGTTGAGCAGAATCATTCCCCAGGAGAACCACCACGCGCACGCACCTCCAGGGCCCCCGGTCCTCGTCCTGGACGGAGTCTAACTTTTCGGTTGTCCCAGGAGAGCGGCAGACGGAACTTCCCTGCGGAGAGTCGCTCCTCCTCCGTTCGGGCTATTAAGACGCAGCCGGGTCTACACGCGCCGACCGCAGTTAAAAGGAACCACCGCCACACCCCGCGCGGGCTCGGTCCCCGGGGTGGACGGCCTGGGGGGAGGGTGGTGCCGACCGCCCCGGTCGCCGTCGCGCCCAGCCTCGGCTGGACGCTGAGGAAAGTGGGCCCGGCTGCCCGCTCCCAACCCGGCGCCCCCGCCCCCTCCCGTCCCCCGTCCCCCCCCGGCGGCTCACCTCCGTCCGCGAAGGGCGCTCGCGCCGCCGGCATCCTGGCGCCCCCGCCTCCGCTCGCACGGGCGCTGCGCTGCGGCGCGGGGCGATCTCGGCGCTCGGCGAGCGGGATGCTCCCGAGCCGGAGCCTCCCTCCGCGCGTCCTGCCACCGCGCTTGGCGCCGGGCTTCTGTCGCGTGTCTCCCAGACCGGCTTGCTCAGCCTCTGCCCCCGCCGGTCAGGGCGCAAACTTTTCCAGCGGCCCCGCCGGGGCGGGGCTCCCGCTCCGCCTCCCCCCGCGCCCCGCCCCTCACGACCGCACCTCGCGGCGCCCCCGGCCCGTGTTCCCGGTGCTCACGTCCCACCTCCCCGTACCCCACCCCCATCTCACCTCCTTCGCCCCCCCACCCTCTTCTCCCAGCCCCTCATGACCCCACCTCGCGGCGCCCCCGCCCGTGTTCCCGGCCCTTATGTCCCCGCCTCCCATCTCCCCGCCTTCGCCCTTACCCCCTCCCGCCCCCGGCCCGGCCCCCATCTCCCCACCCCCCACGACCCCACCTCCCGGTGCCCCCGGCCCATCTTGCCCCTGCCATGTTCCCACTTCCCCGCTCTTCACAACCCCACCTCCCCCCCCACTCCCGCACCTCCCGGCCCTCCGCCCCCTTGTCCCTCACTCCTCCCCTCAGCGCCGCGCCCGTCTCTCTGTCCCTCCTCTCCCGCATCCCTCTTCCCCGCATCCCGCCCCCCTAAACCCTTTCGTCCAGCTCCCCGACTTTCGCCCCTGGACTCCCGCTCGTGTCTCCCCCCTTCCCGTGCCCGCTCCCGGTCGAGCTCCGGGCGGGTCTTGGACACCCCCCCCCCCCGGCGGCCTCCCGCCCCCCTCCGCAGTCCCACTGGCCTTGGCTCACCCCGGCCTCTGCCTCCGACGGCCTCCGGACCCTGGGCCCTTCCGACGAGCTCCAGGCTGCCGACCCCGGGGCTCAGGACCCAGAGGGGCAGGCTCAGACCTGGTCCGGAGCTGGACTTGGACAGGACGCACTGAGGGCGAGGGTTTGGCAGATTTTATCGTCATCATCATCATTGTCGCGATCGTGATCATTTCTGCTTGGAAAAGACAGACCACTGACTGGAGGCCTAACGTCTGGCAACGTTTTGGTTTGGACCCCGCGCCTGCCACCTCCCTCCTGCTCTGAGCCTGTTGCGGGGAGGCTGGCCCCTGGGGGCACACAGGCTCCTAATTCCCTGCCCCACCCTGACAGCTCCAGGACCTGAGCTGGCAGACCTCACAGACTGCCCCCTTTTGTGGGGATGAATGAAGTAATTTATGCCAAGCACTTCCCCAGGAAGAATCCCCAGGGAGGGGCCTGCCAGATCTACTGTGCACAGAACGTGAAGGGTGAAGGCCCCAGTAAGTTAACCCAGCAACCAGCCCTCGGAGCTTCTAGAGGGAGAGAGAAAGAAAGAAAGGGAGAGGAGGAAAGGAGAGAACAGAAGGCCTGTTACCCAAAGCAAGGCTGTGCATTCCTGGGCAGAGCACACTGGGGAGGAAGGAGTCCCTGAAGCAAGTCGGAGCAACTTGGGTGAAGTGTCCCTCTGTTACCTGTCTGTGATTTACCCTCTTGCTTCCAGAGGAAAAGCCCCAAGCCTCCTTCCCCCAAAACTGGAAGCAAGTGCTGATTAGGGGTGAGACTAATCCCTGACGGGCACCTGGCATGTTAGGCAACCGAGTGCAAGCTGCCAGCGCTTCTGCTGGCTTCCTGGATCATCTTCTGTTGAGAAGCCTGAGCCCTGGAGGAAAGGGGGCAGGGTGGGGTGGCTGCAGAGCTCCGGCTGGCCCCTGGGGCTCAGTGGGGGGCCGGTGCTGCCCTGTCCTCGTCTCCACTTACCCTCCTCTGCCTGTGCTGCCCTGAGTCCCCTCCTGCACGGTAGCCTTCCAGATGGCTCAGAGCATCTTATGCAAGCTCAGAGAGCATTTCTGTCCCAAACTGCGAGGGGAACCAAGTGTGCCTTCGTTTTTCCACTCTTACAGCATCAAGTCAGGAAGAGGAGAGGCGGGGCTGTGCACCTTCAGCCACTCACCACAGCCAGGGAAACGAGACCACGTACCGGCCACCGTGCTCACACTTGACAGCAGTGGTTGGCTGGTTCATCAGTGGGTCCGTTCAGTTAGGTGCTTTGCGCTATGGAAAATGTACTACTAGATTCCTGGCTGAAGTTTGCTTTGATTGGTGGCCGGGTCTTCATTCACTGGAGAAAGCCTGAAGCATGGACGTATCAGGGCAACTCTGCAGCCTAGTGATGCCTCGAAGACTAGCTTTGGGACCAGGACTCCAGAAGCTTGAAGAACGGGGGGGGCGCTATCCTGCAGGCGTCCCGGGGGGGGGGGGGTGACAGACAGGCATCCCGGAAGCTCCTCTTTTGACAAGGCTCCTTTTCCCCAAAGATCCCCCACCCTGAGCAGCTCTCTCCACACAGGGTCCTCTTGCTGGTCCAGGGCCCACCCCTGCTTGCTGCCCCGTCCCTGGGCCTTAGAGCCCAGACACTGGACCCTGACCGAGGGCCCTGTGTGCCCCCCCACCCCCCTAGAGGTTGTATTCTCTTACTGCTTCTCTGGAGAGAACCAGCTCTCCCTGAGAGTCTGCTGAACTGAGCATCACTCATGATGAATCGGCCTGATGATTATGGGATGCAGAATCCAGCACACAGCATCCCTGATGCTGTGTTCCCGCTCAAAATGCTTCACTTGAATCAAAGGCCAAGCCTGCAGCCTTCCCTTCTGGCTTAGGGGAAGGGCTCAGACAGCAAGGCACATGACACCGGGGAGAAGCGATCAGACGAGTCCGATCAGATGAGTCGGGAGAGTGGGGCGTTCTGTACCAGCTGGCCCGGTCTCCTCAGAAACTCAATGCCAGAGAGAGAGGGGGAACAGGTCTAGTATAAAAACAGCTGAAAAGAAGCAGCATTTGCAACAACAGTCGTGGACCCTGATCGACTCCTGGGTCAGCTAACCAGCGGGAAAGGGTTTGGAGGCTATTTCCACATGACAGAGTATTGAAGATGTTGCAGAATTATTGTTCAGGTGATTAGGTGTGATAATAGCGGATTGCTCGTCTAGAAGAATGACCTTAGTTTTAGGAGATGCCTGATGATCTGCTGAAGGTTGCAATGTCTTGATGTTTGAAACTTGTTTTTTAAATGATTCAGCAAAAGCAGTGTGTACACATAACGCTGATACGACACATGTTAGCTGTTACTGGGTCTCGGGAGTGGGTGGGAGGGAGTTGTACAAGGTGTCTCCCTTCTCTGTGTGCCTGAAACTCCTCCGTAATAAAAAGCTAGAGAAAAAGAAAACGTCAGGTACTAAATAATTTAAAAAACTTCTCCGTCTCTGTGCTCAGACCATCAAGTCAAATCTAGGTTATGGGAGTAAAATTAAAAGTAGCATGATTTATATCTGTTTATTTTTGAAAACCACATGGCCCCAAAATCGAATGTCATTTGGACAAATATATTGCGTATTATGATGTATATGTGATATAATGTTACTAATTGTTTGTATTTTAAAAAAGGAAATACTTTTCACTTTCCCAAGACATTAGTGCCTGCAGCCTCACAGTTAAGAGACACCCAGTTTTAAGACTCTAACCCACAGGGGAGGCTTCCCCAGCACTGCTGGGGCTTTGCAGGAACATGTTGCAGGAACTGGGAAGGCCAGACGCTTATGCTTATGAATGTCCTTGCCTCTTGCACCTCTGTCTTGGCTTTTATCCTGAGCCACGTTGTTCATGCCACCTCGTTTGGTTTTCAGAGGCAACATGGTGTGGGTTCACACACGTGGACAGGGCTGTGGTGGGAGCCCTGGGCAGGGGGTGGGGCAGGCCAGGTGGGCCCCAAGGAAGGGCTTTGGGTACAAAAGAGCCTGGGGGAGCCCCGGGCAAAGGTGGGGGCCCAGGTCTTGTGGTTCTCCAACAGAGTCCCACAATGGAAGTCACTGACGTAGGGCTGGAAAGAAGTTGCTCTAAAACCTTGGGGTGGATTTGCAAAATGGAGCTTAGCCTTCTGTACCTAATAACCTCGTCTGGAGCCAAGAGAAGCCTTTGATTCGCTGTCACAGCTCTTCAACAGTAAGTATGCTTTCACGGACAGAGACACCTGCAGAGCCAGAGCTCACGGCTCTGTGACTTCTGCTGTTACACCGCCTGTCCCCATCTTTTCGCCTCATGCCTCTCCTCGCTTCTCTCTCACTGTCGGTCCAGAATCAACAGAGATTCCGGCAAGTGTTCTTTACACATTTCCTGTATTGTAAGGATGTCTCTAACATTCAGACACCTCACTGGTGTGTGTGTGTGTGTTCATGTAAGTGTGTAACTGTGTGTATGTGTGTACGCACGTGTATATGCATGCATGAGTGCATATGTGTGCATGTGCATGCACATATGTGTTTGTGTGTATACGTGTGTGCATGTGTGTATTCATGTTGAGATAGGAGGAACGGGGACAAGACACAACCACTGAAGGAGTGACACCACAGTTGAGGGCAGGACAAAGTGGTTAGAACCAAGACAGCGGAAGATTCGACTTCCGGGAGACCCTGAGCCGCATGGGGCGCCCACAGGCGCCATGACAGTTCCCAGGCTGACCATAAAAGGTCAAAATGTGGGAGGCGGGGTGTTTCCTGGAAATCCCCGCCCCTTCCCCAGTCGTTGGAATGCTCCTCCTACGCATTAGCACATGAAATTACCCAGCCCAGGAAACCTCACAGCCCTGCACCTCACGGTGTCTCTCTCTCTCTCTCTCTCTCTCCCTCTCTCTCTCTCTCTCTCTCTCTCTCCCTCCCTCCCTCTCTCTCTCTCTCTCTCCCCCCCCCCTCCCTCTCTCTCTCTCTCTCTCTCTCTCTCTCTTTCGCCTTCTGAGATGGCCTGCACTCTGCCTGTGGAGTGTGTGTCTGCTTTTACTTCGAACTAAACACCCCACCCCGCTCGACCTCTCTCTCTCTTGCCTTGCTGAGATGGCCCACATTCTGCCCGTGGAGTGTGTGTCTCCTGAGCCGTCGCCCCTTCTGAGGGAGACAGACTGTGTTCTGCCTGTGGAGTGTGTATCTCTCTACAGAAAATTACTGTCACTTTACTATGCCTCGTTCTTGAATTCTTTCCTGCCTGAGGCAGGGCAACAGTGTGTGTGTGTGTGTGTGTGTGTGTGTGTGTGTGTGTGTGTGTGTGTGTGTGTGTGTGTGTGTGTGTGTGTGTACTGCAGAGGGACGGCACCCCTGTGAGGGAGATGACTGTCCCACCACCCCTGGGAGGTAAGCCCACGGACTCCATACAACATAAACATTTGGCTCTGGGCTCTTGGCACAGAGCTCCTAAAATCCTTGACTCTATTATCGTTTGCATGCTAACGAGATGGCTGGGGGGTGCGGCCCTAGATACCTTCAGCATGAGAGCTGGTTGATAGAGGAACCGGCCCTGTGATTACAAGGTTGGAAGCCTTCGTCTCCACTCTGAGGAGTGGAGAGAGACTGGAGGTGGAGTTCATCACCAGTGGCCGATGATCTAATCAAAGAACGCTACAGAAGGAATCTCTGAAAAGCGTCCCCGGCCCACAGAGCTGGGGAGCGTCTGTGTCAGAGAACATATCCTTGTGCTGGGGGAGTGGCGTGCCCAGAGGGGGCACGGAAGCTCCGCACTCCCGCAGACCTTGCTGGTAGGTGCCTTTTCCATCTGGCTGCTCCTGAGCTGTGTCCTTTGTAATGAACCAGTGTCATAAGTACAGTGTTTCCCTGAGGTCTGTGAGTTGTTCTAGCAAAGGATCAAACGTGAGGAGGGTGTGGAGCCTCTGAATTTGTGGTCAGCCAGGCAGGAGGCCCAGTGAGAGCAGGGAAACGTGAACTCAGCCTGGGAGCCGGCGAGGGTCTAGTGTGTCTGTGGGTTTGCCCATGGGGCGTGTTGTCAGTAGAAGCCTGCATGCTGTGAAAGCAAGAGGGGAAAGGGTGATGGGTGGGCTGGAAGATGCTCCACCAGGGTGGAGGCGAGCCTGACTCGCTCCATTGTTTCGACAAGTTGGGCTGTCTGAGGGCTTGCGGGCAATGCCTGCATTTGAGTCCCACAGACCCAGGAGCTCAGTCTTCGGCAGCTTGGTGCTCTGAGTCAAACTAGTCCCCAGAAGTGCCTTTCCTTCTGGGTGCTGCGCCTGGGACCTTGCGGTGGGGCTGGCTTGCTGGAGTAGCACTTTCCATCCATGGAAGACAGTTGATAAACACAGTCTGGGGTGTAATTCAACAGAAACGCCCCGCTTGTGTTTACCCGTCACTCACATGGCACGCAGCAGATGAGCTGGTCTCGCGTAAACCTGTCTGCACTCTGCTCGGACTGGCTCTGTGTATTCCTCCCGCGCCTCTGGCTTTTTAAACAAGTGTCTGCAACACTTGAATAATTTGGCTTTTCCTTGGCTGCCAGAGGGTTTGTTTGGTGATAAGGGTGGAGAGAGAGGGTGGCAATGATGGCAACAGTAATTACCAATTTCCTCACTCCTCCACTGGCAAAGACTGGATCTCCGGCAGAAAGGGCTGAAGGAGTTTTGATGGGGCAGTAAGAGCAGATAGCAGCAATGACTTGGTGCCCACTGCTGCCAGGCATTGTTCAAAGACCTTCACACAGAACGACTCCTTCCTTAACCCTCACAATAACCCTATGAGATGAATGCCAAGATCAACCCATTTTTCAGGTGAGGAAACTGAGGCACAGAGCCGCTCATACATTTGCCCAAAGTCATAAGTAGCAGAGTGGGAATGCCCTGACTACTTGGAGTCTGCTGATTTATTTTAGCACTTTGTGGGAGGCAATGCTCCTGGAAGTCACAAGGCTGACCTTTATACGTGGATGGCCGATACTTGGGCACCTGCAGAGAGGCCCAGGGTCTGCCTCCCTCGAGCGTGGGGGCAGGAAGAGGAGGACAGATGCCACCCAATGACCCTCACTTTTGCCAGTCCTCACACCAACTCTTGGTTGTGGACTGTGCATGGGTGGTTTTGGGGAGATGGGATGGAGCCGTCCCAGACCCCTTACGGACAGCCTCTGCTCCAGCCTCTGCCATGAGGATGGCTATGAGGATCCCACAGGCTGGGATGCTGGAGTGGGGAGAAACGTGGGGTGTCTTGTTTCTGCCACCATTTGAAAAAATAATTTAAAAATTGTTATTTTTAAAACATCTAAAAAGAAGGTAAAAGGAAAATATTTGAATCAACTGGAAAATTGATAAGAGAATACTGTAAGTTTTTGCATATAAAATTAATTTATACAAATCAATAACCTTATATACAAATGAAAACCACTTAAAATATAATAGAATGAACAGTCTCACAAAAGCAAAAGAAAATAATAAAATATAAAAATAAACTTAAGAAAAATGCAAAATAAAAAAAGATTAAAATAACGTGGAAGGGTGATAAGTAATTTTATGGAAAAACACCTGATTCTTGCATAATATGTTAAAGTTATAATGATGTTAATTATACCTAATTTAGTCAACACATTTAAATATATCCAGATAAAATATTGACAAGATATTATTTGACATAGCCAAGTTAAGTTCAAAATTACAAATATAGTTGGAAAAATTAAAAAAAATTATAACATCATTCTTAATTAATAAAGAAACTGTTGAACTTCTGAGCATCAGGGTCCACATCTGGAAGACGGTACACTGCACCCTGTCCAATGAGAACAATGCTAACTATCTGGGCATTTACTTGGATCATGGAAATTCTACAACTTCTCACAAGGAAAGGGTTTTCCTTCTGTATTAATTGAATTGAAACCATGTACAAACTCTTCTTCTTGATCAAAATATGTTTTGAGAACTTAGATTAGAAGAGAAAAATGTCTCGAGTCAATAATCTAAGCTCTCACTTCAGGAAATTAGACAAAGAAGGGCAAAATAAACCCAAAGCAAGCAGAAGGAAGGACACTAGAAAGATAAGAGCAGAAATTAATAAATTAAAACAGAAAAATAATAAATGAAAGAACATGTGGTTCTTTCAAAGATCAGCAAATTGACACACCTCTAGCAGGACTGACAAAGAAAAAAGTGGGAAAGAAAGAAATCAAGAATAAAACAGGCTATCCCCACACACCCTGCAGACATCAGAAAGATAATAAAGGAAAACCGGGAACAACTCCAAAGACGTACAACTGACAGCTTATATAATGAGCCAGCTCCCTGAAAAGTACACTCTACCACAATTCTCCCAATATGCAATAAACCATTGGAATAGCCCTGTGACTATTAAGGAAGTGAAACTTGTAATTTTTAAGTTCTCAGAAAAGAAATCTTCTGACCTAGATGATTTTACTGAAAATCCTACCAATGTGTATAAAGAATTAACACGAATTCTGCACAATTCTTTCCGAAAATAGAAGAGATGAGAACACTTTTCAACTCGTTTTATAAAGCAAGTATTATCTTGATATCACAACCAGACAAAGACAGTACAGGAAGACCAGAGAGCAATATTTTTCATAAATATAGACACATTCTTATGAAAATATTAGTAAATAAAATTCAGCAATGTATAAAAATAATTACCATGACCAAGTTAGGTTTATTCTAAAAATGGAAACCTGGTTTACTATTTTAAAAATCAAGCAATGTAATCCATAATATTTATAGGCTAAAAAAGAAAAATCATGTGATCCTATCAACTGATACAGAAAAAGTATTTTATAAAATTCAACACTCATTTATGATAAGACTTTCAGATAACTAGGAATGGAGTGGACTTTCCTTGACTTGATAAAGAGCGTCTGCAAAATACCTGTGGCTCACATGATACCTGATGGTGAGAGACTGAATGCTTTCCCCTGAGATCAGGCACAAGACAAGGATGCCCACTGTCACCACTTCTATTCAACACAGCGCTGGAAGCCCCCAGCCAGCAGGATACAGGAAAGAAAGGAATAAAAGGCGTATAGTTCAAAAGGGAAGAAATAAAATTGCCCCTATTTGCATGTGACATAATAGTCTTCAAAAAAATCCTAAGGGATCTACAAAAAACAAACATTAAAAATGCCTAGAACTAATAAACAAGTTCACAGGGTACAAGATCAATGTACAAAAATCAATTGTATTTCTATATGCTAGCAATAAACATGGAAACTGAATTTTAAAATTTAATAATCACTATAAACTTATAATCATGAAAAAAAAAGAAATTCTTAGGTGTAAATCTAACATGCACAAAACTTGTATGATAAAAACTACAAAGTGCTGAAAAGAGAAATTAAAGAGCTAAATAAATGGAGAGATATACCATGTTCATGGATTGGAAGACTCAACTTACTAAAAGGGATCAGTTCTCCAAAACTGACATAAGATTTAACACAATACCTAACAGCCTCCAGAGGAAGGAAAGATAAGCCAGATTACATGCCAGGAAATGGGCATTGTAAGAGCACCAGATTTGTCAACAGTGCCTTTGACAGACAGCAGAGCCTGGAATTAGACTCCCAGCCAAAGTAGCAACTGAGTCTGAGAGTTTTATACAGATGTCTTCAGATCAAGCAAGAACAGAACCTTCTCTGCCCTTTTCTTAGGAAGTTACTGGAGAATGAGGTTCAGCAGAATGAGAGCATATATTAGTAAACAGAACAGCATGGATGCTGAGAGTAGGAAATCTAAACCAGCTGGGGAAGGCAAATCCCATGATGCCGAGATGGAGAGTCTCTGGGTGACGGCTCTCCAGGAGCCTTCCTCCCCCTGCTGTTGGATGCCGCTGGCAAGTTTAAAGGGGGCAGGCCTGGAGAATAACCTTCCCTCAGTTTCCTCTTTGGCTATTCCCACGTTGTCTTTAACGCCTCCACTTGTGAGCCACATCAGGTATTACTTACTCTGGGGAGTGGGAAATCTTGCAATTAGTTGGGATGGGAGCATTTGGGATGAGCAGAGGCTTGCTGGAGAAGCATGACCAGGAAGGGAAAGAGAAGGAAGATGTTGCAGTTTTTGGTAGAGGGAGGGTGCTGGCTACCAAAGGAATATATTACGATGAACCATGTGAAATGACTACATTTGGCCACTTTTATCCACTAACGTGGTAATTTGATAAGGGTCACCCTGATAAGAATATTGCTAAGAAACACAGAAGGTCTTCTGTATAAATGCTCTCGGTCTTTTATAAACCAAGCACGTAAACCTTCCCTGTCCTCTCTCCCTGACTCTTCTCTCCTGTTACCTTCTCTACTCCAAACAACAGGGAAGAAGGAAACGACCTCTCTGCATCCGCGACCCCGAGTCTGGGAAGACATCGGATCTTTGCTTCAGGGCTGCCATCTCGGGGTAGTAAATTAGCCAACCAAAGGGCCACAGACTGTGGGCTATTGGAGCCTCAGGATCTTGCAAAGTCAGACAAAAGCAGAGGCAAGTCATAAACTGGAAATACATCCTCCCTGCAAGGCTAACTGCTGGCTGAAGCCCCAAGGTAATAGGGAATCCTCACCAGTCCCCTGAAAACAGTTTCTGTTATGCTGGGAGGAAGCAACTTTGATTCATAAAGAGTAAATTCTGTTCAATAAAAGCCGCGGGGAATGTTCGAGGGCTGCACAGGCGAAGATGCTCACATGCGCACGGAAGATAAATAAAGGGGACAAAAAGGAAAAAAAAAAATCTTCGGAGCATTGTGATTTCAAAAGGAAAGGTTCAGACTGAGCTAGAGGAGAGTAGTGGGTAAACCCAGGAAAAATGAACGCTGGTACCAGCAGGGAGTTGTGTGGTTATCAAAAGAGCTGAGTCAAAAGTAATGAGCTGCTTGAGAACCCAAAAGAAGACTGAGTCAGGCTTTGTATCAGAGGGAGGAAATGGCCTGCGGCCCTGGCTCTGAGCGCTTCTTCCTGTGCCCAGAGAGCCTGCAGCTCCGTGACCTTCCTCCAGCTTCCCCACTCTCCCTGGGATCCCAGGACTTCCTGGCTCAAGGGTTTTCAGCTCCATGCGCCCTATTGCATTGTCCAGAAAGAGGGTATCTGACAAAAAACCCACTCCCCATTGGGAACAAACTCAAGGAACAGCACGTCCTCGGGGGGCTTCTACACGGGGTCCTTCTGCCTGGTCCCCATTCTTCACGACAGAGAGGGACCCGGGTCTTTCTCACTGGGGTCTGCACCCCAGTTCTTGCGTGTGGTTGTTAGAACACACTTACCATTCAGTTTCCCCACCGAAAAAGGGAAATCATGTGTTAAATCTTTCATCAGGGAAAAAAAAAGAAAGGACTTTCGGACTTTTAATTATTTAAAATGTTAACTCTGTGTTTTGAAATAATTGCAGATTCACAGGAATCTGGAAGGATGGTGCAGAGAGGTCCCAAGCCCCCTTCACCCAGTTCCCTGACGGTTACGGCTTACATAACTTCAGCAAAATATCTAAGCCGGGAAAGCGGCATGGAGAGCGTGTGTGGCTCCGCGCTGTTTCATCACGTGTGTGCCTTCTTGTAACCACCACCTGGCTGTGCTCTGAGAGCAGGTGGGACGGGGAAGCGAGCTCCCAGGCCTGTTGGAGTCTCCTGTTCCAGCCCCGCTCCCACACCCAAGGCTCCCTGGGGGTCTTGTTGTCAGGACCCCCCTCTGCAAGCTTTCCTGGGGCAGTTCCCACCCCTTCGTCCGGGTGAGCGCTCCCGGAAGTTCCATGAGTGTCTCCTTCCCTGACAGCCCTTGTCCATTTCTCTTTGTCCCTCCGGCCCCCAAACCTCATCCATTTGTAGCCGTTCTGGCGGGGTTCCAGGAGGCACAGGAGGTAAGTGCTTGGTCGATGTAACATGTTCAGCCGCAAGACCCAAGGGCTTGCAAACACACGGAACTCACCCACGTTCTAAGCAACGAGGACTGAACAAGAAGACAAGCCCCTCCCTCGACAGCTTCCCCCTCCCCGCGGCTTCCCACTTCCCTCTCCTTCTTAGAAAGCTGCAGTTTCCCCCTTTTCTGCCTCTCCACTCAGTCTGCTTCCTCGCAGCTTGATCTGCCGCTCCAACCAGCACATCTCTCGAGAAGAGCACCAGGGGCCTGCGTGCAGCTAAGCCTGGCGGCCCCTCCGCTGACTGACATGCAGACACAGCGCGCCCACCTCCTGCCGGGGCGCGCCCCCACGCTCGCTGGGCTCTCCTCGCCGCCGTCTGCGGAGACCCCTTCGTGGCCATGCTGCTTCCTACCGCAGCGCCTTGCTGCCCCGCCGGCGCCACCCTCCTCACCTCATCAGGCCCTACACACACCTTGGCTTCCAGACGAAGAGGCTCTTCCTGCAGGAAGTCCTCTCGGATGCATCTGATGCTCTGTGAGTTCTCTCCTGGCCACTGAAGAGATGAATGCTCCCCTGATTCCTCCTTCCCGCCTCCACCTGAATTCTGCATCCGCCTCCAGACCCTAAGCTCCATTATCAGGAAGACTGGGATCTCTGAGGTATTTAAGCAGCACATCCCTGAGGCTTTACATCGTGTAAGCCAGCCCCAGCACACAGCGGGGGCATCCCACTCCCCCACGCAGTGGAGCATGGTTAACATCACCTCCGCTGGCCGCCTTGGAAGCGCGCGCCTTCTCACCCCGTTTTTGGGGAGACGGTGAGATTTCTAGTTTTTCCAAATTTTTTTTACACCAAGTGGTATTTTTATTTTTTGAGTTCACGTAATTAAGACGCACATGTAAGGTCAGTGACCTGTCAGGATGTGGGGAGTGTTTCTGACCTCACAGCGGCAGCTCACAGGCACCCCACGCTGGGCCCTGGCTCTGTGGGGCCCCAGGAAGCGCCGGGGGACCCCGCTGTCCCGAAGCTGGGGGCCCGCTTACCTGGGCGACGGGGCCCCCGGAGCGGCCACGCGTGCCAAGGTTTCTTTCCACTCGTAGCCTTCCAGGGTTACGAGGATCTTCTTCGCCAAATGAAAAGGTGGACAGTTGATGCTCCATGTAAGTGGGCAGGAGGGAAGCCTGCACTTGGAACCGGGGCTCTGGGAACACGGACGGCCCTTTGGACGGATTCCAAGCCCGGAGACGGGAGAAATGTGGCTCAGCCGCTGTGGCCCACAGCGCAGGACGGCTCTGGGGAAAGCGTGGAGCGAGCATGTGCGTGCGTGCGTGCGCGTCGGCACTCGTGTACGCGTCTCTGCGTGTGTGTCTGTGCGTGTGGGTGCATGTCTGCACTCGTGTACGCGTCTCTGCGTGTGTGTCTGTGCGTGTGGGTGCATGTCTGCACTCGTGTACGTGTCTCTGCGTGTGTGTGTGCGTGCGCGTCTGCACTCGTGTACGCGTGTCTGCGTGTGTGTCTGTGCGTGTGGGTGCATGTCTGGGCACGTGTGGAGCAGAGTCTCGGGTCCACACCGCGCCCTTCTCCGCAGGCAGGCTGTGGACCGGCCGCCCCATCGTCCCATGAGCTCCCAGGTCAGCAGCTGCCTCTGACGGCTGGGGGGTCTGACAATGATTTTTGAATTCTGTGCAGATTATTACTTACTTGGTCTGCAGTATTTCTACCCTGCTTTCTGTTGACTGTGTTGAAAGACAATCTAAGATGGAATTTTTCTTATTTCTCCCTTACTTTTTCCCCCACTCCCAGTCTCATTTGATCTGGATCACAATGAGGCGAAGCATTTTCTGTGTTCACTTGGAAGTTTTAAATATTCCTCCTGGTCTTTGATCCCATTCCCCTGAGTCTGTAGGATCATAACCATGGTGTGAGCGTCCACCAAGCTGAAGGTGGGAGACTAATCCCCCCGTGTAGCTACTATACGTAAAACACAAAATAGATAAAAACAGGTTTATGCTGTGTAGCACAGGGAACTGCATTCAATATCTCACAGTCACCTATAATGAAAAAGAATATGAAAAGGAATACATGCATGTCTGTGTGTGAACGAGACATTGGGCTGTAACCAGAAATTGACACAATATTGGAAACTGACTGTATGTCAACTAAAAAACCATTTTTTTTAAAATCTATCCACTCATTACTTAAGCAACATATGTTTACGCTCTTGTCACTTTGAACTGTTACAAAGACGGGACACCAGTTACATTCGTGCACCTTGTCACGTAAAGAGTAAGTTCCAAGAAGCAGAAAGCAGGGTTTGGACAACTAAATGCCTTCCCCTCTCCCGCCTTCTCTCCCTCCCTCTCAGCTGTCATTTATTTACATATTATTCAATTTTTCAACTAACATTTGTGGTGCCAGGCCCAGAACTGGCACTGGAGCCTGTGAACAGGACCAGACGTCTGTCCTCTTAACCCCTCTAATCCAGGAGAGCAGGAAGGACCAGGCGGTGATGCCCTTAAGGAAGGCATAGCGGGCTGGGGGTGCGGTGGGGGCTCCCAGCCCAGCCCCCGGGGCGGTGGGCAGGCTTACCAAAGGAGAATGCTTACTAATGTGCAGGCCCCAGCGGTGGGGGGCTGGGTGGGGGGGCGCCAAGCCTGGAGGGTGAGTGCCCTCTGGGCATCGCGTGCGGTTAGCCGTGGCTTGAGGTCTGTGTGTGCAGGGGTGGGAGCGTGAATCGGGGCTGGCCAGCTGACGGGAAAGGCTGACCTCTCAGCTGGCACGCTGAGGCTTTCCAACCGTCTTTCTGGACAGAGGGCCATCCCAGGCTTCGAAGCCGGGGTGTCCTGACCTGGTGGGCCCTCGGGGACACACTTCAGCCTCACTCTCCGCCCTCAGGCCTCCGTGGGCACGCGGAGAGGAAGTGCACCCTGGGCAGCTTTGGAAGAGAGGGCGGGCAGGGGCCCGGCGAGGCCTGGCCGGGCTGAACGCTGCGGGCTGCAGGAAACTTCTTGCTCTGAGTAGCTGGAGCCCCGCGCTCCGGGGTCGGCAGGCAGCCCGGTGGGTGTGGTTGTGGGTGGGTGGCTGTAACCATCCCTGAGAATGCCTTAGAGATTGTGACCTGTGCTTTTGATTGGTTGCTTTATAAAAGCATATGTTACCCATCAACAGCCCGGCCACCGAGGTGTGCTGCTTGTTAAAGGGCCTGCTGTCTTTGTGGGAGCATGGAAGGCAGAGCTCATCAGGAATGCAATCTCTGAGACCCCGTGGGACCTCCTGCCCTGGAATCTGCCTTTTAACAGACCCGCAGGCATTTCCTGAGGCGCTGAGGTGGGAGGAGCTCTGGGCTGCAGCGGCAGTTCCCCGCCTCCTGCACGCTGGCCTCACCCAGAGAGGGCTCACTGTCCCCAGACCCAGCCACAGGCCAGACCAGTGGAGCCCGTGGGACAGGCGGCTGCCCGGGGCAGCCACCTGCTGGATCTGGCTCACCTGAGCCGGCACCTCCATCTCTCTGGGTAGCTGCTAGGGCTGGTCCTCGCCAGGCTCTGCTCCCTCACCCCTCTGGATCTGGAACCTTCCAGCTGGGCCCCCGCAGCTCTGCGCTCCCTGTGTTCTCTCCCCTCTCCGGGGGCCCCCCTCCCTTTCCTGCCCATCACCCATGGTTCTCTTCCCGGGGGATTGCTGCGTCCATCCGCCTCGCGTCCTCCCCTCTCCTCCCCCAGGTCGAGTCCATTGTCATGATCGCCCCTCATGCAAGCCCCCAACAACTCTCACCCTCTGTCCCCATCACCGGGTGAGTTCTTGCCAAAACCCTGAACTTGGTTTTACCAAACCCTAAGCTGACATCATTCTGGGCCCAAGCAGCTGAGGGCAGCTGGGGGAGAATTCCCGAATTCTTGCTGATTCCATGTCCATGTCCTTGAGCCCCCGTGGGCCTTCATGCAGCCTGGAAGGCCGCTGTGTTCCCCGGTCCCTTTGCTCATGCTGCTCAGAGATAGTCCGGTCACATCTTCTCTTCTACACATGAAGGCCCCGCCCTTCTCACTGCTCACTACTGTGTTCTTTTTTCACTTAGGAAATAGAATAAACCAGAAGGAACATTACACGCTCTCTCCTTGAATCCAGCAGCCCCCCTGCTCTGTCCCTGGATGCTTCACTTCTTTCCTGTTGAGCGGAAGGAACTCTCTGGAAGCTGCCACGCCAGCCTCACCACTTGCTCCCGGCCTGGCCATCGTCCTGCTCAGTGGATGATGCATCCCCGGGTTTGTCCCCCTTTACTGCGTTGTTGCCGCCTCTCACTGACCCATCAACAGCCAAACTCCTTCCAAGTCCTTCTCTACCTGCTGTGGCCAGGCTGTTGTCCCCACCACCTGCGTCCACCCTCCCGCATTGGCAGGAGCTTAACATGGCACTCAAGCCTTCCTTCTGGAGGCACGTCTTCCACTGGCTTCGGGGCCAGCCCTCCTGCTGGGTGTCTTCCCACCTCCACCCTGTTCCTTCTTGTACCCTTTGCCTGATCTTCCCTCCCCTTGTGACACATAAGAGTGGCAGCTGAGGGCTCAGCCACAGACCGCTTCTCTCCTCCACCTCCGTTCCAGGAGGGGGTCCTCCCACCTCTGCTTCAAGCCCTGCACCCTGCTGACGGCCACACCGAGCCCCCAGCCCCCGAAGCCAGCCCCACACACCCAACATGCACGGCCACTTCAGTTTCAGTACCAGCAACATACATGTGTGAATTCAACACACATGTACATGGTACACGGTACATGGTACAGGTGTACAGACATGTATGACAATTTAACACATTGTCCTCTCAAACAACACACACTTGTCTAACGTGTTACCTAAGCTTCAGTATAGGTACACACTCAGTCCCACGACACACACACTCACACACGCACATCCACTCTAGTCCTGAAGGCTCTGCTAAGTGAGGAAAAGCCATAGGAGTTATTTTTCTTGTTCTATGAAAATCCCACTGTGCTTACAGCCAGTTTTCCCCCCTGTGATTTTTGGCAGGCATGTGGCTTGGTGTCGACCACTTTCAAAGCAGATCACCGAAGCCTCCCCCAGGAGCTCCTCTTCGGAGTTAAGACCCTTTCCTGATGTTCACTTTCCATTTCTAAGTTCCCGCCCCTCTGAGCCTGAGTCACTGTGAGGTGACAGGGAGAGCGGAAGGCCAACGTCACAAATGTACATTAGAAAACTGTCTTTTGCTTTAAGAAATAGATTAAGTGTGAGCAGTAAACAAAAAGAGAAGTGTTGAGATTGACCGCAGGGCAAGGACCGGGAGAAAACAGCTGGGTGGTGGCTGACAATGCAGTGGGGAGAGAAAAGCTATCTGACGTCCAGCAGACCCCAGCATTTCAGTTTGGGGAGGCCTGGTGCGCCGTTCAGGAAAGGGGGCATGCAGTAGCCACACCCCGGGGTTCTGAGGGTCTTATCCGAGTTCAGCCGAGGCCCGGGTCTCATCAGTGCTCCTGCGACAGGGAGGCAATTGACTTTCATAGCTTCCTCTTGAACTACACACCCAGGAGGATTTCGCTCAGCAGAGGCTTAATAATGGCTCCAAAACCATAGCTGGTGGCAGGAAGCCCACGGCTGTGATGAGCAGTCCCAGGGCCCCGGGATCCAAACAGAGCAAACAGGAGGCGAGGAGCACAGAGGACGGAGCAGGGATGCGGACTGGGGTAGCCATGCAGGGCAGAGGTCGGCTCACTATGGGACAGGAGCCAGGCACCCAGAGCAGGGGCTGGCTGTGCACAGATCCAGAGCCCCTGCAAGTCACAGCGGCAGTGTGATCGGCCAGGGCTGGCATGGCTGAATCAGGTCAAGACGTCTGCTTTAAGGCGGGTTATGGGCCAGTACATCACAGGGAGCCACAGGTCTTCAGTGGGGAGGAAGGGCTTTGGCCAGGTGACAGGTGGGGAGGCCTACTGCAGGACAGACATGGCTGTGCAGAACCTGGTGACAGGACCCAGTGGCTCCCAGGAAGGTGGCCCTGATCAGTGCCCCATCCTGGGGCAGAAGGCAGGAAAAAGTATTTGACAAAATTCAACATCCATTCATGATAAACACTCTCAACCAGCTGGGTATGGGGGACCAGGCCTCAACATAACAAAGGCCGCATACAACAAGCCCACAGCTGACCTCATACTCACTGGTGAAAAGCTGCCAGGAACTGAGATCGAAGGTTCCCAGAACAGCCTGGGCCGGCGCAGGATGTGGCTGGAAGTGCTGGGGGAGGGGCAGGGGCCGAGGTCAGCTGCCTCCTGCAGCCGCTGGCCTTGTGGCAGCCCTCAGACCCCTCAGGAGCTGCCAAGGCAGGCCAGCCTTGAGACTTGTCTTGGGACCTAAAACGTCGCAGATCCTGGAGAATGCCCCATGTGCACTTGAGGAGAATGTGCGTTTTGTTGCTTCTGGATGGAATGCTCTGTGCATACCGTCTAAGTTTTCTGGTCTAATGTGTTGTCTAGGTCTCAGGCTTCCTTACTGACTTTCTATTTGGATGATCTACCCATTGATGTGAGTGGGGTATTCAGATCCCTTCCTATTAGTTTATTACTTTCAATTTCTCCCCTTAAGTCCGTTAACATTTGCTTTGTATATTTTGATGCTCCTCTTTTGGGTGCGTGTGCATTTATAAATATCATATCTTCTTACTGGACCGACCCCTTCAACACTGTGTGACGTCCTTCTTTGACTTTTTTCACAGTTTTGTTTTAAAGTCTGCTTTGTCTGATGTGAGCCTAGTTGCCCCAGCTTTCTTCTTATTTCCATTTGTGTGGAATGTCTTTTTCCATCCTTCCATTTTCGGTCTGTGTGTCCTTTCTCCTGAAGCGAGTCTCTTGTAGGCAGCAGAGAGAGCCTTGCCTTGCCGTCCACTCTGTGTCTTTTGATTGGCAAATTCAGCCCATTTACTTTTAAAGGAATTCTGGACAGGTATGTACTTGTCAGCATTCAGTTAACTGCTTTGTGGCTATTTCTGTAGTTCACCTGTGGTCCTTTCTTCTCCTTCTCCTTCCATCATGAGTTGGTGTTTAGCGCTATGTTTAGATTCCTTTCTCACTTTCTTTTGTGTATTTACTCTAAGGTTTCCCCTTATGGTTCCTGTGGGGTCTGCTGTTGAACCTCTCTCTTGTATTTTTCAGTTCAGCTATAACTTCGCTTTGGTACTTTCTTATATTTTCCATCTTTTTGTTGAAGTTCATCCACTTCTTCTCCCAAGTTCCATGAGCATCCTTAGGACCATTCCTTTGCACTCTTTATCAGGTAGATTGCTTATGTCTGTTTTGTTCAGTTCTTTTTCTAAGGTTTTTGTCTTGTTCTTTTGATGGGAGCATACTGCTTGGTCTTCTCATTTTGCCTAATCTCTGTTTGTTTCTATGTGTTAGGAATATTAGCGATCTCTTCCAGTCCCGAAGGGGTGGCCTGATTTAGGAGATGTCCTGTGGGGCTCAGAAGTGCAGTCATGCTTGGCCACCAGAACCAGGCACTCAAGGGCTGTCCCCTATGCGGGCTGCATGCACCCTCCCGCTGCCGCAGGGCTACAGCTGCTGCAGGGCGCTGGTGGGTGGGGTTAGTGCTCAGCCAGCTGCGAGGCCCGGCTCAGTTACAGGGGTGGCCAGGGCCCTCAGCGAGGGGTGCCCACTGGTGCTAATAGGTTACATGGACAATTCCAAAACGGTGCCCACAAGTGCCAGTATTAGTAAGACAGTGTGAGGTCGCAGAAATGGCTCCCACCGGTGACTCAGCCCCTAGGAAGTACCCCAACTTGTTCCTGCCTCTCCTGCACATGCCTCAAGATTAGTAAGTGGGCCGCCTTCCTGAATGGTCCCTGGGCTTTTCAGTGTGGTGGTTTTGAGCTGGTTTTGGGGTTGAGTGAGTCTGCACATGGGCCCTTTAAGAGTGGGTTTTCCAGTCTTTATATTTCTATATTTCCTGGGCATAATCCCTGTTGGTTTTCAAAGCTAGGTGTTTGGGGGGCTTGTTCACAGGATCTGGGGGGGTGTCAGATGTGAGGCTTGAATCCCTTATTCTTCAGGGAAAAGGCCCATAGCTTTGTGATCCCTCCCGGTTGTGGGCTGGGATGTGGGTTTTTCCCTGGCAAGCCCGTATCTCTGCCTCTTTTACCCACTTTGATACTGTTTTTCAATCCTTTATTGTGGAGGCCTTGTTCATTGCTTTTAGGTCCCTTTCTGAGGAAATTAATTCATATGTATTTAGATTTGTTGTGTCCCTGGGAGGAGGTGAGTTCAGGGTCTTCATGTGCTGGCACCTTGAACCGTCTCTGCAGGAGGAAGGGCTACAGACAGTGTCTGGGAGAAACACCTCCATAATGTTAAAAATTACAGCAAAGGAATGCCCAAGATTGTTTTCTGACACTATAAATGCAGCTACTTTTCTTTCTTTCTTTTTTTTCTTCAAGTTTTCGGGTACTTTCAAACGATGGATAAGGACAAGGCAATCAGGAGAAATGACAGCATTAGAATATGTTATATCCGGAGGCCGGGACAGTTCCCAGTCTGGATACTTTTAAAGCAAGGACATTCGCAATGCTTGCCGCAGGGTTTGTTACATGGAAAGTCGATGCTTAGCTTCCTGGAGGTAGCCTCCTCTGTCCCTGAGAAGTGCAAACACGTCATGCATCAGAAAACCTTCTGAGTAGTGTCCCCTTCCTAGTCCCTCTGCAGAAGCTGGACCGCAAAGAGCACTGGTCAAGGCAAGAACCTTAACCGCTGAGAACGCTTCCTGAAGTCACTCAGCACTTCCTAGTGACTGGCAACATAGACCTAAGGTCGGAGGCCAAGAACAGAGACCTGGAAACACGATGAAAGGGAAGACGGAGATACTTCAGGAGGCCTTTGGGAGATGGTTGACCTCTGAGAACAGCCTGTTCTGCTCAGCACTCCAACAAGAGTGAGCCCTGGCGCTCCAGAGGGGTGCAGGTCTGCACTCACAGGCAGCCTGTCTGGTGGGCTCCGATGGAAGAAAATAATGTCACAAGTCATCTTGCAGAAAATATGTACATTTACCTCCCCCCATCACCACCCCAAGAAATGTAGAGTCAGCTGGCCTGAGAAAGGCCATGGGCTGCAATCAGTTCAGAAACACTGTATGCTGACGCTGCGAACTTAGCCCTGTTGAACCTAACCCGCTGCAGACCCTTCCTGAGAAGTCCCAGGACTTTCTGCGTCTTGCCCCACAGCTCTCATCTGAAGGGGAAGGCTCTGGGGGCTAATTCAATCTGGCCAACTGCGAGACTCTAGCCAGAGCGACAGCTAATCTGTCATTATTGTAGAAGTCCTTTCCAGTTTCTGCCTTGTATTCAGAAACTCGTGTTTATAACCAAACTTGATTTTATAAAACGTTTATAGGGATGCTGGATGGCAGGAGAGAGAACTTTCCAGGCTACGACACACTGTTTCCCAAAAGCCCAGAGAACACCACTGAGAACCCAGGCAGGTCAAGTCATTCAAAACCACCCCGGTTTGGCTGGTTTCTGCTTTGACTCTTCTAATCCGCTGAGGGCTAGCTAAGAAAATAGCCCGTAGTTTATGAGGAATTAATTTTTCAATATTTACGGCTAATTTCTGCCGCGTTTACCGTCCCTAACCAGTGTGACTCATTCTTTTTCCCCTGTGGTGTTTACCTTACAAAAAAAAACTTCTGTGTGACCGATGGCTCTCTGAGGAGTTCAGATTCAGGGTTTTGACCTTTAGTGGACTTGACTTCCTTTTTATTTAACCCCTTTCTTTTTACCACCATCCATTTCTTTCTTTATTCTTAAAAACAATGGGGATAAAAATAAAGCAATAAGGGAGGTGGGAAGGGATAAATTGGGAGTTTGAGATTTGCAGATGCACACTACTATATATAAAATAGATAAACAACAAGTTTCTACTGTACAGCATAGGGAACTATATTCAGTATCTTGTAGTGACCTATAATAAAAAAGAGCATGAAAAGGAATATATGTATGTACATGTATGACTGAAACATTATGCTGTACACTAGAAATTGACACAATATTATAAACTGATCATACTTCAGTTAAAAAAGAATGTAAATTTAAAAAATTAAAGTGATCAAAGAGCTGCATCACAGAATCCATCCTCTCGAGCTGGACCTCTCCCACTGGCGCCTGCCTTCGTGCAGGGAGTTAATAGAGGAGCATTCGTTTCCCCACGCTTTACATTCACGAGTCTTTTCATCCTTTTCAACTGACCATCACAAGCCGAACCTTCAAGTGAAAGATGTTAGCGTTGCTGTCTTGTGTGCCTCTGGGATGTTTGTACAGGAAGGTGTCACAAATGTGTTACTGTCAGACACAAACAATGCAATAGGATAAACCAGCTCTCACAGTCCCAGGTGACTACAATTGTGCAGAGAATGGGTGTCGAGGGAGCCAGCCCAGCGCTGGGGACCTGGGGCGCTGGAGCCAGCGGGAGGGGGCGGGGCTGAGAGCTTCATCAGGAGCAAGGAGGACCTGGCCGGGTCTTGAGCAAAGCCAGAGAGGGGCAGCTGGCAGGGAGGAAGGAGAAGCAGCAGCTGCTAAGATGGGCTGGGAAGACGTCACTGGCAACTGTGGGACAGCTTTGCAGATGCCTGTGTGAACACGAGCCTTTGTTCTCCCAGGCGTTCATTGGCGTTTCAAAAGGATCTCTGTCCCAGGGGGTGAGCGTCACACTGCAGTGAGCGTGGTGCGGTCGGGGGTGCGGAAAGTGAGACTGCGGGGCCCTGAGGGTGGTGGGCGGAGCGCTGGGCCGCCCGCAGGGCGCTGACGTCACACAGTGAATGGTGGCGACCCCGTGCAGGCCCTCAGCGTCCAGCTGGCGGCTGGAAGGGGCGCCCTCAGAACGGGCAAGCCAGCTGAAGGGACCGTTTCCCAGCCTGATGAGCAGGTACTAATTTGGAGAAGTTCGAGTTGGGATGTCCATGAAACCAACCTAGACTTTCTCTCCAAAATACTATAAAAACAGATTAGCTGGATCCGAAAAGACATGTCCGCCCTTTAGGCTGAAGCTTTGAAAAGCGTTACAAGGTGCGGTGACTTTGGGGGGATGTTGATCGAGCAGCTTCGGAACAGGGACGTTCGAATTTGACTGCTCTTGGGGAATTCCTATATGCCTTAAAAAAAAACCGCGCATTTTTTATGACTTCGTGCTGCAAAGCCTGTCCTCAGACTCCGTTCCCCTGCCGTCGGCGCGGGTCCTGGGGACCCTGGCCTCAGCACGAAGGACGCTGAGAGCACGTGGCCGCCGCAGGTGGAGTCGCTGGGCCGGGCCCGCGCGCTCGGCCCGATGCGCGCCCCGCAGCCGCCCCGGCCTGGGCCGCGGGCGGGCGCTGCCGAGTGGCTGGGTCTCGAAATAAACCGGGCCGAGCCTCCAGGGTCAGATTCCGGATGCCGGGTGATTGCAAAAGGAAAAAGAAAACTCTCAGGGAAGTGATGCTCTCCGTCTTGGCTGCTGAGGGAGGCACGTGCCTGGAAAAGACGTCTCCCGGCCGCGCAGGAACTCAGCGAGCGCTCCGCCGGCGTCTCCCCGCAAAACGTGGCCGCACGCGGAACGTGGGCGTGGCGGGACCCGCCGCGTCTTTTTTTTTTTTTTTTTTTAACTTACTTTTCTTTCTATAAACTCAAGGGCGCTTCTCTGACAGGTCTCATTCATAGGGGTGCTAATTTTTTTTTTTGTTTAATTCTCTTACCAAGTTACCTAACTTTTTGGTTGCTTTTGGCGGCTGGTGCCTCAGAACTCTGGAAGACAGAGCTGCTCCCTGCCCCCCGCCCCTCCTCCACCCCAGGTTCCCCCCCCCCCCCCCCCCCCCCCGCCGTAAGGGACAATACCATAAGACCGCTGGCAGGCTCGCTCTGAAGCTGTTGCCTTGAGAGCAGTCAAACCCTCCAGGTAATCACTTGGTTAGAAAAAGTCCAAAATCAACCAACATCCCTCTCCGGTCACAAAGGAGGAAAGGTAACTTGAAAACGTTAAAAAGGTAGAAAAATCCATTTAGCCAAATAGAAGAAGAATTTAGAGCAGGAGGAAATGCAGATGACATGTTGGCTGTCCCCAGCTGTAAACACACACACACCCCTTATGGCAACACACCCATCATCCTGCTGGGCTGACCTCCTTGCGCCACCCACAAGGTTGGTGGCCGCCTACCCAGAATGATTTCAGGGTGCAAAGGAAACTGTTACCGAGCCCAAACTCGTTCTGCTCGCCACACAACAGGCCAATAAATCGGGAGACGAGGTGTTGGGGCAAGGAATAGCGGCTTTATTCGGAAAGCCGGCAGACCCAGAGGATGGCAGGCGAATGTCTTGGAGAACCATCCTGCTCCAGTCAGAACACAGACTCCTTTTATACCAAAAGGATAAAGGGAGGAGGTGTGGTTGGTTGTTTCAAACTTCTTGCTGTAGAAATTATTCTTGCAGCCGTCCATGTGAGTCAGGCGGTGGTGTCCCTGTAAACTTCCAACAAAACAAAGGTTATTCTCTGTTTTGCAACTGGCCATCTCAACATACGTGCAGAAGTGCTAACATCCTGAAAGGTCAGAGCCCTGAGAACAGGCTGTCCTGTATATTTTAAGCTAAAGGCAACATTCTTTTACAAAAGGTGCAGAGCCAGCAGGACTACGCCTAGAAAACAGGGAGCAGTGGTTAAAACTAAAGGAACAGATCCAATATGGAGTCAGATTTGTTCTCCTCTATTCCAAAACCACCCCCTCCTTCTCTCCTCCCCTCTGCACTCACCTCTGCTGACCAGTGCTTCGATTAGATGCTCATTTCATCAGAAAATAAGTACGATTTTTACACTTGATTAAAAAGCCCCAAATCTGTGAGCCTAAACAGAGATTAGATCATCATGAGTCACTGAACTTTCCTGTGATTACGTCTGTGAAATCCACTCCTGGGAGCCTGCGGAAAGCGGCAGGAGGGGAAATTCAGGCAGCAGGAGGGTTTGGGAGCTTGGAACGCACCCTGGCCTTCTTTTCATTTGTGATAAGCCAGGGGATTTTTATTATAAACAGACTCAAAAAAGCAGCATCAGCTCTGCAAGCCCACGATGGAGCTAGTATCTCAGGTATGTGCCTCGTGATTAAGCAGGAGGCACGCACAAGCACGTAGCAGCAGTCTCTAAATGCAAAACGTTAGTAACCAGCCATATGTCCCTCTGAAGCGGCAAAACCCACAGAGGGACCAGCAAGACCTCCCAGGCAGGGCCACTGCCTTCCTGCTTTTGTGCTTCTGTAAAACGGCTTGCTTCTAGGAAAACAAAACTTACCCCTAAAGTTCCATTGGTTCCCAAAAGCTCACTCCTGATCAGTCCATTTCTAACACCTCATTTGCATATGGCACAAACTTAATCAAAACCTAAAACCCTATAAAAGCCTGTGGAAACCTGCAGTCGGGGTCCAGAGCTTGCAGTGCTAACTCCTCTGGGCCCACGGGCATGATAAACCTGAGTTCTCCAGCCCTCCGAGTGTCGCTCGGTCTCTCAACGGGATTCCGGTTGCTGTAACACCTCAACAGGAGTAAGTGGTCATAGAGTCACAAAGCGGTGAAAACAAATGATTGACATTTCCCTCTAATAATATGGATAAATCTCCCCAAATGCTCACATCCAAGACCCAGGCGAGGGGCCCTCCGATGTAACACATTTGCTTGAGTGTGGAGTGGAGCAGCTGGGCCACTGCAGGAGTCTGGCTGGAATTCCCTGGTGAGGGGCACTCCCTCTATGGGTCCTTTCTGATCCATTCTCCACACTCAGGGATCACTTTCTCGAAAGCTTATGGCACCTCCCAAGTTACTCTCAGGGACATGACTTTGCTGTAGTGCTCATTGCTCAGCCCCAGAAAATGTGGGAAACAGGGATGAACAAAAAGAAGCCAATAACATCATTTTTGTTTCCACCACCCGGAGCTGTGGATACTGCGGCATTTTGTTTCCAAACAATTTCTGTGTGTGTGTGGTGTGTGTCTATGTGTGTATGTGGTGTGTGTCTATCTGTGTATGTATGTTTGTATTTTTCTTTTACAAAAATGGTGTATTTTTAAACACCTTTCTTATGGTATGATTTCTGTTTAGTAAACTACACATATTTCAGATGTTCAAGTTGATGGATTTTGATAGATGTAGACACTCATGAAACCACCACCACAATCAAAGCAGCTAACATTGCCATCACTCCCCAAGAGGTGCAAATTTCAAATTCCCAATTTATCCCTTCCCACCCTCTTTACCCCTTGTTAGCCATAAGTTTGTTCTCTATGTCTGTGAGTCTTTCTGTTTTGTAGATAAGTTAATTTGTGTCCTTTTTTAAAGTTTCCACATATAAGTGATATCATATGGCATTTTTTTTCTCTTTCTGCCTTACTTCACTTAGAATAACAATCTCCAGGCCCATCAATGTTGCTGCAAATGGCATTATTTTATTCTTTTTTATGGCTGAGTAGTATTCCATCACACACACACACACACACACACACACACACACACACACACACACACACACACATCTTCTTTATCCAGTCATCTGTCGATGGACATTTAGTTTGTTTCCATGTCTTGGCTATTGTAAATAGTGCCGCTGTGAACACTGGGGTGCATGTATCTTTTTGAATATTTTAAGTATTCTTTTGTAACTTGCTTTTTCCATTGAATATTTGGCTACATGTTTCCATGTCATTCTATGTTCTTCAATACCTTTTTAAAAAATTGTCGTAAAATACACATAACATAAAATTCACTGTTTTAGTCATTTTTAACTATATTGGTCTGTGACTTTAAGTACATTCGCATTGTTGTGCAGCCATCACCACCATCCATCTCCAGAACTTTTCTATCTTCCCAAGCTGAAACTCTGTCCCTATTAAACACTACCTCCCCATTCCCCGCCACCATCCCCGCCCCTGGAAACCGCCATTCTGCTTTCTGTCTCTATGAATCTGACTTCTCTAGGGACATCATATATGTGGAATCATACAGTATTTGTCCTTTTGTGGCTAGTCTGTTTCATTTAGCGTAATGTCCTCAGGTTTATCTGTGTTGTAGCATGTGCCAGAATTTCCTTCCTTTTAAAGACTGAATCATATTCCACTGTACTTCAGCATCATCTTTTTTTCTCTTTTTTATTGAGTTATAGTCAGTTATACAATGTTGTGTCAATTTCCAGTGTAGAACACAATTTTTCAGTCATACACAAACATACATGTATTCATTGTCGCATTCTTTTTCGCTGTGAGCTACCACAAGATCTTGTGTATATTTCCCTGTGCTGTACAGTATAATCTTGTTTATCTATTCTACATAAGCCTGTCAGTATCTACAAATTTCAACTCCCAGTCTGTCCCTTCCCACCTCCCTCCCCCCGGCAACCACAAGTTTGTATTCTGTGTCTATGAGTCTGTAACTTCAACATCTTCTTAAATGACTATATCGTATTTCTTTTGCTCATGTACCATGGTTTATTTAGGTAGCTGTTTATTCATAGATGTTTGGTTTAGTTCCACTTTTTTTTCACTTTTTTTTTCCACTATTGTAAGCAAGACACCAGTGGCTATCTTCATAGCTAAATATTTGCACATACACCTGACTTTTCCCTTAGGATAAATTCCTAAGTGGAAATGGAATTGCTGAGTCCAGTGTTGGAGGGCACATTCTTGTAGCTACGTGAGGCACTGGCCTTTGACTTTGGTGGAAGTGGTCCCCTGGTGGGTCTTTGTCGCCTGCAATTCATGTCTCTAAAAATTTATCCTCTTCAAAAGAGCTCTCTGTGATAGTTACAGCCCTTCTTGAGGAAAAAAGGCAGGTAATGGCTACCACTTGGGGCTGAATTAGGGTGACTGTTCTGTTTCTCCAGCAAGAGGAAGGACTTAGGTTGGGAAGGCAAGGAGACCAGCAGTTTTGAATACGTCAGCCGCATCAGAGCTTTTGTATGACTGTTTCATCAGTAGCTTCTTCATCCTCCAGGATTTGATGGTTCAGCTTCTTGCTTTAAAGAAATTTAATTTTTAACTTGGAGGTAATTTTATATTTACAAATAGTCAAAAATAGTACAGGGCATCCTCATCTTCGCCATTTCCCTGATGTTGAAATCTTGCATAACTACAGTACAGTTTGTCAACACTAAGTAATTTGCACTGGTTCTACACTATTTACCGAAGTCCAGGCTACTCAGAGGTCACCTGTTTTCCTACTAACATCCTGCTTCTGTCCCAGAATCCAGTCCCAGAGTCCACATCGCAATGAGTTGCCTGAACATCCCTGGGACCTGGGATAGTTTCCAGTCTTTGTTTTTGAGACTTTGATGGTTTTGAAGAGCCTGGATCAGGTATTTGGTAGAATGTCCCTCAGTCGGAGTTTGTCTGACGCATTCTGGGGAGGGTGTCACAGAGGTGAGTGTCCCCTCACGTGCTCATATCAGGAGCTACATGCCAGCAGCATCTCCGGGTGCCAGTAACCCGAATCTCCTGGTTAAGGTGGGGTCTCTGTGAAGGTTCTGTTTTCTCCTTTTGTAAGTTAGAAACCAGTCACTAACTCCCGCTCACGTGCACACGGAGGGGAAGTGAGATCCACCGCCTGGAAGTGAATCAAAGACTTTGTGGACTATGAGGAAACCACCGTGGTAATTAATAAATATTTTGCAGGAGGTGCTTTGAGGCTGTGCCAGTAGCCTCTACTTGTAGCATCATCCGCGGACCTTGCCTGCAACGATTATTACCGAGGTGTTCTTGGGTTGATTTCCTCTTTCCCTCAGTCCTTCTATGTTTATTATTTGGGAATTCTTGAAGAAAGTTTTGTCCTGTTTCCCCATTTGTTTACTTTTCAATTATTTATTTATCTCCGTGCCTACCAGTGGATATTTATTTTCTCTTCTGGGTTAAGGATCTAATCGTCTCATTTATTTTGTTGCTCAACTTGTTGCAGCTTTGGCCACGGGGAGTTTTTTCCAGGTTGGCTCCTGTGCTCTTTCAAAACGCCCCAACTGTTATCTTTTTGTTCTTTCTTTTTTTTTTTTTTTTTTTTTTTTTTTTTTGAGTACCTTCTTAGTTTCTGGTGCGGCAAGATGTTCCGAGCTCATCTGGTATTTTCTTTGCCCCTAGAATCAGCCATTTCTCCAGGGAGCTGTGGTTCCCTTTATTGGAAGTTGGTATTTAGAAACTGAGAGCTGGGACCTGGGTCTGTGTGCTGCTCCTGGGACGTCGTTGCTTGGAGAACCTCACGGTGGACAGAGCTAGTTACTGGCTGTGTGCGTGTGATCACCTTTGTATGCGCACTGATCGACCTTTACCTGAGTACCTATCTGCCCTTATCCATATGAAAACAAACATGCATTCTTACCAATGTATTCAGCTTTATTTCATCCTCAGTCTGTTGATTTTTTTTTAGTTAGATTTAGAACAGGAAATTTTAAAAATACAATTAAAAAATTTTTATTGAAGTACAGTTGCTGTACAATATTATATAAGTAACAGTTGTACAATATAGCGGCTCTGAATTTTGAAAGATTGTGCTCCGTTTATAGTTATTATAAAATATTGGCTGTATTCCCCACGTTGTATAATACATCCTTGTAGCTTATTTTGTACCCGATAGTTTGTACTCTTCCTCCCTTACCCCTAAATTACCCCTCCCTCCCCCTTCCCTCTCCCCGCTGGTAGCTGCTAATTTTTCTCTGTATCCCTGAGTCTGCTTCTCTTCTGTCATACTCATGGTTTGCTGTATTTTTCTAGCCTCCACGTGTGAGTGGCATCACACAGTCTTTGCCTTTCTCTGTCTGGCGTCTTTCACTTAGCATAATGCCTTCCAAGCGCAGCCGTGCTGCTGCAAACGGCAACCTTGCAGGACCAGTTAAGAAGGAGTGTCAAAGCCTTGTACCAGCTGAGGAGACTTAGGGCTACGGTGGCTGTCATGATGGAACTTTGTGATCTAGAGAAGTGCTCCTCTTCAGCCAGTCACGCATCTAGGGCTGACATCCTGTCCCAGGTTTCCTGTTGTTTGGAGAACCTTAAGGATGGTGGTCAGCAGGCGGCCTGCCTTCCTGATGCCAGGGTTTCTAACGAAAAGTCTACAGTAGTAAGTATCCTGAGGTCCCTGTGGGCACTTACCTAAAATAATGTGTGGGCTTGCGTAGCAAGAACATCATGTTCAGTTTTATCTGCCTCACACTAGGGTTATCTTTACAACAAACTTCTTGTTTTCAACATTGATAAAGAATCTTTGTTAAAACTTATAAAAACATTAAATAAGCCTCTCCAGAATGTTTTTGTTGTCTCCTTACTTCATCTCCCTCCTCATTTCACCCCAACACCCAAAATAAATCATTGTAGAACTTCTAGTTTTAGGCCATCATTCAATTTTTTAAAAAATTAATTGAAGTATAGCCAGTTACAGTGTGTCGAGATGTGTAAATGGATAGACTCCCAGGGCCTCCCCATGCCCACTAAATTGGGACCTCTTGGGTGCCCCCGCCAACAAATTGCCTGGGGATGCTGTTGTGAGACAGGAGGGAAGGGGGCAGGGCACAGCCACTCAAGGAATGACACAGCAGTTAGCACCAGATGGCAGAAAAGTCAATGCCCCGTAGAGCCTGAGGCCCAAGACGGCAGGAGATTTGACTTCCAGTAGACCTTGAGCTTCATTATAGGCTCATGGTAACATATCAGCATGCTAAATGACACTCCCGCAGGTGCCACTACAGTTCTGAGGCTGGCCATAAAAGGTCAAAAAGAGGGCGGTGGCCCAGCTCCTGGGAATCCCCACCTCTTCTCCAGAGTAGTTGGAATAACCCTCCCATTTGTCAGCACATGAAGTTACTGAGCCCATAAAGACTAACATCCCCACAGCTCGTGGCTGGTCTGATTTCTCCTGGCTGACCCCGTGCTCTGAAGCCACCTGCTCTCCCTTCTAAGTGAGGTGGACCACACTCTGTCTACGGAGTGAGTATCCACTTTTACTGTAAACTGAACACCCACCCTCATGCCTTGTGGCCTCCCCGGCCTTCTGAGATGGCCTGCACTCTGTCTATGGAGTATGTATCTCTCTAAATAGGTATACTTTTACCCAACTGTGGCTCCCTTTGGAATTCCTTCCTGTGAGAAGCCAGGGGCCCTCACTTGGCGGGGTGCCTCCCAAGGACTTGCCTGAGACCTGGGACACAGCTTCCCTCCTGCACCCCATTTTTTCCTGCATCAGCTGCAGTGCCAATTCTGGTCAACTCATCTTGGTGGGCCTGGATGGTCTGAGGCCGCCTTTCATGGTCTCTTTGGGGAATTAAATGCCTTTAACTTTGCTACTCAAATCGTGGTCCACAGACCATCAGCACGGGCACCACCTGGGAGCTTTGCCAATGTTTAGAAACTCGGGCCCCTCCTTGACCAGCTGATTGAGGCTCTGCCAGTGTGTTTCACCACACTGTCCTTAGGCCACAAGGGGACTAGGTTTCCAAGAGTAACCATCAATTATTAAGCCAATATAAAAAGAACTTTTTGTTTTAATGAAGCAACTGGATTTCAGGTAATCTGTAGAGTCCTGAAGCTATTTTTTTTCCTATAAAAAACATTGTCAGATTTTTCTTCTTATATATCATCATTATCATCTTCATCACCTTCTGATTCATACAAAGAAACATTGCAGGAGAGTAAATCTTACAGTTGATGTGAGGGCTCCAGGGCATATCTGGTAAGGATTTGCTGGGAATTTATACATTCCCATTGGAATTCCCCTTTTGATGATTGTGGAAGTTCTAAATCTTCCGTGTTTTTGCGTGTGTAAGATTAAAAGTAAAAACACTATTCAAAAACATGGCCTATTTGAAACTTTGAAAACACACACTTCTCGACTGTCAAAGTAGTCAGGTACCTCACCTTTGCTGTCCTAAGGGCCTGGCTTCTTGTGACTGTTTGCAGAATTAACCCACTGGATCCCTCCTTCCACCAGACACCATCAGCCAATTTCCCGATCTTCAGTCTTTGTTCTCTTTGGAGACACAGAGATTTGGAAATCTCTGGAAATGCCTTCAGTACAATACATCATCATTAGAAGGTAGACTTAACATCAATGTGAAGCTGCTTATACTGACAGACCCCACCCACGTGGAGATGACTGAGACTCCCAAGAGCAAGGCAGGTCAGCCTCACCAGCTCCTTAATCTGTGCTGGAGCCAGGCTGTTCCAAGATGCGATTTCTCTCCTCCAGCTGGGGGAGGGGTGATCCTCCTTTCAGGGATGCCTTCCGGTCAGAGCAGCCTGTTCATCAGTTTACATCCTGAGTGAGGTCAGGACGGTGACCGTGACTTCCTTCTTCCTCTCCTCACTCAAAACTTTAGCAGACCCTTAGCCTCCCCAGGTCCTGGTTTCCTGGTCAGTGACACACCGATGACCACACCCATTAAGGGGTTTACAGTCTGTGGACCAACTCAGATGAAAATGTCTGGATTCTTCAAAACACATCAAAGCTTTGTTCTAGAAGGGCCCTAGAATTTCCCAGACATCCAGACAGACTCCAGGAAATCTGCTAGCTTTGGATGGCCAGAACTATACCAGCTTCAGAGTAGCTTGAGAACAAAGAGACTGAGGTTGATGAGAGAGAAATATGTAAGAAATAAAGTCTAGAATCAAAAAAGAATTTAAGCAACTGTTCCTGGAAGGCTAACCGTCTTCAGAGATGGCCTTCTCTGCATGTGGACATTTGTTTTCATTGCTGAACTTGGCTTTGGGTGCATTTTGTGAAGCCCTAAAGCATCAGTCTTCTCACTTATGTAATGGAGATATTAATACCATTTGGATTTAACCATTTGGTGCCACCATCAACACCACCGCCATTACTGTCACATCAGTGACTGAGAAGGGGCTTGGGCAGGGGGCCCCCAAAGCCAGCTTGGAGTCCTGGTCATGCAAAGCAGCTCCTTGATCGTCTGTGCATCCAGCATGGCTCCAACCCTTTACTAGTACAGTACCTGACGTCCATACAAAGTTACAGACAGGAAAACACACAGTCAGCTCTTTGAGCATCTTTAAAAATTTTTAATTGTAGTAAAATACAAATAACATACAATTTGTGATCTTAACTATTTAAAAATACACAGTCCAACAGGGTTAAGTACATTCACATAGTTCATGCAGCCATTACCATCATCCATCTTGAGAACTTTTTCATCTTCCCAAATTAAAGCTTCACTCCGTTAAACAATGACTCCCAACTGCCCCTCTCCCCAGCCCCTGGCACCCACCATTCTGCTTTCAGTCTCTATGAATTTGACTCCTCCAGGGGCCTCAAGTAAGTGGAATCACGCAGTATTTGTCCTTCCGTGACTGGCTCGTTTCACTCAGCGTGATGCCCTCGAGGCTCATCCGTGTGGTGCCAGGTGTCAGATTCCCTTCCTTTTTATTGCTGAATAACATTCCCTCGTGTGTGCGTGCTACCCAGTCAGCGGACGCAGGTTGTGTTCCCCTCTTGGCTATTAGCGCTGCTGTGAACACGGGAGCGCCAGTGTCTCTTCAGGACCTGCTTTCAACCTGGAGGGAGGGCGGGGGTGGGAGATACTCGCCGTGTGTTATTAACAACACACGTCACTACGAGCTTCTGTCGGAGTGAGGGAAGACTGAGGGTTCTCAAGGTGCTTCCAGCGTCCTGGGCTGTCAGTGGCTGGTACCAGGGGACGAGCTGACAATCCTCAGAGTGAGTCAGGGGTCCCAGGTGTAACTTCAGCTCTGGATTTTTTCTGAGTGAGCTGCCTTTGTTTCATGAGAGGCTTCAGTCTTCTCTTGTGAGGTGAGATTGGTTCGGTCATCCACAGGGGTCATTACCCTGACATCGTGAGAGAGGAATTAAGGCTACTTAGCAGTTGAACTTCCCAGAAGGCAGGACATGGAGCCCAGAAGGCTGGCAGCAGCAGAAGGAACAGCGCCGGTCCTTCCTTCCTTCTCTCCTGACCACCTGGCTGTTTCCCTGGAACAGGAGCAGCCCGCACGTGGCTGATGAATTGCTAAAGCTGCGGGGTTGCTCCCAGGGCTCAGATTAAAGCACAGAGTCCTCCTGGTTCCTGGAAGCCCTGATTCCACCTTGTAAGAGTCGAGTGCCTTGCATCAGGCCATCTGCTCACATCTGCTGGTGGTCATGGCCAGACCGGAACGAGAGTCCCTTCCATTTGGCTCTTTTTAGTTTCAGTGTTGGTCCTTGCAAGTCAAAACCATTTTATTGGTCTTGAAGGAGGAAAGATGAGGTGTTTATTCTAAGACATGGGTTTTTAGCACAGCTGGGCAATGATGTCCAAAATCCCCCTTCTTTGTGGTGATGTGGTGAGAAGCAGGTTGGAAGTTTAAAGTTCAGGGTCATTGGATGTTTCATTGGATATGCCTTCAAACACACCCTGTGTGTTTCCAAAATAATATATGCTCCCTAGCACAAACCCCTTGCAGCGGCAGAACTCAGAGGGAAGCCAGGAGCATGGGCTTTTCCGTGCGAGTTCTGGGGCTTCATCCTTCTCCGTCTCACAGCAGCACTGCTGAGAAGTCTTTTCCCAGGACTCGGCCATGTGTGATTCTGCTGCAGGAAGACCTGAAAATGGAAAACACAACAGGCACCAATAAAAAGAGAAAAAACCCTACAAAATCAATAGAATTAAACTTGAAGGGATGGGGCAGTTTGGATTTGAGAGCGGGGAGGAGCAAAGCAGTAGGCTGCTTCTCACTGGCGAAAGGAATGGCTCCCATTAAATTATATCATCCAAAGTTGTAGCCACTGTCTGAGACGCTCAGTGTTGACAGAATATGGTCCGCGACAGCCGGACTCCTCCCTCCATGTCAGTCCAAGTCACGAGCAGTGCTTGAGATTCTTCGGGAGAATTCCCCCACCGCAAGCGCCCACGTTTTGAGTTCAGCTGGAGAAGCAGCACCCAGTCTGGACCGAGGACTCAGGAGCACCCCGAGCAGGGGTGGTAGCCGTGTGGGTTGCTGCACCGTCTGCCTCTTCCCTTTCTTCTTTCAACACAGAACTATTTATTTTAGAATCATTTTAGATTTACAGGAAAACTGAGAAGATAATACAAAGTGTTGCTGTAAACCCCTCCTCCAGTCTCCTCCCCCCGTTAAGATCGTACCTCACCTTGGTGTGTTTGTCACAACTAAAGCCCACAGTTTATTCTGTTTCACCCGCTTTCCCAGTAGCGTCCTCTCTCTCCCAGGATCCAGTCCAGGGCATCGCGTTGCAGTTAGGAGCCTTGCCCATCCAGCCTCCTCTGGCCAGTGACAAGTTTCTCAATGTTTCCTCCCTTTTGATGACCTTGACCCTCTTAAGGAGGACTGGTCAGGTACCCAGGAGAATGTTCCCCAACCCGGGTTTGTCTGATTTTTTTCATAATTAGACTCAGGTCGTGGTGTCTTAGAAATAATACCACCAAGGTGAAGTGCCTACTCAAGACATCTTGCCAGGAATACAGCACATTTGCTCAACATCACAGGTGCACGTTAATCTTCACCGCTGATGAGGATGATGTCTGCCCGACTTCTCCGCTGTTAAGCGTTACTAGTTTTCCTTATTCTGTTCTATTCTCTGAAAGTCACTAAGTCCAGCCCATTGTCAAAGGGGGAGGGAGCTTGGAATTGAGCTTTACTTCCTGGGAGGAAGTATTCCAGTATTACTTTGGAATTCTTCACTGCAGCTCCCTTTTAGTGTTGCATTTCTGGCACAGCTCTTGAGCATTTTCTGCCCCTGCAGGGACACAGAACTGTGGTTGGAGGAGCTGTGACTCTGGGGTGGTGGGAACAATTGAAATCCTACACCGCAGCCTCCCTGGCCACGGTGGAAGTAAGTTAAAAATGAATATTAGAAGTGCAACCAGAAAATCTCTAAATGTCCAGAAATAGGCAATACATCAAAAAATAATTCATTGATCAAAAAATTCAATGACTATGAGAAAATATTTTAGATGGAATGTTAGTAAACGTCTGTCATACCAAGACTGGTAGGATACAAATATAGCAGTGCTTAGAAGCCAAATTATAGCCTTAAAAGCAATTATCAAGAAGGAATAAAGGCTGAAGACGATTACTCACGTGAGCCTCTCGAAAAGTTGGAAAAAGAATAGCTCGAAGGAACTTGAGGGCAGGGAATGATGGGATCAGCAGAGTCAACGAAGGGGAAACACGCAACCGAGGAAATCGACAGACCTAATGGCTGGTTCTCTGAAAAGACACAGAATTGATCGACCTTTAGAAAGACTGCTAGAGAATAAAAGGGGAAGAAACTGGAGAGGGAGGAGAAGAAGAGGAAAGAAGAAAGAGGAGAAATAACCAGTAATAGGTTTTATATAAATTTTTTTATTTAAGTACAGTCTATTTACAATGTTGTGTCAATTTCTGGTGAAGCACAATGCTTCAGTCGTACATGAATATACATATATTCATTTTCATATTCTAAAAGGTTTTTAAAAGGACCATAAGTACAGAATTTGTCCTTTCAAAGACAACAGTAAAAGCATAAAAAGGCAAGCTAAAGAGTGGGAGAAGATATTTGCTATTTCTACAAATACCCAGCAAAGGGCTCATATCCAAACTATATAAAGGACTCCTGCAAATCAACAAGGAGAAACTGGAAGGAGTAATTAATACGTGGAACGTTTATACCCTGCTGGTGGGAGGAAAAACTGACACAATACTTTGGAAGATGGTTTGGCAACATCTGCTAACGCTGAATGCATGCGCACCTGTCCACCCAGCAGCCCCACCCCTAAGAATACACCCGACAGAAGAAACGGTCCCTGGAAGGCATGCCCAAGAGCGTGTGAGGAAATCATTCACTCATGAAAGCCTGAAATTGGAACCTGTCCAGTGCCAGCTGATGGTGGAATGCTTGCAGCAGTGGAGGTCACTCGATGGAAAAGAACAGCGTTCAGCAGGAGGACAAAACGAGTTACTTGCAGCAACACAGGTGAATCTCGCAGACATCCTGCCCAGCAGCAGAAGCCCAGATGCAAACACGGGGCACGTTACATTTCCAACCTTTCCAACCAGGCCACCAGGTACGGGACTGGCAGTGAGCACAGTGGTTGGGAAGGGGTTGCTAGGGGGCATTTGGAGTGCTGGTCGTGTTACTGAGTCCAAACTCGCTCTGTTTGCCACACGACAGGCCAATAAATCCAGAGACGAGGTGCTGGGGCAAGGAACAGCGACTTTATTTGGAAAGCCAGCAGACCCAGAGGATGGCAGACTAATGTCTTGGAGAACCATCCTGCTCCAGTCAGAATACAGGCTCCTTTTATACAAAAAACACAGGGGAGGGGCTGTGGTTGGTTGTTGCAAACTTCTTGCTGCAGGAATTCTTTGTTCCTGCAGCCGTCCATGTGGGCCAGGTCATGGTGCTCCTGCAAAACCTCCAACAAAACAAACGTTACTCTCTATTCTGCAACTTTGTTATCTTTATGTGAGTGCAGAGCGAGCAGGACTAAGCCTAGGGAACAGGGCACAGCGACCAAAGGAACGGATCTAATGTGGGGTCAGATTTGTTCTCCTCTATTACAGTCGTGCTTTTGTTTAACGGTTAAGGTGCTGGTGACCCAAGGGAGTTCATCTTGTGAGCATTTATTGAGCTGGAAGTATGTCTGTGCACAACTACCAGAGGCTTCTGGGAGCAGCCTGCCTCCCCGGGCAAGTGGTTCCTCAAGGCCCCCAACGTAGCAAGAGAGCCTTTCCGCCTTACAGGCTTCACCGTCTGACAGATCTCTTCTTGCTTCTGCCTCAGAGCCCAGCAGAAGTTAAAAGAGACGGCGGAATAAAGGGTTGCCCCCTGGTCCCACACCGGCTCCCATCACTGCATGAATGAGCCGTGTGACCCTGCGTGGCTGCCGCCTCCCCCGTGAGACGGGTGCCAGGCTAGAGGGAGCTCAGAGTTATCAGGAGGATTAAATGCTTCACACCCAGCACGGTGGCTGGTGATGACTAATAACCGCAACTCAATAAAAATGAGCTTTATCGTTAAAGCACGTTTTAAACCGTATTTGATTTTAAATACAAATGGGTATTACTTTTATTTTGGCTGCTGTTCACACCTTTAGCTCTAACTCTGGCTTTTCCATTATTAAGAAACAGTTACAGGGGGTGAGGCGGGAAGCCCCGTGAAAAAGACCCGCAGGACCCCCAGGCAGGGCCACTGCTCTCCTGCCAGCACCATCCGCTTCCCTGGCCCAGCGGCTTTATCTCACTTTTTGCCTCTGGACTGGCTAACTTCTAGGAAAGTGGAACTTACCCCTAAAATTCTATTGGTTCCCTGAGCTCACTCCTGATTGGTTATTTCCTTCACTCCTGATTGGCCCATTTGTAGTACTTCATTTGCATGGAGCTCACTCCTGATTGGTTATTTTCTCCCTCCTGATTGGTCTATTTCTACAAAGCTTGTTCCTAATTAGTCAACTTTTGTTATACTTTATTTGCATATGATGTTGCAAAGTGGAAAAGCCTGTGTAAACCTACAGACGGGGTCCAGAGCTTGGAGTGTTAACTCTTCTGGCCCCGCTGGCGTAATAAACCCGAGTTCTCCAGCTCTCCCGGTGCTGCTTGGTCTCTTGCCCGGATCCAGGGTGCTGTCACAACCGAGCTGTAACCCTGAGCTGCAACGCATTTTTCGACAACACTTGAACAAATAAGTGAAACAGAAGGGCCTGTCATCTGTGGCTGCAGGGTCTGCAGGATGCTGCTGAGCCCACTGCTGACTTGGGGGTCTTTCTCCCAGACACCCCTGCAAACATCACCAGGTCTGACACCTACAGCCCCGTCTAGGTGGAGCCTCAGCCGGTGAAGCTCAGAAGAGAGGCTGTCCTTCTGATTTATTCTAGACCTGTTGGGTTCCTGCCCAATAGAAAATGAGTAAAGTAATAGGAACTTGCCTTCTAAGCTCCTGCTGGTAGGAATGCAAAATGGAAGACAATTTGGCCATTTCCTACAAAACTAAACTACTCTTTACCATATGATCCAGCAACTGTAATCCTTGGTGTTTACCCAAAGTAGTTGAAAATGTATGCCCACATAAAAATTTGCACATGAGTATTTGTTTGTAACTGTCACAGCGTGGAAGCAACCAAGATGTCCTTCAGTAGATGAATGGATAAATTGTGACACATCCCGACAATGGAATGTTATTCAGTGCTAAAAAGAAATGCGCTATCAAGCCATGACGAGACATAAAAGAACCTTAAAGGCATGTTACTAAGTGAAAGAAAGCAATCTGAAAAGGTTGCATACTGTGATTCCAAACCTATGACATTCTGAAAAAGACAAAACCACGGAGATGAGAAAAAGCGAGGGAAAGCCAGGGGTCGAGGGTGGGGTGCAATGACTAGGTGGAGCCCAGAGGACTTTTAGGGCAGTGAGAATACTCTGTGTGATACCAACACGATGAACACATGTCATTATGCACTTGGCAAATCCCATATAATGTACACCGCCAAGAGTGAACTGTAATGTGAACCATCGTGATGCATCAGTGTAGCTTCAGGGGTGGTAACAAAGGTACCACCCTGGGGGCTTGGGGATGCTGACGGTAGGGAAGCTGTGCGTGTGTGGGCGGGGGACATGAGGGAAATCTCTGCCTTTCCCTCAGTTTTGCTGTGGACCTGAAACTGATCTAAAATAAAGCCCCCCCTCCTTTTTTTTTTTAAGGATTAAAACAGTTGGCTTGGAATGGGAAGTCCTTCTGCACCTGCCCCACCTCCCCCTGCTGGAATGGCTGGAATTAAGGGAGCAGTGAGGGCTGGTGAGTGTCTGCAGGGCGTCAGGAGCAGAGCTGGTCAGTGCCTTCGTCCTGCACAACTGCTCTGCTCTCCCCATGAGCAGGGAGCTCCTTTCTCTGGACACGTGGTTCTGTAAGGCCTCCCAGAGCCTTTGCTTTTTCCTTACGCAGCATTTCTGCATTTGATGTTTATTTCCCAACAGTGTCTTGTGGCTCAAGTTACTGTGAACAGAAACAAAATTGCAGGTATGAAGATGTCTTTAGATCTTCAGAAGAAAGCCATTCTATAAAACCAGGTCATTATTCCTAATAAAATGATTCAGGACATCCATCTCCTATTCGTCCCCTTCATCAAATAAAAAATGATCTCCATTATGTCCATTGCCAACTCTTCCCCTCTTCCTCTCTCCTCCCACTTCCTCTTGAGAAAATAAATATCTGGTTTCAGTTAATTATGGGGCACAAAGTTTATATTTGTTCCCACGGGGTCTCAGAGATTTCCCTCTTTTTAAACAACTTTGTAGCTTCCCAGGTAGAAATAAAGGAGGACTGGGACCTGCCACATCACTTTCCCCCTTCTTAAGATTTTAGTACCATGGCACTCTCAGTGTGTAATTGCACAAGTGTCCAATATTGAATTTTTCAGTACAATTGGAATGTTTCCCAAGGAAACGAACATTCTTTTATCTGGTCATTGCTATTTTACAACTGTTAATCTGTGGTGTTATTTCTCATATTTGGTTGGCTATGGGGTAATTTGTATTTTATTTTATTAAAAAAAATTTTTTTTGAGTCCTAGCCAGTTTACAGTGTTGTGTCAATTTCTGGTGAATGGCACAATTTCTCAGTCATACATGAGCATACATATATTCATTTTCATATTTTTTCACCGCGAGCTACTACAAGATCTTGAATATATTTCCCTGTGCTGTACAGTATGAACTTATTTATCTATTCCAGTGTAATTTTTTAGTATTTCTGGTTATATTATGGGCGTTGAATCATTGCAGCCTTGGAAACTGTGGCCATGGGATCTGGGGTCTGGCGTGGGAGCTTAGAGGCACCGCCCAGTGACCCACTCAGTTGTCCAGTCCCTTGGCTTAACGCCTGTGGGCTCTGTGTGCTCTGCTCCTTGCGGAGGAGCTGCTGAGCCAGCTTTTATGGGGGTGGGGAACCTCTGAGACTGTTACAGTTTGCTGTAGGGTTTACGTCCAAACTGAGAGGCAGACAGAGCCTGGAGGTGTGAGATGTGCTTTCTGGGCAGACCAGTTTCTTTAGTAAAATGGGGATAATAGCAGCTTCCTTTTGAATTTGCTAGTGAATTTGGCAAACGTTAGGGGTGGGTGGAGTCTGAGGCCATTTCTGCAAAATGTTTCTTCTGCCAGGAACTAGAGGGCTGAAGTGCGGGCTGCCTCCTGCAGTCCAGGCTGTTGCTCCAGTGCAGAGCACGGCCCCACGCTAGAGCTGGGCTCTCCGGACCGCTCCAGGGAGAGGGAGCTGTAAGGCCCTGGGTCGGGCTGCCAGTCTCACAACGTACACTCAGTTGTATCGACAACCCCCAACAAGCAGTTTCAGGTCCGGAAACTCCTTGAATCGTGATGAGCCAACAACCTCCCGTTTTTCCTGCATGCTTGTGACATCTGATACGAGACCTTCGGGAAGGTGGTTCTTCTGAAACTGTACTTTGTATCATTGTTCTGTTGCTCCTTTATTTATGTCAACCTAACAGCTCTTACAAGTCGTCTCTCAAGGATTCGAAGCCCCGAGTCGGTTCGGTGGCCTAATGATGCCTCATAACCTCCCACTCTCATCACCTCTTTGCTTAGTAAAGAAAAACAATGTTTTTACTTTGTGATGGAAATCTCTCTCCACTTGCAACACTGCAGTAAGCTAAGAAAAACAAACCCAAGTCATCTTAAGTTTGGATGTTCAGTTGTCGCGGTGCCATTTAATGGAAAGGCTGTTATTTCTCTATCAAGTTACTTTTGAAACTTCATCAAAAGTATGGCTGTATTTCTGGACTCTCTATTCCACTCAATCAAAAATTCTTTTTAATCTATAGTTTCAACAGATTTACACTGTGAGCACACTGCAATCTGGAAACCAGGTAGTGTCAGCTTTCCAAATTTGCTCTTATTTTTAAATGTTGTTTTGGCTATTATAGGGGTTTTGAATTTCTGTATGAATTTTAGATTCAATTATCAAAATTTTTAAAAGCCTGCTGGAATTTCAAATGAGATTACGTTGATTGCATACAGATCAACGTGCGGAACTGACATCTTAATAATACTGAGTCTTTCAACCCACGAACACGGTATTTGCCTTCATTTATTTAGGTCTTCTTTAATTTTTCTAGAATATAGTTTTCAGTGTATAGTTCTTTCACTTCTTTTGTCAGATTAATTCCTAAGTATCTCGTATTTTTATGTTAATAGAAATGGTATTATTTAATTTTTAATTTCCAGTTGTTTACTGTAAGTACATAGAAATATGATTAATTTTTGTGTATTGATCCTTATACTCTGGAAAACTGCTAAACTTACTCGTTCTATTAGCTTTTTTGTAGATTTCATCAGATTTCTATAGGGATCATGTCATATGCAAATAATAAAGGAAAGATTTTTTTCCTTTCGAATACGAACGTCTTTAATTTCTTTTTCTTGCCCAATTTTACTGCTGGAACTTCCAGTTCAGTGTTGAACAGAGCTGTGTGGTTCCTGATCCCAGGCGGAAGGCACTCTGTCTTTTCACCGTTAAGTATGATGTCATCTGTGGAGCTATGGTCAGATGCCTTTCTAGTTTTATTTCAATGAGGGCTTTTATCTTGAGTAGATGTGGGATTTTTCAAGTGCATTTTCTGTGTCTATTGACATGATGATATGATTTTTCTTTTTCAGTTTGTTAATATGACAAATTACATTGGTTGATTTCAAATGTTAAACCAACCTTGCATTCTTGAGCTAAACCCCACTTGGTCGTGATGTCTTTTGCTTTTGATATATTGCCAGATAGATTAGCTAAAATGCTACTGAGAAGTTTTGCTTCTGTATCCATGAGAAATAGTGATATGTGCTGTCATTTCTTTAATATCCTTTCTGGTTTTTAGATCAGGGTAATGCTGGCCTCAAAATGAGTTGAGAAGGAGTCCTTCCTTTTTAATTTCCTGGAAGAATTTTTATAGAATTGTAATTCTTTCTTCCTTACACATTTTTTTAAAAATTCACCAGTGAAGCTACTTGGGAGTAGAGTTTTTGAGTTTGTGGGAAGATTTTAAACTACAAATTAAACTTATTTAATTTAGAGTTATTAGAGCTATCTATTTCTTCTTGAGTGAACACTGGTAGCTTATGTCTTTCAAAACCGTTGTCCATTTCATCTAAGTTGTCAAATTAATTGGCATAAAATTGTCCATGATATCCCCTTACTGTCCTATTATTACTTTGATTCTGATGTGACGTCACCTTCTTCTCCTATTTCGGTAATTTGTGACTTCTCTCTATTTTTCTGATCAGTCTTGCTTCATGTTTATCAATTTTATCGATCTCCTTAAAGAAATCATTTCTACTTTATTGATTTTTTTCTACTGTATTTCTATTTTGCTTTTGTTGACTCCCACTCTGACATTTACTTATCCTTTCTTCTACTTACTTTGGATTGAACGTGCTCTTCTTTTTCTACTCTTAATGCGGGAGGTGGGATTTTAAATTTGAGACTTTCGTTTTCTAACATTGAGGCTTAGTACTACCTATTTCTCCCTAAATGCTCTAGTGACATCTCATAAATTTTGACTTGTTGTGTTTTTATTTTCATTCGGTTCAAACTATTGTCTAATTGGATCTCCTCCTTGGCCCATGGCTTATTTAGAAATGGGATGTTAAATTTCCACATATTTGAAGGATTTTCCAGAGATCTTTCTGTTCTTGATTTTAAATTTAATTCCACTGTAAGTAAAGCACAAAATTTGTGTGGCTTGGAACATTGTACATTTCTTGAGATTTGCTTTTTGGCCCCAAATTTGTCCTATCTTGGTAAATATTATGTGTAGGCTTGAAATAATAATGCATATTATGCTATTGCTGGGGGTGGGGATAAATGTCAGTTAGGTGACAGTATTGTTCAAATATTCTATATTCTTACTGAGTTTTTGTCTACCTGTTTTATCAATTACTGAGAGAAGGTTTTTGAATTCTCTGATCATAGCCATTAATTTATATATTTCTCTGTATAGTTGTAACAGTTTTTGCTTCAATTATTTTTATTTTCTGTTATTAGGTGATATTTAGGATTATTCCTCTTAATGAATTGACCCCTTCGTCATTATGAAGTCTCTTTCTTTAACCCTGGTTATCTTCTTTGTATAAAATCTACTTTGTCTGGTAGCAGCTCCAACTTTCTTTGACTAATGTTATCATGGTATATCTTTCTTTATCACTTTACTTATTGCTTATTTTTATTATAACTTGTTATGTCTTTGTATTTAATATATGTTTCCTATGGGTAGCATATAGCTGAGTCTTGTTCCTGCATCTTTTTTTTTTATGCTAACTTAAAAAAAAATCTTTAGTGTTTTTTTTGGGGGGGGAGGTAATTATGTTTATTTATTTAACTTTTTTTTTAATGGAGGTTCTGAGGATTGAACCCAGGACCTCCTGCATATTAAGCATGCACTCTACCATTTGAATTATATCCTCCCCACAATCTCTCTTTTAATTAGGATATTTAGATAATTTACTTTTGATGTGATATGGATGTGATCATTTGATGTTTGTTTTCTATTTGTCTCCTCTGTTCCTTTTCCATTTTTCTGTTTTCTTTTCTTTTTTTTTTTTAGAATGTCTTTCTGATTCATTTATTCGGATTATATTTTTAAAATTGTAATTATTAGGATTAATGTTTTAACTTTGTCTTTTTTGTTAGTTTTACTAGTTATAACTTTTTTGTCTTGTTATTTTAGTGGCTGCTTTAAATTTTGAACACAACTTTTAATCATCACAGGCTAGTTGATAGTGCTACCACATCACTTCCTATATTGTATAAAAACATATCAATAGCGTACTTCTGTTTTTCTCATTCCTGATTTTCTATTATTGTCCCATACTTTTACATAATTACTTACATAACTAATAAACCACACAGAACATTGTTATTCCTTGTTTAAATAGTCAATTATCTTTTAAAAGTATTTAAATATTAAGAACACATCATTATACCTTTATCCATATAGTTACTAATTCTGATACTTTTCATTTCTTTTATAGATCCGTATATCCTCATGTATCATGGTCCATCTGCCCAAAGACCATCCTTTACAATTTCTTGTAATGCAAGCTTGCTGTGGGTGAATGTGTTATGCTTTTATGTATCTTAAAATGTCATTATTTTGTCTTAATTTTTGAAAGACATTTTCATGGAACGTAGAATTTTAAGTTGGCAGAGTCTCTTCTTTCAGTTCTTAAAGCTGTTACTGCACTGATTTCTCACATTATTTCTGACAATTCTGCTGTTTTCTTGTCTTAGTTCCCCTGTATATAATGTCTTTTTCCTTCTAGCTGATTTTAATATTTTCTCTTTATGACTGGTTTTGAGCTAGTTCATAATAAGGTGCCTTGATATTTCCTGTTTCTTGTGATTGAGGTTCAGGGAGCTCCCTGCATCTGTGAATTTATAGGTTTTATCAAATTTGGTAAATTTTTTGTCATTACGTCATCAAATATTTTTCTTGTCTCTACCCTCTTTTTCAGGAACCCCAATTATCTGTTTATTAGGTTCTTTGAAGTTTTTTTTTTACAGATCAACGGATGATATGTTTATTTTTAGAAATTATTCTTTCTCTCTGTGTTTCATTCTTCATAAAAATTAGGATTTTTCCTGTCTTCCTGGACATACGTGTGCTTCAGGCACTGTTTCGTCTAGTCCTCTCTCGTGGCTCCTCCCCAGCGTCAGGTATCTTCTTCACACACATATATGCTCACTGGTGCTCAGCTGAACATTCAAGGGAAATCCAGGGTTCCCTCCCTGTGCATTTCTCCTCTCCAGTACTCTGCCTTGTGACCTTCAGCCACCTTGGTCTTCCAGACACTCAGCTCCATCTCCTCAGCTCAGAATTCATCAGACTGCCCCCGAAATGCCCCTGTCTGTGCCCCAGCCTGAAAACACAGTTCAGGTAGTCGGCTGGATCGACTGTTACACTCATTTCGTTTGTTTCCTTTTCCTCAAGGATTACTGTCCTCTGTTGCCCAGTGTCCAGTGTCTGAAAAACGATTGCTTCACCTTGTTTGTTACTTACATGTTTGTGGAAAACAATTATTTCTTATAATTTATTATTTATATGTGTGTAGGGGTAAATCTAGAAGCTTACGTCTTCTCAATACTTTTATTTGAAACCCTGGATAAACTTGATAATTTCCTAGGAATATAAAATTTACTTAAACCGACGTGAAAAATGTAAAGACACTCTTTTCCAGAAAGGAAATAGAAAAAAATTGCCAGTGAAATCTCCAGAAATCACTAGATTCAGTTGTTTTCACAAACAATTCTACCAAACTTTTATGTAGTAAAAATTCCAATGCTATTAAAAGGTTCTGTTCCAGAACTTAGAAAAAGAAAAGCTTCCAAGTCATTTTTATGCCATGAGAGTAGTACTCAAGTTCAACAAAGACCAGTGCAACTTGAGAGTATTGATTTAAAATTCATAAGTAAAATACTGCTCACTAGAACTCTGCAGCAAATAAAAATAGTAATTCGCTATAGCCAAGCACGTTTTATTCCTGGAATGTAAGAGGTGCTCAATGGTAGGAAATTATTAGTATGGTTATTAATAGAGCTAAATTGAAAAAGCATGTGCTTATTTCCACTGGATGCTGAAAGGTCAATATCAATAAAATTCAATATCCATTAATGGGAAAGTTCGCTTAATGAAATAGGTATAAATGTCTGCTGCATGATTAAGATAAAATATACCTATTTCAGCCTCAAAGCAGCAGCATCCTTTTGACTGTAAAGTACTTCTATTAAGTTAAATAATAAGACAGGAATGCCCACTTCTGTCATTATGATTTTAATTTGTTTTGGAAGTGCCATCCGATACAACTGGAAGCAGAAATCAAATCATGATCAGATTTACACAACATGTAAATTACATCTTATGTATTAATTCATTATGTAAGTGGAAAATCAGAGTGTCCTCTGGAGAAAAATTATTACAGACAATAAGAGAATTCAATGGCTTGGCTTGACACACAATCACATACAGAATTCTACAACCTTTATGTATAAAAGCAACAACTGATTGGAAGAACTAAATGGGAGAAAAGATCATATCCAAAATATTAGGAAAAATAAGAAATGTACAAAAAATGTGGAGAATCAATGAGAAAAACTGTAAAATTCTTGTGAAGATCATTAAAAAACAAAAACTCACCTGTACAGGTAGAAAGACTGCCTATGTACTTGAGCAGAGGACTAAACATTACAAAGATTTTAATTCCTCCTATAAGTTAAATTCTAGCATTATTTAGAATCCAATAAAAATATTACTGGTTCTTTTTTTAACTAGGCAAAGTTCTTATGGAAAAAACTAAATTAAAAAAATAGGGCAAAAACTATGTGAAAAACAACAATGATGAGCAGGGACTAACCCTCACAGAAGTTCAAACACATTATGAAGTTTCAATAATTAAAATGATGTGATGTTGGTGCATGAATTTATAGATCAATGCCACAGGTTAGAATGTCCAGAGAGATATAGTGTTATGAACTTGTGAAAATTCACTAGATTATAGAATTGGCATTTCATAGGTGAAAAAAAAAAAAAGATGGGTTATTCAGTAAATGCTTTTGGACAAATAGGGAAGCATCTAAAAAATATAAAATTCTATCTTGCAGTTTACATTAAAATTCTAGATAGAGCAAATATTTCAGTATTTTTTGATTGTTAAAAATATTAGAAGAGATGGTCCACCATATAAGGAGCTTGGAGGCTGCCACTCCCATCCTCATACTAAGAAAAAAGCTGAAAACTGGAAAAAAAACAAGTCTTTTATGTCCATCAGAGAATTAAGGTCATGGTGTAAACCACCACCCTGAAAACTGGAAATGGGAAGCTACAGAGAACCATGGCTTACCTGGAGCAGATCCACTCAGAAACCATCACTGGAGCCAGCATCAGATAGGAATTCTTAAAATGTAATTGATTAAATGCAGGAGCCTAGTGCATGGACTAGTTTGAGACATAAAACCTCCTGGAGGCTGAGCCTTGTGAGAGGGGATGTATGACTTCTTGAATTTTATCTCTGGGAGCCTTATCAGGTTCTCAGGACACAGATCAGAGAAGTGTCTCCTCATGCTTCCAGCAGGGGAGAAGGGTTTGGTAAAAAAAAAAGCAACCCTTTAAAAATATGCCTAGAGCATACTTTTCTTAACAAAGGAAAATATTTCAGCAGAGACTAGACAGTCTGGGTTTTTCCAGAGCCTAATAACCTAGGAAAATACCCAACTTCAGTTCCCTCCAGCCTTTCGTGTGGGAGAAGGGAAATGACAACCCAAGCCTCCACTAGCTGTCTTGACTCACCTAAAGGGGAAAGGGACAAGAGACTGAGAAGCACTTGTGAAGCTCCCAGCCCAGGGCACTGGGTCACTCAAAGACTAAAGCTGATCACAGGACTATCAAACACTTCCCGTCTCCCCCCGACACCTCATCACCACATCACAAAAGACCTATTTACCACATGCACCTTTAACCAGTGTATCATGTCCTGCTTTCAACCAAACATTGCCAAGCCTACTAAAAGGCAAAAACAGAATTTGAAGGGACAGCGCAAGCATCAGAACCAGAGTCAGATATGGCCAGAAGGTTGGAACTATCAGACCAGGAATTTTAAAGTGTAGTTAATATACTGAGGGCTATAATGAAAAAAGCAGACATCATGCAAAACAGATGGGTAGTGTAAACAGAAAGATGGAAATTCTAAGATAGAATAAAAAAGAAATGCTAGAAATCAGAAACACTGTAAAAGAAATGAAGAAGGCTTTTGATGGGGACATTAGTAGACTGGACATGGCTGAAGAAAGAACCTCTGAACTTGAAGATACGTCGATAAGAACTTCCCAAACTGAAGCGCAAAGAGGAGAGACTGAGAAAAAGTGGAGCAAAATAGGCAAGCGCTGTAGGACAATTACTAGAAGGAAAATTAAAAAAGAGAGACAGGAAGATAAGAAATGTCTGAACCAATAATGAATGAGAATTTTTCAAAATTAATTTCAGAAACCAAGCCACAGACCCAGGAAGCTCAGAGAACTCCAAGAAGGATAAATCTCAAACTCTGCACTTCGGCACAGCATATTCCAACTGCAGCAAATAAAGAGAAAGGAAAAAAATCTTGAAAGGAGTCAGAGTGAAAAAAAAAAAACTTTACTTATAGAGGAGCAAGGATAAGAATTACATTGGCTTCTTTTCAAAAACCCATGCAACCATATTAATAGTATTGAACAACAATGACAAAAACCCTCAGCAACCAAAACTTTTGCATCCAGTGAAATTATCCTTCAAAAGTGAAGAAATACTTTCTCAGACAAACAATAATTGAGGCAATTTGTTGCCAGTAGATCTGCCTTGCAAGAAATATTAGAAGAAGTTCTTCAGAGAGAGGAAAATGATATAGGTCAGACACTTGGATCTGCATATAGAAAGGAAAAGTGTTAGAGAAGGAATAAATAAAGGTAAAAATAGATCTTTTGTTTTTCTTGCTCTTAATTGAGCTAGCAGATAGTTTGGAAGGTAGCTATGCTCACTGCTGTACCACTAATGCTGCACAAACAGGTAGCAATTTGGTCCACACAATAGCAACAGTGTGTTTGGTGATTATTGCTTATGGATGAGCGACATGAATGACAATAGTGATGTAACGGAAGGGAGGGAGGGACGCCTGTGAAGTATAGTGCTGTGTGAAAGTGAACCCATATTAGTTGCAAATGTATGTTGTAAACTCTAGGGCAACTACCAAGAAAAGGGGGAAAAAAGTATAATTAATATGCAAGGAAAGGAAAGAGAATGGAATTATAAAATGCTTAATCAAAACCACAAAAAGCAGAAAAAGAGTGGAAGACAAAAACAGAAACAGAATAAGGGCAAGAAATAGAAAACAATAAAAAATATGGTAGGTGTTAATCTAATTATATCAATGATCACTTTAAATATCAATGGGTTAAATGCACCAATTAAAAGACAAATACTATCACAGTGGATCAATAAGCAAGGCCCAGCCTTATGTCATCTGTAAGAAATTCATATTAAATATAATGACACATACAATAATAAGTAAAGAGATTGGGAAAGACATATCATGCGAATAGCAGTTACGAGAAGCTGGAGTGGCCACATTCATTTCAGACAAGCCAACTTTTGAAGAAGGAAGATTACCAGATAAAAAGAGGGCTACTGCGTAATGATAAAGGGGTCAATTCCCCAAGAAGACGTAATAGTTCTTAAGGTATACGGGTTTCAACATACATGAGACAAAAACTAACAGAAATTCAAAAAGAAATGGATACATTCACCACTGTAGTTGGAGACTTTAACACCCCTGTACCTGACAGTTCCAGCAGAGAGAAAAGTAGGAAGGACACGACTGAACTGAACATCATGATCGATGAACAGCATCTAGTTGACATTTGTAGACTGCTTCACCCAGCCACTGCAGAACACATGGTCTTCTAAGGCTCACATAGAACATTCACCAGGACAGACTACGCTCTGGGAAATAAGACACATATTAACAAGCTTAATAGAAAGCATACCATGTGTGCTGTCTCATACCACAGTGGAATTGAACTGGAGATCAATAACAGAAAGGCAGCTGGAAAACCCTGAACTCCTAAATAACACACAGGGCAAAGAAGAAGCCTCAAGAGAAATTCAAAAATATTTTGAACTAAATGAAAATAAAAATACAACTTCCTATAATTTGTGGGGTGCAGCAAAAGCAGTGCTTCGTGTTACTTTGACTGCACGTATTAGAAAAGAAGATGAATCTTAAAAAAAAAATCTAAGCTTCCATATGCGCAAACTAGAAGAAGAGAAGCAAATTATATCCAAAGTAAGCAGAAAAAAAGAAATAATAAAATTATAGCAGAAATCAGTTAAACAGAAAACAGGATATTAAGAGAAAATCAACACAATTAAAAGCTGTTTCTTTGAAATGATCGTTAAAAAAATTGATAAACATTCTAGCCAAAGTGAAAAAAAAGGGACACAAATAACAAATATCACAAATGAAAGAGGGGCCAGCACTACTGATCATAAGAACATTAAAAAGATAATAAAAAATATTGTAAACATTCTATCTCCACAAATTTGATAACCTTGGTGAAATGGATCAATCCCTTGAAAGACATAATCTTCCATAACCCACAGAAGAATCAGACAATCTGAATAAGTCTATGTCTATTAATGAAATTGAATCAATAATGTTAAAGGATTATTATCTGGGCATCATTCCCAGATGGGTTCATTGGTGAATCCCAGCAAACATTTAAGGAAGAAATTCTATCTAATCTCTGAAATCTATTTCAGAAATTAGAAGCAGAGATAACACTTCCTAACTCATTCTGTGAGGCCAGAGTTACCCTAATGTCAAAACCAGACAAAGACATTAGAACAAAAAAAAACTACAGTGTAATACTTCTCATGAACATAGATGCAAAAATCCTCAGCAAAATATTGGCAAGTTGAATCCAACAATGTAAGAAGAATTATACGCCTCAATCAGGTAGGATTTATTCCAGGTGTGTAAGCATGGCTTGAGATTTGAAAATCAGTCCTGTCAACCAGCTGAGGAAAAAATATTCATGATCATATCAGTCGATGCAGAAAAACACTTCACAAACTTCAACACCCATTTATGATGAAAATTATCTGCAGACTAGAAGAGAGAAGAATTACAAGACAGAAGAACTTCCTCAACTGGATAAAACAAAACAAAAAACATCAAAAACCGCTGTTGAAAGACCCCTACTACTAACACCACAATCAGTGCTGAGACGCTAGACATTTTCTCTCTCAAATCATGAACAAGATGAGGATGTTCCCTCCCATCAGTCCTGTCCAACATAGTACTGCACATCCTAGATAATGCGTCAAGGCCAGAAAAGGCAAGAAAAGGCACACAGTTTGGAAGAAAGAAGAAACGAAACTGTCTTTGTTCATAGATGACATGACTGCCTTTGCAGGAAATCCCCCAAAATAAAAAACAAACAAAGACACAAAGAAACAACAACAACAACAACAAACTCCTGGAACTAATAAGAGATTGCAGCAAGGTTGAAGGATACAAAGTTAATACACGGAAGTCAGTTGCTTTTCTTTATACCAGCAATGAACAATCAAAATTTGAAATTAAAAACACAATAATACCATTTACATTAGCAAAGAAAAAATGGAACACTTAGGTATAAATCGAACAAAATATATACAAGATCTACATGATGAAAACTACGAAACTCTGATGAAAGAAATCAAAGAAGAACTAAATAAATGTCCAGGCATTCTGTATTCATGGATGAGAAGACTCAGTACTGATAAAATCTCAGTTTTTCCCAGCTTTAGCTATACATTCCATGCAGTCCCAATCAAAATGCCAGTGACTTACTCTGTAGATATCAATAAACTTGTAAAATTTATTTTTTTGGGAAAGGCAAGAGACAGAGTAGCCAACATGATATTGAAGGAAACGAACAAAGTCAGAGGACCGACCGACTATCTGACTTCAAGTCTTGCTATAAAGCTGACTTAAATTATTAAGCTGTATTACAAAGCTATCATAGTCAGAACAGTGTGCTATTGGTGAAGGAACAAATAGACCAACGAAACAGAATAGAGAGCCCAGTAGAAGACTTACACAAATATAGTTAACTCATCCTTGACGGAGGAGCAAAGGAAATTAGTGGAGAAAAGATGGACTTTTAAAAAAAGGATCTTGGAACAAGTGGACACACGCATGTAAAAAACAGTTCTAGACTCGGACCCTATATCTTTCACAAAAATTAACTCAATATGGGCCATAAATTTAAATGTGAAATGCAAAACCGTAAACCCCCTCGACTACAGCGCAGGAGAAAATCCAGGTAAACGTGGATTTGGTGGTAGCTCGTCAGACACACCAAAGGCACAATCCATGAAAGAAAAAAAATGGATAAGGTGGACTTCCTTACAATTAAAAATTTCTGCTTCACAAAAGACACTGTTGAGAGCATGAGAAGAGCCAAGGACTGGGAGAAAGTCTTCGTGAAACATATACCTGATAAAGATCTGCTATCTAAGATATCCAAAAAGCTCTACAGTTCAACAATGGGAAAATGAAAAACCAGTTAAAACTGGGCAAAAGATGTGAACAGATACCCCACTAAGTATGCAGATATATAGATGGCAAATAAGCATATGAAAATGTGCTCAACGTCAAATATCACTAGGAATTACAAATTAAAGCAATGCTAAGACATCACTGCACGCCTGTTAGGCTGGCTGAAATCCAGAACTCTGACAATACTGAATGCGGTTTACAGAAACTACTCATCGCTGATGGGAATGCAAAATAGTAGAGCCATTTTGGAAAGCTTGGAACGACTTTGGGACTTTTTACAAAACTAAACAACTCTTTTTTTTTTTTTCTCCAAAACTAAACAACTCTTAATATACCACCCAGAGACCATGCTCTTTGAAATTTAGCGAAATGAGTTGAAAACTTATGTCCACACACCCACACAAATCCTGCACACGGATGTTTACAGCAGCTTTTTTCATGATTGCCCAAACTTGCGAGGAACCCAAGATGGCCTTTAGTAAGTGAATGAATAAATAAGCTGTGATGTATCCAGCACTGAAAAAAAGGGCTCTCAATCCAACGGGTCCGGGCGGTAAGTGTGCCTGGCGCAGGACGGCTTTACGCAGGCTGACTCACCTGATCGTCACAGTGGCCTGTGCCGTCCGGGTTCTCCTGTTTGCGTTTTACAGATCAGGAAGCCGGACGCTTAGACAGGTTAGTGATTCGGGCAGAGTCGCGCGACGTGGAGCCGGGGTCCCCGCAGGCCCTCGAGCTTTCCTGGGCGGCGGCCGCGGACTGCGCGGCGGGCCCGCCCGCAGAAGGTGCCTCGCGCGAGTGCTGCTGTTCCCGGGCTGGGAAGCGGCCCGGGGCTCTGAGGGACACCCGTGTGGGGAGGCGCCCGCTGCCCCGCGGGCCCGCGGTGGGACGCGTCCCCTCTGCCCGGGCGCAGGCTGCTCGGGCCCTGCGATTCGGCGCGTCCCGGACTGCCAAGGGGTCTGCTCTGCGGCTCCTTCCCAGCCATCGTCCGGGGTCAGCTGGGGTCCGCCCTGTGTGAAGATGCTGCAGCCCTTGCTCTGACACCTAACGGAGGCCCGGGGGAGCTGCGGCGCCCCATTTCACAACCGAACTCATCCCGAGTGTGTTCTGAGGGTGCTCCAGCAAAGCCCCGAGACCCCCCGCCAATGCAGAGGACGCACAGCGCTCCCACCTAGTCTGGGCGCCCAGAACACCGCGCGAATTTAGGAGACATTTCGGAGCGGCCAAGCTAGCTCTAGAAGGCTTCCCAGAAAGCTTTTACACTTGGCCCCTCGGATGCTCACTCTCAGTGGACTCCGAATACTGGTGGCACAGACATTCCTTCCAGAAAATTCGCTCACGTGTGCACCTGCTGCTCACCGGCGAGCTGGGAAGCCAGCACATCACGGCACAGGTGCCGTCACACTGGCGGGCGTCTTTGAAGGGCCGCGTCCCCCCCCCCCCCCCCCCCCGTGCGCCCAAGCTCAGCCTGAATCTCGGGGGGGCACGCCCACCCTCCGCCTCACAGGCCACCACAGCCCCAGGGCGCTGCGTCTTCAGGTCTGTCCGAGTGCCTCGGGCAGCAGGCTCGGCTGCTGCTCTGCGGATTCGGGCCGGCCTTGGAAAGACTGGCTCGCCAAGGGCTCAAAAGGAGGATGAGCACAAGAAAAGCACCATTCCCTCTGCTGAGTGTTTAACATCTGTTTTATGACAGTGGCGCACAGCTCCAGCCATTGACCAGCGATAGACGTCCGACGATTGCTCTGTAGAAGGTTTTTCCCCTGTGTTCACCGCCCAGCGCTGCACCACCACAACACAAACACTACCATTTGCCGCTCCACGTCGATCCAGATTACACACACAGGTGAAGACGCAGAACTCAGTTTTCCATTGAGAGGTGCCAAAGCTCAAATGGAAGACAAGACCTCTGTTTCCTAAAGGCATTTGCAAACCGCAGAATGTTCTCTGACGCAGCTTTGCATAGTGAAGGCCTGAGATGCTAGGCCTTCATTGAATACTAGTTCCATTCATTCTGCAAATGCCAAGCTATGTGAGCACAGTCTTCGGCAATGGGAACAAACACTGAGGTATTCAAATCTTGGGTGGGTTTCGTCATGTTTCTTGGAAACAGAAAACATTTCTAAACAATGTTCAAGCTATGGCTTCTCAAAACTCCTCAAACGTCTTCAGCAAGACCAGTTTGAAGTGGTTCTCTCCTAACAGGGACTGAGCCGGCCTCCGTGGGGACTGGAAAGTTCACGCTCACACAGGAATGCCCTCCCGTACAGGAACGCCTGCCTTCTTGGGAGAGTGAGAAGGCGTGTGCTCCGGGAAGGGGACCAGCCACAGACAGCCATACTGCTTGGAAGACACCGAGAAAGGAGGGGTGCTAGATGGGCTCTGCACCCCGAAGGTCTGGGTCCACCGTGGTTTGTGGCCTATTATCCACGTGGCTGAGGGCAGATGGCATAACTTCTCCAGTGATCAGTGTCTTTGTCTGTAAACTGCAACAGTGAAAATAATAACAGCAATTTAAAATTCAGTAGGTTGTTGGGAGGATTAAATAAGATGATGCATTTAAGTCACTGGATGCAGTGCCCAGCCAATGGTGAGTGGCATTAAAGTGAAACCTGTAAGTGCCACTGAGAGGTCAGTTACTTAAATTTTCTCAGCTGCAAGACAGAGGTAACAGCTGGAACTTTTGCTGGTGGGGTATCTGGACATACAGGTCATCATTTCATACACCAGCACACCCTCCTCTGTGACAAAGTCTCACTGGTGTCCTCCGTGGTGTCCCTGTTATATGGGACTAGGAGACTGTGGGGCTAGAAGGGCCCCGGAAAGAAGGTTTCCCACATTGTCAGAGGAACTTCTGATTCTAACACACTCGCCCCGACTCCTGGGTCTCTTCCCATCACAACTGCTTATTTGCTTATTTGCCGGGAGCCGCGGGAGAGGGCAGGGGGACATCCACTTTTTCTGTTACGTGATCTGCGTAGGTGGCCATGGTCACACCCACTTGGGTGAGAACTCAGAGTGAGGAAGGCAGTCGATGCTGGGTGAGCCCTCCCTCGGGCACGTACTGGATGGTTTACACCCACATCAGGAAGGTGGATGGAGATTTTAACTTAAACCCGTTGTTTTGGATTTTAGAAGATAGTGTTCTACAATAGTGGCTAAAATTAAAAAGTGACATATCCAGGGAGCTCGTTTCCACGTGGCCTCCTTCTTTGTCTCTGTGTTGGGAGGAAAATGACCAGGTTTGGGAAACCATGTGCAGGGTTGAATGGTGCGTGCAACCTGAATGTCTGAGAGGCACACGTTTCCCTGCGTGTGCACGCCTGCTCTCACCCAGTTTGGTGGCCCCCGTGACGGCGGCCACCTGGGGATGCTGAGCTTGGGGACTGGTGAGCATGTCTCCCTCACATCCAACTTCTCTGCTCCCGGGCTCAGCAGCCCCCCTCTCTTGTCTGGGACCTGGGGGTGCCCAGTGGCACAGACCACGCTGAGTCATCATATGACTCTTAAAACAGGGAGCGGCTCAAATATAATCTCAGTGAGTGGTGTCAATGGTTATCAGTCAAAGGGGAACTTTCCTCTTTTGATTTGAAACACACTCTTCCAGGCAAAGCCCCCTTTTGGTAACAGGATTTCAAAGTTCAAGCCCTCAGGGCTGTTTATCCCCTCCCTCGTGCCGGCATGAGGGTACTCTGGTACCTGCTACCAAGCTCCGGTAAAGAGGGAGTTTGGTCTGTGTCTGGCCACTGGGACTGAGTGGCCTCCACCAGGGGTGTTGGTCTTGTCTGTGGGGTCCTGTGATGGTGTCAGCAAGTCCTTCTACCTCCAGGAGTTCTGCTGGCACCTGGTGCTGAAATGCAAGGCCTCTGATATGCCACCCTCTACTCACTGGGGTCCTCACACCCTGCAGCAACCCGGAGCAATGACAGCAATTGACACCAAGATGGTAGAAAATTCAACTCCCAGTAGACCTTGAGCCTCATTAGACATTCAGTGTAACACATTGGCGTGGTAAGTGGCCCTCCCACAGGCGCCATGACAGCTCCCAGTCTCACCATAGAAGGTCAAAAAGTGGGTGTGGCCCAACTCCTGGGACTCCCAGCCCCTCCCCCAAAGTGGGTTGGAGTAACCCTCCCACTTGTTAGCATATGAAGTTGCCAAAAATGAGTCTGTAAAAGCTAACAACTCCTGTTACCATGTCCAAACTTGTTCTGCTCTGCACGACAGACCAATAAATTGGCAGCTGAGGTGATGGGGCAAGGAATTGTGACTTTATTTGGAAAGCTAGCCGACTGAGAAGATGGCAGACTAATGTCCCGGAGAACCATCTTCCACAATTCAGAATTCAGCCTCCTTTTATACTAAAACGGGAGAGGGAGTATGGTTGCTTATTGCAAACTTCTTGGTGAGGGAATTCTTTGTTCCTGCAGCCGTCCACGTGGGTCAGGTCATGGTGCCCCTGTAAAACCTCCAACAGAACAAATGTTATTTTCTGTTCTGTAGCTTGTTATCCTTGTAGGAGTGCAGAAGTATTAATATCCTTAAAGGTCAGAGCCTTGAGAATAGGACCTTCTGTATTTCAGGCTAAAGGCAACATTCCTTTACAAAAGGTGCAGAGCGAGCAGTACTAAGCCTGGAAAACAGGGCGCAAGGTTAAAGCCAAAGGAACAGATCTAATATGGAGTCAGATTTGTTCTTTGCTCCCACCTCGTGGCCGCCCTCCCTCCTGAGTGGGACAGACCACACTCTGTCTATGGATCTGCTTTTACTTTAAGCTGAGCTCCCAACCACCACACCTCGTGGCCTTTCTCTTGCCTTCTGAAACAGCCCGCACTGTCTATGGAGTATGTCTCTCTCTGAATAAAGCTACCTTTACTCAACTGTGGCTCACTCTTGATTCCTTTCCTGCATGAAATCAAGGACCCTCACTTGGCGGGGTGCATCCCAGGGACTCATCTGAGACCTGGGACACGGCCATCCTCTCGCCCCACATTTTTTTTCCTGTATCAACTTAACAATAATTTAGATTTCACTTGTAATAGAGTTTGAGTTGGTAGTGTAGACAAAGAAAGGGTTTATTACACAAATTAAGGTTGCATCCAGGGTTGTGGAAGTATGTTTAGCCTTGTGAACCAAACTGCACAAGTACTTAAAATAATCTGTAACCGAATTTAAAAAGTTGCCCAATAAAATAATGTTTATTATTATATATAAGGCTAATATTTGTATATTAAAGCTGGTCCCATGAGGAGTCTATTTTAATCAATTTGAATATCTCTAAACACCCATTGTTTTTATGTCAAAGGTTGAATCCAAGTAACAAGTTGTTTTAAAAATTGCTGCTTATTAACCAATTATTAGTATATAACTAAAATTCAAAATATGATAAAAGAACATGGAGAAAGGAAAATATTTTGTTCCAATATTTTACTGGAATAAAGATTGATGATGTAATTGACCAGAAGGAAAGAATATGATGTTTGACACTTTTCTTACTGAAAAATTAAATCATTTTATTTGTTTTCCTGATATGAAAGGATGTAACTCCTGAATGTACCTACTGATTAAAACGCTTCCCACTTGGGCCAGGGAATGAGGGTTCTGTTTCCAAAATGTACCAGGAATTCTGCCTCCAGTACGGGGGAGCGAAAACACTTAAGAAAGTGCAATCTTGCAGATACGAACGACAGATCTTGTATAAAACATGACGAACGCCTACCGGAGGTATGTTGGGGGGACTAGAAGACAAATAACCTGTTACAGGAAGGACAGAAAGTTTGAACAGACACTTCTCAGAAGCAGAGTTATGGCGGCCAACGGGCACACAAAGTGAAGCTCAAGACCGTTAGTCACCGGGGAGACGCAAATTAAAATCAGGATGTGACACCGCTCTACGCCCACTGGGATGAATAAAGGAAAAACACTGACCATTCTCAGTCCTGGTATGAGGCCAACTGGAATGGTGCATCACCCCGGAAAACCAGCAGCTTCTTAAAAAGTTAAATATACGTGAATCTGTACCCTAGCCGTTCCCTTATTAGGTATGTATCCATAAAAGAAGTTCACACGATGGCGTGCACATGAACGTTCATAAGATCTCCAGTGAGATTTAGTTTTAGGATATTGTGAATAATGTCCATTCACGGTTGGACGGTTAACCAACTTGACGTATGTCTGCATAATGGGTGGTAATTAACGCGAAAAGGACTGACTCTTAGGGTAGGTATGGGTGAATTTCAAAGCAGTTCTGCTGAGTGACAGTAGCCAGTCACAAAAGGCCATGTATTATATTATTTTTTTAATGTAAAATCCTAGGAAGTGCAAACTGATCTTTAGTGGCAAAAGCAGATCAGAGGTTGCCTGGAACAGGGGCAGAGGGAGGGGTGAATAGCAAAAAACAGGAGAAATTTTGGGGCGATGGAAGCGTTCTGTCCTTCTCGATGTGTTCAGCTGTCAAAACTCACTGGACTGTAGACTTTAATATGTGTGGAATGTCGTGTGTACTTTGTTCCTCCCTCCGTAAAGCTGATTTTTTAAATTGTCCCAGGCTCCTGCTTAACCAAGAAAAATAAAAAGCATTAGGGGATCTGCTATTTTTGTGTGTGAGACTGGAGCTCAGAGCCTTCTTTGAGTCGGCGGTTTGTGAGCACTCGGAACAGGCGTCATCATGCCCAGGGCGCCCGGGGGCTGCAGAGAGAGATCTGCCCAGTGTTTCCACGCAGGACGCAGGATGGCAGGTCCCCAGCAGCCTTTAGCCTCTGAACCGGCAGAGATTCTTTTCAACATCAAATTCACACTAAAAAGTAAAGCTCTTCCCCTCAAAAAAAAAAAAAAAAAAGAGAGAGTGGTGCCTTGAAACAGCACTGCAGTCACTAAGGAGACTGGCCACTCTCAGCTGACAGACCCCCATGGGCAGCTAAGTGCTCGGTTGCCGTGGCAACCTTTCCCTCCCTCTCCCGGTGATGACCCCACACTGACGAGCAAGGATGCCGACCGGCACATCCAGCTCCTCCTGCCTGGGAGAGAGACAGCATCGAAGGGGCTGACTTTCTGACGTCCTGAGGTGGTCTGCGTCAGGGCAGGGACTGGGTGGCTCCGGTTGCCCGTCAGCACGGCACCCAGGGCAGCAAGCTGGGCCAACGCAGGGGCAGGCGAGGCTCAGCGGACGGACGGCTGCAGCCCGCCCTGCCGGGTCCTTCACTGTTCGTCTGTCAGCATCAGACACAAACAGCCAGTTAATGCGAAAAGTACTTGCTTCTGTCCCGTTAATAATAAAATACAGTAAGAGGAGGGGTTTGGGGTCTAAATCTCCTACTTAGCGCCTAAGTTCCTCTGTCCCCCATTAGGTGACAGCAGCCACTGCACACTAATCCGTGCTTGAATAAACATGACACTGATGTTTGAATGTATGTTCAAGAGTGAAAATTGTAGCTAGGATCCGAGAAAGCCTTACCAAAAACCAAAAGGATAGAAAGAGAAAAAGAGCTCTCCAGCCATGAGCCAGCCGTCCCCAACAGCTGCGACCTCCAGAATGGGCTCAGTCCTGGTGGGGGCTGTGGGGCCTGGCCGTCCCCTCCCTGCTGGGGCCAAGGAAACACTCCCTGCCAGGAGCTGCGGCCCTCCTGGGCATTGTGGGGAAGCGTGCCCACATCTGGGGTACAGCAAAGACACCGAGGGGCAGGGGGCAAGGGAGACCCCTGGTCCAACAGGACCCGCCTGTCATGGACACCTGAGGCTCAACCACCAGCAGCCCTGGCCCCACAGAGGCAGAACGGACCCCTCCCAGCAGCTGTGGCTGCTGGTGGAGAGCCGCCCAGAGCCCAGAGCTGCCCCAGTGGGTCTGTGGTCACACCAAGGACAAACTGTAACAAGTCAAATCGATTAAATTAAAATCAAAACAAAACAAACTGATCGCCCGCACCCCAAAAGAGAAAACTGGTCTCTTAGTGCCCAGTCTCAATATTTTCCAATTAACACGTGAAAGAGGGTTACTGATCAGGGCGGTCGGTAGGGCCAGACACTGCGGTTTTCCCTGTTTTATTCCTCCCCCAATTGTCGGCACTTCTGACTCCCCACCCTCCCTGTCTCTGTCTCTGTCTCTCCCTCCCTCCCTTTGCCTGCCTGTCTCTGCCTCCCTTCCTCTCTCCCTCTGTCCCTGCGTCTCTGTCTGTCTGCCTCCCTTCCTCTCTCCCTCTGTCCCTGTGTTTCTGTCTGTCTGCCTCTGTCTGTCTCTCTCCCTCTGTCCCTGCGTCTCTGTCTGTCTGTCTATCTGTCTCTCCCCCTCCGTCTCCAGCTCTGGGAACTGTAGGTTCCCTCGTCTTGGGCAGCTCAGGGAGGAAAAGAAGAAAAGTCACCGAGGACCTGGCGCAGAACCAGCTCAGAAAGACCAAATTCCAGGCCCTGAGAAGGTCACACTGCATCAGATCAAGGTTAGGAACATGAAATGGGGGCTGACATTTGGAAGAGTTGATGGTGGGGAGAAGGGAAAAGGAAAATGCATGGAGATGGTTTTCATATGTTTAACTTTTCTGCTTGACTTAAACATATTGTTTCCCCAAACTTGACCCTCCCCCCTCATAAAGAAAGAATAAAATAAAAGCAGCTTCGATGTTGGACCAGTAACTAACTTGCTTCTCAGCTTCCTGGAGGGCGTGTGCACACAGGAGATGGAAGGAGTCGGCCCTAATGACCAGGACGGGCCCTGGAATGCTGACAAGCGGATGACTGGCCGGCAATTTCGTTTCCCACATCAGAGCAGAATTTACATTCAGTTCAGGAGCCCTCAGAGGAATGTCCCCGTCTCCTATTTGGCTCCGTGAATCGTCTGGCTGGGAATATCTCTGGGCAGAAGCAAATGTCAACAGTGGAGAGATCTGGTTGACAAAGAGAAGCAGGCTTTGTCTCTCACTGCAGTTTTAAAAAAAAAAAATCAAATTCCTAGTTTCATAGGCATGACTGCCCTTTTGTCAATATCAGGGCCCGGGGACAGGCTGGGGTTGAGAGGAGCAGGGTCTTTATCCAAACATGCATCTTTCAGTGACCTGACTGGGCAGGTGGGGTGGGGTGTGGGCAGAACAGACCCCACGTAGGTGGGTCCCGGCACAGGAGAGCGGGAGAGAGGGTGAGACGCGCCCTCGTCTCTGCAGAGAACGGCCACCATGCGGTGAGCACAGCCTCTGGGGAAGGGAAGGGTGCTTGTCTGAGGCCCAGCTTACACCTGAGCAAAGGTAAGGCCAGTGCTACGCGCTGTTCAATACGCCTGAGGCAACGTCCCTCCTCCTGGTGGCCCGGGCCCCGGGCTGCCGGGGGGGTCCGGACCTCGTGGCTTCTGCTGCCGACAGCCCGCGAAGCGTCCAGCACGCTCCAGCTTCTCCACGTGGAGGTGCCCACTGAGATCTGGGATTCCAGCCCAGAGTGGAGGAATACGGTTTTTAAAAGTTGGCGAAGGGGGGAGGTGGGTGGGAAGAGATAAGCTGGGAGTTCGAGATTTGCAGATACTGGTATATATAAAACAGGTAAACAAGTTCACGCTGTGCAGCACATGGAAATACAGTCAACATCTTGTAGTAGCTTATGGTGAAAAGGGATATATGTCAGTTCACGTGTGGCTGAAGCACGTGCTGTGCACCGGAAACTGACACAACGTTGTAAACTGACTATAACTCCGTAAGAAAAACATTGGCGAGACACATGTCTAACCCATCGACATGATTATTGACGAGCACTGGTTTGCAGCTCCTGCTCTGTGACAAGCTCGTGAAGGTGAGTAAGGTGGACAGATGGCCCCCGCCCTGGGCTGCCCAGGACGCGGTTCGAGAGGCGCATGGCCTCTTAGGAAGGAGGGAGCAAAGGCTGCAACATCTCAGAGCCGCTCACCTCGACCTCCTCTCATTACATATGCGTGTGTACACAGATACACTCTGCAGTTTCAAAAAAAAATTAAATGCATAATATGTTTGTATTTTTGGTTCCAGGACCCCTGCCCCCATACCAAAAGCCACAGATCCTCAAGTCCCTTATGTCAACTGAAAAAAAAAAATGCACAACTTGAGCGCTGTGACTTAAGTGTTACTTGGGGGCAAGATGAGGACTGTAGCCCGGGACACAGCGTCTCGATAGCTCCGAACACGCAGGCGGGGAGGTCGGTGCGCACGTGGTTTCAGGGACAGGGGGGCCATGCGATCAGGCACGCATTTCTGCAGAAGGTTGCTGCTAGTCACAGGGAGCATGTGTCTCCATGAATGATTTTAGTGCTTTTTCTAGATATGAGGAGATGCAGGCATCGGGTCATAAAATCTTCTCCTGAAAACATCCAACTATCTGAAGGCCTGTCATGCCAGCTTTCCCCAGAGCACAGAGCGCCTCGTTCCTGATCTCCACCCTGAGCTCCCTCTGGGTGTGTTGAAGGTCAGTGACTGCAGTGGCCAGAGACTTAATCCTTGTAGAGGCAGACCGCAAGTGCCAGGTTTTAGTTGGCAATTATATAAAATGGCATAGTATTTGCATGTAACCTACACACACCCTCCTGCCTATTTTAAATCATCTCTAGGTTACTTATGATACTTAATGCAACGTGAACACTAAGTAAATAGCTGTAGACACAATGTAAACACTAGGTGAATAGCTTCTGGTGCGCGGCAAATGCAAGTTTTGCATTTTGGAACTTCCTGGAATTTTTTTTCCTGAATATTTTCTATCCAAGTAGATTGAATCCTCAAACGCAGAACCCGCAGACAGATATATTCCACTGGGCTCGTTAAGTCTCAGATAGAAAGTAAAATAGAAATTGGAGAGTGTTTCCTCAATTTATTGACTCAGGTCTTCAAACGAATTATTTCACAACACGCATGTCCCTAATCTCTAAAACTCTGGATTCAAAAAGCACAAAAGAGCTCTGGAAAACCAAACTGACCATCAGTAAATGCAGGTCTGGGACCAGGCCATTACCGAGGAGACAGCACGTCTGCCCTGTGACCGGACAGGTGGTTGAGGCCCTGGCCGTTGTAATTCCTGATACATTAAGGCTTACATTAGCCATTTTATTTTTTGTTTTCTATTTGTTATTTTCTGTTTTATGCTTCATTTTGTTTTCCTACCTTGCTGCAGATTATTTAAACTTTTGGGGGGACTTCATTTTGATTTATACATAATGTTTTAAATGTAGTTTTTAGATTACAGTGTCAGCGTGTGCCTCTGAGTATAGTTATCTTTAGTGATTGCTTTAAGTATTACATATATATATGCACATGTACATGTTTTATATATATATATAAACATTAATCTGCGAGTGCCTTAATTCCATCAATTTGAATGACATGTAGAAAATACACCTACCTTTGCATTTCTCCTTATTCTTCCCCACTTGCAATATAATTGTCTTTTCCCATATACATTAAAGACCACATCAGACAGTATATAAATTTTTGCTTCATCCGTCAAACGTAATTTAGAAAATGAAGGAGACAGAAAGTCTACTGTATCTGCTCGTATTTTTGCTGTGTTCTTTCTTTCATCCTGATGTCTTCACATGCCTTATTTTATTACTTCCTTTGTGCCTAAAGAATGTCCTTCAGCTCTTTTAGGGTAGGCATACTGGTGACAAATTCTCTTAGTTTTCCTCAAAATAGTTTCTACTTGAAAATATCTTGTTTACCTCTTCATTCCTAAAGGATATGATTCCATGTTGACATTCTTTTACTTCAGCACTTACAAAATCTTGTGCTACTTCCCTCTGGTCTTCTTGGCTTCTGATGAGAAATCCACTGCTAGTCAACTTGTTTTTCCCTTCTAGATAAGATGTCCTTTCTCAGTGTTTTCAAGATTTCTTCTTTCTCTTCAGATGTTTTAAAGCTTTGCTCTGATGTGTCTTGGTGTAGAGATCTTTGGACAATCTTATTTGGAATTTTCTTGGCTTCTGGAATCTCTAATTTCAGGTCTTTTGCCAAGTTTGCATTATTTTTAGCCATTATATACGTGAGCCCTGCTGTCTTTCATCTTTTCTTTCAGGATTTCCATTCTCTTATTCCTCTTACTACTGTCAGTGGGGATAGAAATCTGAGCTCCTCACATGGTCTCTGCTGACAGCATGGTGGTGGAGGCTCCTTGTTTCTGAGTAGGAATCTATTCAGGCTTCTCTGACATCACCCTGGATGGAGAACTGGGGGCTGAAGCGCCTTGTTGCAGCCTTACAAAGCTGGAGTTCTGGGCTCCCCACTTCGTCTTTGCTAACACGGGTAGGGCTGGGTCCACGGCATTTTCTATGTTGTTTGGCTGGAGTAAAGCAGATATTGTTCAAAAGTTTACTGTCTTGGGAGGCTACTCTCCCAGTCCTTCGGTTAGAGAGAGTAGGCTTTTGTTCAGGGTTTTTTGGTCTGAACCTCTTGGTACGTGTGGTTGTCAGCTTCTCCAACATCCAGTCTGAGATACACGAGCAAAAAGGAAACACAGAAGATTCACCGCCATGTTGGTCCTTAGGTCAAGGCTTGTGGTTGATCTTCCTTTTTTTCTCTACCTTTGAGAGTCCTTTTACTTTTTCTATTACTGTTTGTAGATGTGGGTGTTGAGAAACAGGGAAAAGTCCATCTACTCTGTCTTCCTGGAAGTGTACTGATTGGTTTTTGATGTTAAACCAACCTTGCATATCTGAGATTATCCCCACTTAGTCATATTTATCTTTTTATATGGATAATACAGTGCTCAATCTACAATTAATTACGCTGCACTACTGAGGCAAGATTTCTCTGTGTTATCTACACAGAACTCAGTGAATCCAAAGTGCTTTCAGCCTGGATGGTGGAGAAAGGCACTGTTCCCGGCCCTGTATCATTAGATACCTGCTTTTACCCCTTCCAGATGGTTCTCTCACTGGCTTTTCTTCATGTGCATATGCTAATTAGTAGTCAGCTGAATTATTATCAACAGATAAATGGATAAACAAATTGTGATGCATGCATAAACTGGAATACAAATCAGCAATTTAAAAAATGAACAATTTATAGGATTGATAGGTGCTACAAAGTGGATAAATCTCGAAATAATTTTGCTTGGTTAAAAAAAGTCCATTCCAAAACAAATATGTACTCTTCTTCCCTTATATAAAGTTCATGGAAATGACATTTAATTTATAGTGGCAGAAACCAGATCCACAGACGGCTGTCTGTGGTTGAATGGTGCAAGATTACAAAGGGGAATCAAAACACTTTGGGGAGGATGTGTACGATCATAATTTTGATTACTGTTATGGGTTCACAAGTGTACATAAATTTCAATAGAGTTCTAAGTGTACATTTTAAATTATGCATTCTACGTCAGTTATACCGTTTGACATAAAACTGTTAAGGCTGTTAAAAAAAAAAAAAGACAACCCCTGAAGATTGTGCCTCCATCGCCGTGCAGGGTGTTGGTCCCTTCTCTCCACCTGCATAGTAAGTCTAACCTCAGGGGCCTTTCTGTCACTGACTCTGTATACTTGAGATCCTCAAGTTCCCCTCTGAAGCAACATTCGTCACCTTGCTGGTCCCCTCATTAACAGGTAAGGTGCGTGCTGACTGCATCCTTGAAGGAGAATTATGCTTTTATCATTTTGCAGATTGTCCTTGACAACATTTACACCTATAAAAACACCTTTATTTAAAATATCAGTGTAGGGGGGAGAGGGCACGGCTCAAGTGGTAGGGCGCATGCTTAGCAGGCACAAGGTCCTGGGTTCAGTCCCCAGTGCCTCCATTTGGAAAACCAAATCAATAAACCAATAAGTAAACCTAATTACCTCTCCTCTGCAAAAAAAAAAAAAAAAAAAGTTTAAAAAATAAAATAAAATATCAATACAAATCCTTGGAGAGAAAATATCTATAAACTTTAAGTCTAAACTACCCTCGTTTCATTCTTCCTCCAGCACTGGCCATGTGAAAGGAACTGTTCTAGAAACGGATTTTTGGCAACTTGAGGATTTTAAGGAGTAAACGATGAGCATAAGGAGAGCAAACAAAATTTCATGGCCTAAGGCATTATGTGAAAATGAAGACGGGACACAGTGTTGCCACAGAGTAGGTTCTTGTCTCATCACAGAAGGAATTCAGAGATGAGACATGGAGGTCAAGAAAGTAAAGTGAGGACTTATTAAGTGGCAGGATGCTCTCACGGGGAGAGCGGGAAGACTCAGGGGAGTGGCTGCCCTGAGATCCTTTGGCAAGCTGGTTACCTAGGGTGTGAAAATGAACGGGCGGAATATCCACCAGAGAGGGAAGGGTTTAGGGTCGCAGTCCCTGATTGCCATCCCAGTGCCACCTTCTTGAGGGGAGGAGGGGTTTTTGTCCTTATTTAGTCTGGATCAAACCTGTCATGGAGTCAGTGCATCATGGGTACTTCTAATCTGCAAGACCAATTTTATTGTAATGAGGACATAATGAGCAAAAGGTTACATTAAGATGCTGAAGATTCCTCCCTTTTCCCACCTCTCTTTGTCCACCTCCAGAACACCTGTCACCCCAAAATGTGTGATTTATCGTCAGTTCAAAGGTTCCTGCTTTCCTTTGTCTGCCCGAGGACCCCTATTGTTCCCAAGATGTATGGTTTCCTGCCGTTTGGCTCATGTCCCCCTTTCTCTGCTTGTATCCAGCTGTCTGCCTGCTCTAACAACAGGGACACCTGTGTATTTCAAGACCAATATCAAGACCTGTCTGGGAATTTGGGTGGACGGTGCAGAGTCCAGGAAGACTGTGTAAGACAGAAAGCACATGGCCTTTAAAAGGAAGTGCATGTGAAAACTGAGGGTACTGGGGACTTGTATTGGCATTTGGACTCACATATAACTGTCACAGGAGTAACTGTCTCTACTTACATGCTCAAAGGAATAAGCCAGGTGGAAAATAATAGACAGAGATACTGTCGGGAGAAAAGAGACTGGAAAAGAAAATTGGGTAAAAGAGAGAGAAAGTGAAAGAGGGTTTGGAGAAATGTATTTATGCTGACTTACCGTTAAAGACAGGGAACCAACTTTTGGAGCAAGCAGCTCTCAGCTGTGCAGCTGAGGACCACGACTCTGGGTGAACACAGGCGAGCAGGGGTTCGGTTAGACGTGCAGGCTCTCCTTCCCGGGGATGCTGCTCCAGCAGGCCTCCCAGACGTGTCCCCAAGGGCAGCCGACTCAGCAGGCGTGCTACAAAGCACTCCGGAGAGGCAGACTTGAACTGAAGTTTCAGTCTGACCTGGCTCACTCCCCAGCAGCTGGCAACTCTGTTCATGAAAAAAATTACAGACCTAGATGGAGCTTCCCTCTTTCAAAGATGATTGATGAGCAACAAAATGTTCAACGTCCGATCTGTACACAAATATTACCCTCACATCTATTGTTGCTACTCCCTGGGGGGCGGGAAGGGAAATAAATAAATGTAATAACAAAGAATACATTTCCATTGTAATTCTGCCTTCATCATGCTGGAAAACATAAACCTAATATCATGAATACAGGCTACTTGCTTTTTAATATATATTAAAATGAATATATGTATGTTCACGCATAACTGAAAAATTGTGCTCTACCCTGGAATTTGACACAACATTGTAAAATTATTATAAATCAATAAAAAATGTTAAAAAAATGCATTTCAAGATAAGAGTTATCCCAAGCATATGAAAAAAATGCAAATGATTGTAATCTAAAACGCCAAAGAAATTAAAGAGAAAAATGGGACAATGAAAGAAAAAGAGAAGGTCAAGGAAGAGATTTTTAAAAAGAAAAAAATAAGTTAATTTTTAAAAGTTAAAAGCAAGTTGCAAGGTTTGAGAAAAAAATTTAAGATAACATAAAACTATCATAGTAATGAAAACCACATTAGAAGCAGCAAGAATAAAAATAGAGACTGCTAGAAACAGATTCAACGCAAAAGCAGCTTTAAAAAGATCAAACAAAATGGAAAACCAGAAAATAGTTTTAGAGAGAGTAAATATGTAGAAAAGCAGATTAAGAAAATTTAACATGTGTGCAGTTGGGGTTTCTGAAGAACAGGGGAAAAGATGTAAAGTTCTGGTGGTGTTGGAACTTCAAAGACAAAATGCGAGGGGGGAAAAAAAGCCAAGTTGCTTACAAGAAAGAAAACAGACTGACGACAGAATTTCCCAAGTAATTATTTTCAGTGGCAGAACAGAGTGGAGAAATGTATCGATGATTCTGAGGAGGACCTGACTCCAAGCGATACGTGGGCAAATTCTCCTTCACTTAAAAAGACAAGAGAAAGACATTCTTAAGCTTGTATTCTTAGTGCACGTAGCACCAAGCTGTCCTCCTTGATCAAAAATAAAAGCTGACAAATCTAATCAACTGCAGGATTTGACGCAAAACTCTAAAGGTAAAGCCATACTGAAGAATATTGCGTCTGTTAAGACTAAATATCTAAACTTGCATGATGTAAGAACAGTTGACACTGAAATTTATGAGTTAATAAAGACGTTGGCATCTTTATTACACACACACAACGGTTACCACTGGAAGAAATTAAAAGGAGACAATAAAACTTTTAAATTACCAGGAGAAAAACTGGTACACTCCTCGCCACACATACCACTCACCTAAACACACCCGCACACTCAAAGCAAATAAAACATTAAGTTCTGCAAATATATCAAGCATCTGTGCTACAGCTACAGAGATAAAATTTGTTAAAAGACATAACCCCTTTGTTGGATCCAAAAGCTAATTCAATTACATGCCAAAGTGAAAGACACAGTAAAATTCACAAAGTTTCAAACTGGAGGTTAGATCGAGATAAATTATGCTATTATATTAGCAATAGGAATATCTGAATTTAAAGCAAAATACATTAAAGTTATATATAATTTATTGTTTAATGATGGATACACTCAATAATGGAGATTAAAATGTCAGAGACCTTTGTGGACCAGATAACATACCAATAAAATACAAAAGAAAAACCTACTCAAAACACAAAAAGAGATTTTTGAAAAGTGTAATAGGAACTGGTGACCTATTTCATTCAGTACATCACAAAGTAAGAATGCCTGTCAAAATATGGAATATAAGGGATTTAAACAATGCTAGTAATAATTTGTATTACATGTAACATGTCTCTATATACGATACATACACATAATACATATACATGAATATCTGTGTCTTACAAAAAGACACATATGCCTACTTTTAAGCACCCACTCAACACTGAACTCACTGAACATTTATAAAAGTTGATCACATAGAGGCCACAAAGACTTTTTAATAAAGCACAAAAATAAAACTGGTACAGATCACAATCTGCACCTGAAACAAAAAGAAACAAGAAGTTAACGATACAAAAAAGAGAGGGTGCCAAGATCACTCCCTGGGGAAAAGAACAGGCCTCAGCAAACGGTGCTCAGGCAACTGGATCTCTACACACAGAAGAATACACGTGGACCACTGATTCACACACACATAAAAATCAGCTCAGAATGGACCATCACCCTACATATAAGATCTAAATTCATAAAATCTTAGAAAAAAATATAAGGCTAAGTCTTCATTACCCTGGATCTGACCACGGATTCTTAGATATGACTGACAGCATATGGAACAAAAGAAAAATGAATACACTGAGCTTCATCACAGTTAAAACCTTTTGTGCATTAAAGAACATTATCAAGAAAGCAAAAAGACAACACACAGAATGGGGGGGTGGGGGGAATAATTGCAAATAACGTATCTGTGAAAAGAGTCGAGTATCCAGAATACATAAAGACTATATAAAGAACTCCTTCAACCCAGACGGAAGTATGGATCCACGTGAAGGTATGAAAAGCACCAGAAATGATAACTATGCGAGCAAGCTGACAGCGTATTTTTCTTATTATCTAAATGCTTATAAATATAATTGTTTGAATGAAAATAGTAACAATGTAGTGTCGGGTTTATAATACATAAAAATAAAATGCTTGATAGCAACATCATGAAAGAAAGAGAAGAGGTGCATTACGTAAGGTTCTCGTGCTGCGAGTGAAGTGGGATGAGCTCACTTAAAGCTAGTTTGTGATAAACTAAATATGGACTCTGTAAAGCTTAAAGCAACCACGAAAATAAGCACCATAGCCAATAATATTACAGTCAATAAGCCAACAAAGGAAATGAAACAGAGTCCCCCAAAATACTTACTTAATGCCAATGAAGGCAGATGAAAGAGGAAAAGGGAAACAAAAGACAGATGTACCAGAGAACAAATAACAAAATGATATGTTTAAATCTAAGTGTATCATTTACATTAAATGTACCCTCCAAGTAAAAGACAAAAATAGAAGGCTGTCAGAATGGGTTAAAAAAGAGCAGTGCATCATATATGTGCAGAACAAAACGTGCATGATGCTTCCAAGAAACGCACTTTAAATATGACACAAATATGTTAAAAATAAAAGAAATGAAGTGATACCACACCAACCCTAATCATGAGAAATCTAGAGTAGTTATATCATTATCAGAAAAAGTAGATTGCAAAGCAAAAAATAGTGTCAAGGATAGCAAGGTCATGTCGGAATGACAGAGAGGCAACTTCATTAGGAGCACATAATAATCCTCTATATGTATGTATATACATGCTCCTAATAACAGAGCTTCAGAACAAATGAGGCAAAAACGGACAGAACTGCAAAGAGAAACAGACCATTCCATGATTACAGCTGGCCTTTCAATACCCTCTCTCGGCAATTTATAGGATAGCTAGGCTGCAAGTCAGGAGCACGTAGAAGACTTGACAACACAAGCAACTAACTGGGCCTCACTGACGCTCATGGGATAGTTTACACACAGTTGAAAACACACTCTACAACCGTACACAAAACGTTCATCAAGTTCATGACGTTATGGACTATAAACAAGTCTGCATAAGTTTAAAAAGATTCAAGTCATGTGAAATACGTTCTCAGATCACAATGGAATTAAATTAAATCAATAAAAGGAAAAATCTGGAAAATCACCATACATTTAGAAAGTAAACACCACACTTTTAAATAGCCCATGATTCAAAGAAAAAAAAAAAAAGCAAAAGAGAAATTAGACAGTACATTACATGGAACGAAAATAAAACGTAACATATTAAAATCTGTGAGATGATACCAAAGCAGTGGTCAGGAGGAGGTTTATGGCACTAAATATATCAAGGGGAAAAGGTCTTAAGTAAATTGTCTGAGATTCTACCTTAAAAAATTAGAGAAAGTAGAGCAAACGAAACAAAAAGTAAGCAAGGAAGGGAAATAATAAGGATCAGAGCAGACAGCAACTGGACGGGAAACAGAGAAACAACAGAGAAAATCTTCAAAATGAAAAGCTCTTCCTTTGAGAAAGTCAATAAAATTCATAAATCTTAAATGATATTTATCAAGAAAGAAGCAGAGAAGACACAAGTTATCAATACACAAATGAGAGCTACGTTATACCATCATGATATAATGTATCATATATTAGATATATATATATATCTCAAAAGGTGATACATGAACTGTAAGAGACTGCTGCAAACAACTTTATCCCCATAAATTGAACAACTTAGGTGAAATGGACCCATTTACTGATAGACACAAAGCTCACCCAGGAAGAAATAAACAATCTGAATAGCCCTCTAACTGCTACAGAAGTTTATATTGTAATTAAAATCCTACCTCCTTGTATTCATACCCTGGTGAGATCCTGGAAGAGAAAAAAAGGACATGAGGTAAAAACTAATGAAATATGAGTAAAGCACGGACTTCACCTGTTAATAGGTCATCAGTGTTTGTTCACTAATGATAGCAAAGGCACCACACTGATGCAGGTGTTGTAACAGGGGAAACCCGGAGTGAGGGTTGTGGGAACTCCTGGTACCGTCTTTGCAAGATTTCTGTCAACCTGACGCTGTTAGAAGATACAACGCTCATTCTTTTTTAAAGGTAGCAAATAACACAGCATTGCTTCACACACAGCAGTCCCTCCCACAAAGCCGACCCTCGGTCAGGGTCGCTTCCGCGGTGAATTCCACCAAATATTTAAGAAAGGAATAACGCAGATTGTGCACAAGTTCTTCCAGAACAGTGAGGAGGAAGAAGGTACACTCTTCACTCAAGGTAAGGCTACTGTTTTCCAGCACCAGCATCTGATAAAGACATTCTAAGGGGACTACAGACCGATACGCCTCGTGATTATAGACGCAAAAATTCTAAATTTAATTTTAGACGATCAGTCCAGCAATGCAACTGATTCTCAGAATTTGTGGATTCACCCACAACTCCCTCATCAATAGTCGAGGAGGTCCAGTGACATATTTGTCTCCTGGTACGCACTTTCCAGCTGAGGTTCAACAGAGAGACACCGTCTCTTCTAAATTCAGCTCTCAAGCTGCAAACAAGTGCCCTTTTTGCAGCAGGTTTACTGCTGCTTCAAAACATTTTTCTTCGTTATGCTGATTGTGGTGACGATTCCATAGGCGTCTATGTCAAAACTTAAACTGCGTACTTTCAATATATACAGGTCTTATATTGTATGTTGGTATTTTATTATATCTCAATAAAGCTGTCTTTAAGTCAATGAGATGCCAGTAGAGCTGTTCCCCAAGTTAAAATTCATAGGTTTTTTACCTTGCTTTATGCTGCTAAATGAGAAATAATGATGTAATTTAATACAAAATTAGTCCCCAGAAATAAGAAAAATAAACATTAACCAAAAAGGGAATCAATGAAAAACCAAAAGCAGTAAATGCAGGGGGGGGGGGTCAGTAAGAACAAAAGACAGCTGACAAATCTCAGACTTGTTCACCGCAGATGCCAGCGAAAGGCTGCTGCAGGCGCGTTAATTAGAAAACGAGGCAAAAAATAAACACAGAAAATGAGCACTGTGTCCACAGGTCATGAAAAAGACGTTTAATAGGACATGCTTACTGATCTGTGCTAATAACTCTGAAATCTTGAATAAATAGACGATTTTCTGGGAAATATAAATTAGAAAATTTGATCTGCTAAGAGATTAACAAAACGGACACGCCTTTATCTAGAATCACGGAGGAAAAAAAGAGAGAAGTTTCTGATAAAAGTTGAAGTTAAAGAGGAGAAATGACATTAGACACAACACGAAGTCTGAAGGGACCAACAAAAGCAAAGGAAATTGTGAAAATTCTTGAAGTGCTACGCTCACGTTGCCAAGCCCAGGTTCTTTTCTGCTTTCAAAGAAGGTATGATTCTGAGGGTATTTGTATTGTTTGGAGGCTGTAGGAGGACAAGAGGCTTCCAGGTTTACACGATGAAACTGACACGATAGTGACTTCAATACTTCACCAGGGGAAGGGGGAGAATAAAGACACAGAGTTTGGCAGAATGAATACCCCTGTGGAACAGGTAGAAATCTTTAGGTTTAGAGATGTCGAGAAGTTCATCTCAAGCCACGTATCAGGCCAGAAACAGAGCTGGCGTTTGAATCTGAGTAAAGCAGAGCTCAAACCTAAATTCTCAACTGCTATTTAGCGGTTAAAAATAAGAAATATTCCCTTTCAAGTCAGGGTAAGACCAGGACACTCACTTGGAGCCCTACTGTTCAGCGTTGTTCTAAATACCACGCCAACGCAACTAAGTAAGAGGAAGTAAGACTAACGTGAACGGGAGACGATAAAACGAATATAATTAATTGATGTGATTCTTTACCTGGAAAACCATGATGGCAACTATGCAGCCCCAAATGTTTGGGCAGAAATAGGAATGATGATGGTGGTAGTAAGATGTACTGAGGGATATGTGGGACCAGCTAGAAAATTTTAAGGGAAAAAAATGAAAGAAGTGAGCCCGGCCGTATCTTTTTAGCAACAATGTATTACAACGCTACTGTGTGAGGATGCAGATTTGCCCCGGGATAGCCTGACAGACGGAGGCTCTGCCTCTACCCTGCACAACAGCACAGACTGAAAGCCCAGAAACAGCTCCGAAGGCGGCGAGAACTCCGCGTACGAAAGCTGGCGTTGCAGATGCAGTTGTGTTTGTGTGCGGGAAGAAAGCTTGTCATTTGGAAACCTGCAGAAATGCTTACCACCTACCTTATTCCAAGGTAAATTTCAGAGAAATAAAAAAATTGAACAGAAAAAAAATAAGCCATAAAAAGTACTATAAACCAAACAGGTGAATTTTATAGATCTCCCCAAATTAGGAAAATACTTTCTAAACATGCTGTGAATTCCAGGCATCACAAAGGAAAAGACTGGCACGTTGGGCTTCATAAAAACGCCCTGCAGAGTAACCAAGGAAATAGAAAAATACCAGGAAGCAAAAGTTACTTGCGTTACATGTAACAAAGAGGGAATTCCTTCTTATGTAAAAGGCTCATACAAATCAATTAGAGGATGACGAACAAATCCTTTAGAACTCGGCCTGCAGAGGATGGGAACAAGCAGTTCACAGAAAACGAAATGGCAGTGACCGTAAACACATGAATAGAGGCTCAGCGTCATCACTAAGTTAGCAGATGCAAATCTGAACAGTGACAAGACACCGTTTTGTGACCATCAGATTAAATGACTGACCTTGCCCAGCGCTGGCAAGGGCCTGGCTAACCTTTTCCACGGGAATGTAAATTGGTATCTCTTTCTTCAGAGACTCATTTCTCAATAATTTTCAAAATGTTAAATATGCATGGCCTTTGACCCAGCAACTCCATTTCTTACAGAATTTATCCTATAGAAATATGGTACTGGCATAACTGTGCGAACACAGACACACACACACACACACACACACACACCCCGCTGTGGTAAACACATTGATTTCAGGAGCTATTAAGTAATTTACTCTTTTCCTTAGATGTGAAAAACTTCAGTAGCGTTTTGAAATGGAATTGAATGCAAGCCGTACGCATCTCTTAAGCAAGGTGTTGTGTGCTTGAGAATAATTCCCAGTTAGCATGCAACCTGGTTGATGACTTCACCGGAGGTGCGTGATTGCCGGCTTCTTTTGTGCAAACTGAGAAAACCACCAGCGCTTCCTGGTCAGGCGGAGGGCACTCATTTACTTCTGGGAAAAGAAAGACACAGCATTTTGTAACTACTTGCTCAGGGACCGCAGACACAGGAATGCTTTTGTGAAACGCTCCGTGGATATCCGGCAGCAGCTGTGTGGTCCCAGCGCCTGGGAATGAGAGCTGTGAGGCTGGGGGGAATTTCTTTGAGATAAGGAGCTGCGCATTAGTGATGCGCTGGTGCTCCGTGGCAAAGCCAGAGCTCTTTCTGGGAAGAGAACTCCTGCAGCCTGAGTTCATTAGCAACACAGTCTGAGAGATCTGACTCAGGTCCAGAGGCTGAGGGCCCCAAACGTGCAGGGAAACAAGAGAACCCTTCACATATTTGAGGAAATTAAAACATGCTTTCCGTTTAGTTTTCAGTGTAAAAAAAATGAATTGTGAAATACTGTGCTTATGGTCTTTAAAAGAGTTCAAAATAGGGGCTTGTTAAATTTGCTGGAACTTGATCTTGTTTAGATGCTAAATAAACAATAACCAATATTAATGAACAAACATCTGAAGATTGCTGTATTTGTCAAAGCAGAGGGCTGGCGTTTAAAACGACCCCATCACACTTTCTGCAAAGTGAATTCCTTTGGGGCTGTCTCAAGCAGCCCTTTCCATCGAGGCAGGGCAACAACTGGGCTTCTTAGGCTATTTGCCAAGAGCCAGTCAATTTTTTTTATTGGAGTATAGTCAGTTACAATTTGTCAATTTCTGGTGCACAGCACAGTGTCCCAGCCATGCATATACACACACACACACACATATATTAGTTTTCATGTTCTTTTTCATTAAAGGTTATTACAAGATATTGAATATAGTTCCCTGTGCTGTACAGAAGAACATTTTGTTATCCATTTTTATACATAGTGGTTATCATTTGCAAATCTCAAACTCCCAAATTTTCCCTTCCCACCCCTTTTCCCCTGGTGACCATAAGATGGGTTACTAAGTCTGCAAGTCCGTTTCTGTTTTGTAGATGAGTTCATTTGTGTCCTTTATCTTTTCTTTTCCTTTGTTTTTTAGATTCCACATATGAGTGATATCACATGGCATTTTTCTTTCTCTTTCTGGAACTCTAATTCAAAAAGATACATGCACCCCAATGTTCATAGCAGCACTGTATACAATAGCCAAGACATGAAAGCAACCTAAATGTCCATTGACAGACGACTGGATAAAGAAGATGTGGTATATTTACACAATGGAATACTACTCAGCCATAAAAAAGAATAAAACAATGCTATTTGCAGTAACACGGGTGGACCTGGAGATCATCACTGTAAGTGAAGTGAGCCGGAGTCAGTCAGTCAATTTCGAATGAAATGCCATCATTGTGCTCTGCACATGAGGGGTTATTTCCTCACGTACTTAAACAAGCCTCCCTGGACTCGTGGAGATAAACAGACACACTATTACCAGAATACGATTTTTTTGTGAACACTAATTATTTGCTGACAGTGTGTAAGCTTTGGCCATGCCAGGAGATGGCAAATGTGAGGCATCGTAAGATGAAAAATAACTGTAACCCACACAAACCTGGGCCATCCAGCTCTTCTCTTTGGGACAGACTCCCTGAGCACCCAGCTGCACCACTCCCAACCCCAGCACCCAACCACCCAGCTCCGGAACCCTGATGCCAAACGTGGGTCTTCAACGTGGGCCTTTCCTGAGGGGCAGCCAGTGTGCGTGAGGAGGGGTGCCCGGAAATCCTCTTCTGACACCCCCATCTCAAGGGCCCATCTCTGTATCCCTTCCCTCCACCCCCGGGGGGCCCAGCCTCCACCTGCTCAGGAACAGTGACTCCCTTCTCCACTTCCTCCTTCAACCCCTGCATCTCATGCGCCCCCAGACAGCTCCAAGCAACTTCTCCATTCCTCACGTGGGAGCCTCTGTTCTTTCTTTGCTTCTTTAATTCAGCTCATCAACTCGTTTCATTTCTCTGCCAAACAGAAACCGGCCGATGAGGAGAAAACTGACTGCCCCTTAGACAGCAGGGAGGGGAAAGGTTATACATACAGTTATTTTGTTTTTTTCTCCTCTGTCAAAGAGTAAAAAGTTTCTTGTCTTCCTTTCATTTTTTGAACACTTGCCACATGGTAGGGATGGCATGGGGGCAAGTTTGACTAAAACACAATTTTTGTCCTTGAGGATTTGACCATTTCCAGCTTTGACAACTTGGACAAACCTCTAGGACAAAAAAGAAGGGGGGAGGGAGAAGGGGAGAGGAGGAGGGGGAGGAGAAAGAAGAAAGAAGAAGGAGCAGGAGACAAGTCGTTGGTCTAAATAAAGTTGGTTTCTGCTCCATCTTTCGAAAGCTTCCCCCGTGAGACTCTCTCCACACTGGCAATCTCAGGGTTCCTTTGGAGTTCCCTTCAGAAGCCTTTGCCTTAACCTTGAGACAAGGAGCTACGTGTTCCCGCCTTGACCTTTTGTGTGATGCTACGATATGGTTTCCCAGGAGTTGAGATTATAACTTATCTGTAAGTCAACCAAAACAGATGGTCAATTCTAGGACACTTCTCCTCTTCTCTGACTTTTCAACAAGAGAAGAAACATACATTTATCTTCTAACTTGCTAGAGCATGGTTGAATTTTGAACAGAATCATAAGATTTTAGTCAAACAATGAGTTGCAAGTCTAGTACTCATAATAACATTTGAACTGCTGTTGTCTCCTTTTTAAAACAAAATTCACGGGGGGAGGGTAGAGCTCAGTGGTACACTGTATGCTGAGCACGCACGAGGCCCGGGGTTCGATCCCCGATACCTCCATATAAATAAATAAATAAATACCCTAGTTATCTCCCTCCCCCCACCAAAAAATTTTAAAAAAACCAAATTCATAATAAGCACCAGTGCTTAGAACATTTCCTTAGGCGTTGCCATTTGGCCACTGACATGCTTAGAGCGCAGACAAAGAAGCATCAGTGAGTGAGTGAGCAGAGTCCTAGACGGGAAGGAACGTGAGGCCACACACGTGCGTTGCTCCCTGTAGTATCCTCAGCTTGGAGCGTCTGCCTGGCACGTGTGGTCCCTTCAATAATTACTTTGTTTAATGAATGAATAAATGAAAAAAAAAAAAGGAATCTGAGATTTCTACTCTCTGTTTCCTTGCTTTTCATAATCCCAGCACACTCCATGCGAAGAATCCTTTCGAATATAAAAGTCAAAATGTAATCTTTATCCTCCGTACGCAGCTTCTTGGCTACTGTTACTGGAGACGCAGGCGGGCATGGAGAAACGCCTCGGGAATGAATGGCATGCTGGATGCTGGGTTTTAACCCAAAAGATCAACGGTTAGCATTCTCTTCCTGTGGACGAGATGGTCAAAGGGTGGTGATGACGAGAACTATGTTAGGAAGCTCTTTCTGCAGAATATGTGGCTTAATTTTGCCACACTCTTTCCCCTGGACAGGGCAGTGGTGTCCTCGGTCAGTAACTCAGTTTCCTTAAGCAATGCTGGGCACGGTCCGTGTTAATGCGCACTGGTAGGAAGTATGTGATGTGTGGTTGTAATTGCTCAATTGTAAATATCATAAACCTAAACATCTACTGCTCCGCTTTGCTGCTTTTTAGGTCATGCTTCCCAAAATTTTAAGGCTTGTGTAAGTTTTGAGATGAATCATGACGTTTCCTGCGTGTAAATTTTGAAATTCTGGAGACTGTTCCAGATGGAGTGTCCACTTGGCTGCACACTTTCACAAGCATCAATGTGAAGACCCCGGGAGCACCACACGCAGTTAGAAACCTGGTCTTTGCTCACAAAGGAAAGAAATAGTAACAGTCACTTAATATGCAGGGTAATCCCCTTTTAGTAAACAAACATTTAATTAAAAAATCAAAACAGGTGCTCGCTTTGGCAGCCCATGCAATAAAACTGGAATGATGCAGAGAAGGTTAGCATGGCCCCAGTGCAAGGAGGACACACAGATTTGTGAAGTGTTCCATATTTTTCAATTGGGAGTTTGGGACCGACAGGTGCACATTATTATATACAGAACGGATACACAACAAGGACCTACCGTATAGCATGGGGAACTGTATTCGATTTCTCATAATGACATATAATGGAGAAGACTCTGAAAAGAAAAAATACATACATGTATATGCATTTCTGAACTGGTTGGCTGCACACCTGAAACTAACACTGTAAATTAACTACACTTCAAAAAAATTTTTTTAATTTAAAAAAAATTAAAATCAATTTTAAACTCTAGTTAGGGGTTGGTAAAATCAGTGATCAGGCTCAGCGTTTGTGGTGATGGTTTTGTCCCTGACGTTCTTTCTAAACTACCTCCTGCTTGGTTGTCTGTATGGAATTTGAAACTTTTCAATACTGTGTCTCTTTCATTTGTAATGGACAGTTGAAAAGAGATTCATTACCAGTAGCAGTGTCTTCCCTTGTTTTCTGCTGTGAACTTGGTAGTTTTGAGTAAGAGATAAATAAACCACAGCGGGAATTTGGAAGTTTGAAATCTTAAAGCAAATGCCCCGCCCAACAGAGGGTGTGCTTGTGGCAGAGGACGCGAGCTGGACAGCTGGCTGCCCACGAAGGGCCCTGGGCGAGTTTCTCCATGAACCCCTGTTAGGTGGGAAGCAGAGAAAAGAGCCCGTTAGGTGGCCCTAATGCTACCAAAGTACAAGTCACTGAGCAGACACGCCGACAACGTTGAACAAATAAACAAAGAGTAAATGAATGGAAATAAATTGTGGAGGATATTTAGGATTTAGAAAACTTCTTGATGTTTGGAATTTCCCAAAGTGAATGATTTCCTTCTGGTTTTGATTTGCCTTATTTCCTTCCTACTTGTTTTCTTGAGAAAAGTTGAGGACCCCTAATCTACAGGGAGAGGCATCAGGTCACTGCCCCACAGGCTGTGGGGGAGATAGAAGGACGCAGGCAGCTGCAAAGAGATTCGTGGTTTTGGCTAAGAGACCACGAGAGGAAGGGGAGAGCTGAGTCTGGGATTAATATGGAGGGACAATGACAAAATGGGAAACTGCCACAGAGCCACTTCAAGATGAAATAATTGCATCCGTTGGGGGAGAGTAACAGCTCAGTGGTAGAGCGCACATTCAGCGTGCATGAGGTCCTGGGTTCAATCCCCAGTACCTCCATTAAAAAATAGAAATAATTGCATTTGTAAAATAAAGCAAAGTTCTACTGAATGAGGTACAGGCAAGTTGCATAAGTCTCTTTGTATGCCCACGCAGCTCATGAAAGTTTGCCTTCATTTCTAAAATAAACTAAAAAAAAGTAAAGATCTAAGCTAAATGACCAATATTTTAAAGTAAATCTGAAAGGATTTTTATCAAAATGATACGTGGTTAAAATACTGGCATACCAAAAGGCTTGCTAAAAAATCCTGTCGAAAGAAACCCATCATATTTCTCAGGGGCAACCACTTTTAACTTTTTTTTATTACCTGTTTCTTTGCATCATTATCTCCATTACTCTAAATAATATGCTTATGTAGGGTTTTGTTTTTTTTTTTGCTTTGCTTTTATTTGTTTATTTATTTAAATTGAAGTACAGTCAGTTACAACGTGTCAATTTCTGGTTGCAGCACAGTGTCCCAGACATGCACATACACACATATATTCATTTTCATATTCTTTTTCATTAAAGGTTATTATAAGACATTGAATATAGTTCTCTGTGCTGTATAGAAGAAACTTGCTGTTTATCTATTTTATATATAGTGGCTAACATTTACAAATCTCAAACTCCCAAGTTTATCCCTTCCTACCCTCTTTTCCCCAGTAATCATAAGATTGTTTACTATGTCTGCGAGTCTGTTTCTGTTTTGTAGATGAGTTTATTAGCATCCTCTTTATTCTTTTTTTAGATTCCAAATATGAGTGATATCATGTGGTATTTTTCTTTCTCTTTCTGGCTTACTTCACTTAGAATGGTATCTCTGGGTCCATCCATGTTGCTGCAAATGGCTTTATTTTATTCTTTTTTATGGCTGAGTAGTATTCCATTGTATAAATATACCACAGCTTCTTTATCCAGTCACCTGTTGATGGACATTTAGGTTGCTTCTCTGTCTTGGCTGTTGTATACAGTGTTGCTTTGGACATTGGGGTGCATGTATCTTTTTAAATAGGATTCCCTCCAGTATATGCCCAGGAGTGGGAGTGTGGGATCACATGGTAGGTCTATTTTTTGTTTTTTGAGGTATCTCTATACTGTTTTCCATAACAGCTGCACGGGGCTTGTTGCTTTAATTATCATTTCAAAAATTATCTTAGTTTTATTAACATTCAATATTCAAAAAGGGTACTAAGAACACAAAATGGGGAAAGAATAGTCTCTCCAATAAATGGTGCTGGGAAAACGGGGGATTCACATGCAAAACAATGAAACTGAACCCTTCCTTTGTACCATACATAAAAGTCAACTCAAAATTGATTAAAGACTTAAACATAAGACATGAAACCATCAAACTACTAGAAGAAAATATAGAGGAAAGCCTTCTTAGCATTGGCCTGGGCAATATTTTTTTTGTATATGACATCAAAAGCTCAGGGAATAAAAGTCAAAATAGGTAAGTGGAACTACATTAAACTAAAAAGCTTTTGCACAGAAAAGGAAACAACAGAGTGAAAAGGCAACCTCTGAGATGACAAAAAAATACTTGCAAACCATATATCTCATAAGGGGTTAATATCCAAAACATATTAGGGACTCCAACAGAAGGACAAAAAAAATCCCAAATAACCCAATTTAAAAAAGAGCAATGGACTCAAATATCAACCAGTTTCTTCAAGAAGACAGGCAAGTGTCCAACAAGTGTATAAAATGATGCGCAATGTCACTAATCAAGGGCATGCAAATCAAAACCGTGATAAGATATCATCTCACAACTGTTAGAAATGTTACTATCACTATCAGAAAGACGAAAGATTAACAAGTGTTGGTGAGGATGTGGGAGAAAAGGGCACGCTTTTGTGGGAATGTAAATTGCAACAGCCATTATGGAACACAGTACGGACGCCTCAAAAAATTAAAAGTAGAACTGCTTCTGGTCCAGCAATCCTACTTCTGGGTGTGTATCCAAAGGGATGGGAGTCAGAATCACCTGATGCAAGGGTTATCTGACCTCCCGTTGACTGCAGCATTATTTACAACAGCTAAGATACAGAAACAAACTAAATGTTGACCAATGGATGTATGGATTAAAAAATACATATGTAGATTAGTTACGCATTTACTAGAGCACAGGGCAATAACATTTTTGTGAATATCGAAAATATTACTTTTTTTTTTCTCAAAAAAGATCACTTTACACTGACACCATTAAAAAAATAAAATCTCTGTACAATTTTCACCTTTTGGTGTTTCATGTCTGCAAAGGGGAACAGCATTTTACAGTGGGTGAAGACAAAAGTCACCTGTGTGCTTTCCTTCCCTCAGCCCGTCCTCAGCCCCTGGCACGTCGCTGGTTCTCCTGGCCAAGTCAGGCACTTTCTCTGGCCAAACCCTCGCAGCAGCCTCTCCCCACCAGCCTTGCGGAGGCCGGGCCTCACGCTCCTGCGGGCTCTGTGCAGCCGGGGGCTACTGACAGAGACTCCCTTGACTACACTTTAGCCGGCTCCTCTGAACTCTCTCCCCAGGCGTGCCTGCGCTTTGGGCATCTGGTTCTGCCTCTGCATTGCCCAGTTTTAGCAAAACTCCTGCTAAGTCAGTTTAGCCAGAACCTCCCACCCTCAGAACCTGCTCATCCTCAACATCTAATCAAATCCCCTCCTCGTTCTGCATCCTCCAGGCCTGCCTTCAGCGTTCTTGCCAGGTTGGTTTGGCCAGAATCCCCTCTTGCTTGCGTTGCTTCTTCTTAGTAATTTTCCATCCACTGCCCACCACCCTGCTCCTTGGCTGTAAGCCCCCATTTGTCCGTGATGTACCTGGAATCAAGCACAGGTCTGAACTGAGATCTCTTTCCCTTTATTGCAGTAATGCCTGAATAAAACCTACTTTCTCCGCTTTCACGTCTGTCCAGCTCTGGTTTTCTTTAACACCGTGATCCCAGCCCCCGACACTGGGATTCTAGATGCTCGTCCGTAGAAGCGTGGGTCCCGTGGCTGTGGGACTTTCAGTCCTGTGGTCAGCATGTTGTGGATTCTCTTTTTTTAAAATGTATATTTACATTTATATTCTTTATATTTATAGTCAGTTACAATGTGCTAATTTCTAGTGTAGCGCACAATGTTTCAGTCATGCACAGACACACATATATTCATTTTCATATTCTTTTTCATTATAGGTGACTGCAAGCTACTGAATATAGTTCCCTGTGCAGCATATTGTGGATTAAACTGGCATTTATGGGTTGCCCTGGGGCCTTACCAGCTTTAATTGTGTTAATAGAAAAATGAGTTTTTAGTTCCAAACGACAAACTTACAAATGAGATTATAGAAAGTGCCCTTCTGCCTCGACTTCTGGCCTGGTTATCCTGCTTTTTTTCTCAGCTCAGCCTTCCAGGAACTTGACCTGCACCGGCTCATCACAAATGCTTGGTGAGGGGTTCAAATGCAGCATCTGCATGTGACCTTTGATGGTTTTTCCCTCTCACCCCTTTCTTAAGATCCATCACTGAGACTCTTAAAACCTAACCTGACTCCATCTCAGTACCTCCATTTCCACCATCCTGGGCAAGTCCCTGAACTGTCAAGTCGAGTCACCTTGTCATGACCCTCTGGTGTCTGAAAATTCTTTCTCTATGCAGCAGCCAGGATGGCTTTTGGAAACAGGCTTCCCTGGCTATGGTTCTCCCACACTGTGCCAGCACTGATCATACATAGAGTAAGGTTCAGCCTCCTGACCCGCTTTCAAACCAGAGGAAGCTGGCCCCCACCCTCTTCCTTAAGCCCCTCTCTTCCCTGCTCCCTTGTTCTCATCAAGCTTTGACTTCACAGGTGGTCTGTTTGGAGATGCTAAGTCCTCACCACCAGCACTTAGCACTAGCTCCTCCTTCTGCCTCTGACCCTCTGCTCCTGTGCACGGGACTGTCTCCTGCTCCGAATCTGGGGCTTGGGTAGATGTCACCCCCATTTCCTGGCCTCCCACGACAAAGCAGTTGCCCAGACCTGCTCTGTCTGACTGTAGTGTGAGTCCCTGGGCAGCACTTGTCAGTGTATGACAAGTCCAGCTACGTGGGTTGGAGCGTTGCTGCCTGCTCCCACTACGTGTAAGCTCCAGACACAAGCGTGTGTCCTGACAGTCTGCACCGTCGCATCTCCAGTGCGCAGACGGGGTCTGACGCACCGTCAGTGCCCACTGTTTCCGCATGGGCTGCTGCTAAATGAAACTCACACTCTTCTGGCAGAATAGACAAACGCGGTGTCGAGCTGAAGCCCCCTCGGCCTGAGGTTTGTTTGAGAGAAGGTGAAGTAAGCACACATCGTTCTGGTCCTTTTCTTTCCCTGGCATCTGCGGCTCAGAACAGGAGCTGACTGCTTTCATTTTCTCTAGAATGTGGGCAAAGCAAAGACATCCACTCGGGCAGTACATTGATTAAACCCCAATTCTGTGCTGGGTCTTGTGCTCGGACATTTGAACCTCTGTCTGGGCTGGAAGGCAGACTGAAAATAATCATGAGCCAGTGTGGGAAGAGCCAGCCTGGAGCTCTGGAGGCTGGGGGATCAGCAGGCGAAACGGTGAGGGGGATCCTAAGCAGGCGGGTGATGACAAGTGTGTCCCCGGGGACGTGAAGTGGATGTTACTCGCTGGGACTGCATGTGGCTTAGAAAGGCTGGCAGCACACAGCAGAAGACACGGCTGGGCAGGAGATGTGGGCCTGGCCAGGGGGGCCCTCAGCCCAGCACGAGAGCGTCACGGCCAGGGCAGGTCCTTAGAGGGCCCATGCTGGTCCTGCTCTGCTCAGTTTCTTCCTGCAGAGAAGCCCCCACCAGGCCAAGAGGAGGTGCCCACCTGGGGCCTACAGTCCCCCTTCTAGATCATGTGTGTGGTACCCTAACCTCCAGGGCTCTGTGCAAGCCCACCTCCACTAGGTCTCTTCCCAAGGGCTGACCACCCTCACAGAGTGCACGCCTGGGCCCGGAGGTGGCTGAGCACATGTACGTGTGTGGACACATTTCGCGGTACAGACTGCTGTGTCCACATGCCACTGGGGTGGGGGTGGGGGTTCTTCTCTGGGCTGAGACCAGGGATTTAAAATATTCAGACGAATGCTATGTGGACCATCCTCACCCTCTGCCCCGGGGTGGGGGGTGTGGATCTGGTCCCAGAACCTCTGAGCCACGTGAGATTTATCCGAGTCAGCAAGCACCCCAAGGCTCTAGGGAAGGGAGTGAAAGATCAGTGGGGGTTTCCAAAGTACCCCTGCAATGTTGTGCAGGTGAGTGACGGATTAGAGGGGGCTTGTGACAGAGAGAGGCGCTCACCGTGGATGGAGGGGCATGGGAGGGGCCTCAAGAGGTACAAACTCCTTTGGCTTCTGGTTCTGGTTCTGGTTCCACCTATTAGTGAGGCAGACTTGGGCAAGTTACTTACCTCTCCAAGCCTCATTTCCCACGACTATAAATAGAACAAGTCACCCAGAGTCCTCTGTGAGTTCACGCCCAGGCCGTTCTCAAGGAGCAAGTCTCAACGGTGGTGCAGAAGCAGCCCTGATAACGCAGCACAGAGCGGGCCCCTCTCTTACGAGAAAGGAGGCGGCCCATTCAGGAAATAGAACATCCCCTAGACCTACACTCTGGCCTGCTGGAGGGGGAACGAGGGGCCTTCTGGGCCCCTGGGCCCTCCTGGGGAACTCGGAGACACCTCCGCTGCACACGTGCAGTGCATCTGTGTGTCCGTGCTCGGTGAGGCCCTGTCCAGAGGCTCCAATGGCTGCGTTTGTTGTTCTGCCCAGTGGGGCCGCAGCACTCGGTTCTGGAAACCCCATTCAGATGATGTTGTCCTAATGGCTTTTGCAGAAGGTAGGTTTCTTGCTGAGAATCCGATATCCGCCAGGGAAGGAGTCAAGGCTTCCTCACAGCACGATGGGAACCACTGCCTCTGGATTTCCCCTGGGAGTTTAAGGGGATTTTTTTTTCCTCTCACTAATTTCTTTTTATTTTAAAGGAAAGAAATTGCAGCCTGTGCTGTGCTTGGAAAGGAGGAAGAAACCCCAGATGTTCTTGGCCTTCCGTCTCGACGCAAGTGCCGCCTCTTTCAGGCGGATCTGGGGGCGTTGCTTAGTGTGGAGGAGAGAGACCCCAGAGGGGGTCCGCGGGCGTTAGGGTCTCCTGTCTGCCACGGGGGTCGAGCGCCCTGTGACTTCACCACGTGGGCCAGTGGGTAAGGACAAGCAGCCCCTCCAGACAAACAAGATCAAAACGTTTATTTAGTGATCTCTGTGTGTCGGGCAATGGAAACTTACTTCTCTGTGATTCGTTTAATTCTGTGCCTGTAGGCAATCTAACTGCTTAGGGCCCCAGCTTCCTCGTCAGTACACTGGACAGAGCAAGGGCACCAAGCCCTTGGTCTTTTGGTGAGGGTTGGCGTCCTTCTTTTTTGCGTTCTTTGTGGCCACCACCCCCCTCAGCAGCACAGACAAGTGTGAGTAACAAGCGTGAGCCAGGCTCCACGCTGGGCACCGGGGGCCCTTGGCCACAGACGGTGGCAATGGGGTGAAGATGTCAACTGAAAAAAACAGCACAGCCTGAAAGTTGAGAATTATGTTTTATTTGGGGACGATACTGAGGACTATAGCCCGGGAAGGCAGCTGTCAGACAGCTCCGAGGGACTGTTCCAAAGCAGTAAAGAAGGAATCAGGATAAATAAAAGTTTTTGCTGAAAACAAAACGAAACAAAAAACAACATGTAGTCGAACATCAAAAGATTACTGCTGATCAGAAGAACAGACATCCCAGGTTAATGATTTTGGTGCTTTTCTATAGGGCAGGATGCGGGAGTCCGGGTTCGCTGACATCACTCCTTTGATGTGCGTCATAACCGTCTGCAGCCTGTCTCTCTCCATCCTGGGCCCCCTCGGGGAGCCCTGGGAGGGTGGCTGCAGCAGCTGACGGCTTGATGGCAGGCGTAACTCATGACATATGGAACTGGCAGGTAGCATTTTTTGCCCACAGATAAAGATGTTGAACAGCCTGGCTGAGTCTTCCTCCTGTGACTACAATTTCTGGAATGTCTGTCTTTTGCCAGGTACTGTTCTGGGCCCTGCTTCTACTGTCAACCAAAAAAATATTGGTTGGTACCTGTTCTAGGTGCCACGTCCGGTTCCAGGTGCCAAGGAGACTGCAGCGGACAGGACGTGCAACTCCCACCCACCCCACGCACCAGTGGGCATCGACAGACGTGTGCTCTTCGTGGAAAGTCTAAGAACCCGTGGCAGCCTCCTCACCTCACACAGGAAGAGCCGACACAAGTCACCGGATGTGTCCAGAGGAGACCTGCGCTGGCTCTGGCCTGGAGGGCTGGGTGTGAACTCGGCTGTGCTGTTCACAGTGTCTGCAAGCCTGCAGAGTCCCATCCTGAGCCACGGTGACATGAAGACAAAAACACCTCGTCCCAGCTGTAAGGAGCGCTCAACCAGTGAGAGTTCGAGACCATCATCAAGTCACATAACTGCCGCGTGGGGAGGCCGGGATTCACAAACCAGGTCTGACTCTGCACCTCGGGGTCCTTGCCTCAGCCCCCCAGCCCCTAGGTGGGTGCCACACCACGGGGCTGCACGAAGAGTGGATGAGCACAGCAAGGATGCTGCAGGCGTCCCAGGAGAGGATGTGGAGGCAGAAGAAGGTCGAGAAGACTCATGGGTCTACTCACGAAGGGGCAAACAGGAGCTGCGTCCTCCGTGGGGACCGTGGAAGGAAAGAGCCCTGGACGGGGTGGGGGGGGCATCTGCACAGCCCGGCCAATTAGAGTCGGGGAGAAGAGGCTGGGGGGGGGAGCAGAAATGGCGCTGAGGTTTGGCCATGGGACTGAAGATGTGACAACAGTGGATGCCTGCTCTTAAGGGCCAGGCCAGAACATGAGCTCCGAGGGTGCCCTCCACAGCTGGTCGGGGCAGAACTGGGGTATCAAGCACACACTGCTGTGTTAAAATTCCCCATTTTGTGCCACTTATTTCCATGAGGGGAATAAATGCTTGATGTTGCCTGTTTCCTGACCCAGGGGAAGAGACGTGGGCATAGAGGTGGCCCAGGACGCACGAGTCCTTCTCCTGTGGGATCCATTTGTGATGGCGGGGAGACGGTCCAGGACACAGTGACAGCAGGGGAGAGCAGTCTGGGCTCCCAGCAGCTGATGCCCCAGGGAGCTCATCACAGTGCTCTGTGTGTACCAAAGAGAGGCCACCACAGAGGTTCCGTGTGCAGAGTCACAGGGGAAGAGCCACAGGGAGCTCATCACCGTGCTCCGCGTGCACCAGAGAGAGGCCACCGCAGGGTCTCCGTGTGCAGAGTCACAGAGGAAGAGCTTCTGCCTGGAGCACATCCTGAGTGTGCCTGGGGGACCCACGCAGGTCCGGGACCGCCTAGTGCTTGGAGGGCTCCCGTTCTCCTAGTTCTGGCAGTGACCGGACGCCCTTGAGCATCACCACCTGACACTTGTGTCAGAACTAGAGGAAGGAAAGCTAACCGTCCTGGGCTAACTCCCACTCCGGGCTGCAAACAGCACACGCCCCTGCTCTGTGGACGTGTCCGGCCTAAGGGGGTAAAGGGGCTTCTGAATTTAGCGTCTGGGTCCATCCTTCTGCGTGGTGGAGACCAGGTGCTATCAGACCCTCTCCCAGGTGCACAGAGGTTCAGCGTCTGCCTGGGAGCCAGGACTAGGGCTCGACTTGGGGTCAGCAGACCCCAGTGTCACGCCTCAGCACGACACTCAGATGCCACTGGGTTTCTTCTTTTTCATAATACTGATAAAACACACTGGAGAGTGCTAAAGAAAATTAAGTAATAGCGATCACTAGTACTCACTGAGCTCCAGGCCAGCCTGTGCTATGGAAAAGCGTCACCTCCCTTGAGCGGGCTCCAGGAGTGCCCTGCTACCTCCGTCCTGAGCAGCCGGGATTTGAGTCGGTGCACCGGGTCTGTGAGGCCGTAATCCCTGATGGGCCGTGGATTTGAGCGGCAGCCAGCAGCGTGCGTGCTGGTTATTTCTTTCACCCACGTCAGCTCAGAGTCTGCTCCTGTAAGCGCCTGTTTCAGCAGAGACCGGGGCTGCACTGCGTCATTTTGAGGGGAAGGTGACCGGCACAGCGCCGACCTGGTGACAGAGCTGTTAAAAGGCCCTGCAGTCCTGCGCAGGCTGGTGGCCGTGGGCTGCCAGTCAGTCCTCCTGGACCGGAATTAAACGAAAGTTGCCAGGATCTGGGCTTCATCATCATCAGTACTAAAAAAATGAAAAGTCTGACACGGGTCTAAAAGGAAACAGTTTTGCTGAGAATTTTGAAATACTGAGGGAATTAAACACTTCATAAAAAATTGGGTGGGCCTGTCAGGTTTTATTAAACCAGCACGCGTGTGACGGCAGAGGTCCAGACCGAAGGGTTCCTGTCTGTGTGCTGTCCTGGGGAAGCGGTCCTTGAGCGCGGTCCCGGGGGCGACACCCTAGGACGGCACGGGCAGGCCCTGCAGCCACCCGCGCAAGGAGCAAGTCGTCCTCCGACGCCCTGCCCGCCCCTCTCCCACCCGGCAGACACGCGAGGACCCCGGCCCGTACGCGGCCACGCACAGATTGGGGGGGGGAGGGGGCTCCGTGCGGTGACACATGAAATCCCGGGTCACCTGCGCGGGAGCGACGGGCTGTCGCCGTGATGGGGCGCTCTGCGCAGCTCGCAACCTGTGCGACGGGGCGTGGTCGCCGGGCTCGCCTCCGTCCCCGCGCGAAGGTCCAGGTGCTGCCCCCGAGTCCCGCCGGCCTCTGCAGAAGGCGCCCCTGCTCCCGTGGGCCGCCGTCTTTTCCTGAGGGTGGCTCCCCGCCTCTCCCAGCTCCCCTGCTGTATCTCTGACCCACCCGGCTGCCTCTCCCTGCGGCCACAACCCCCGTGACCGCGGCCTGATTTCCCCGCACGCGGGGCCAGGTGCGGCCCGGCCCGGCCCGGCCCGGCCTCCTTGCTCTCGTCCCGTCGCCCTGCCCGGCGAGCACCGCCTGCACCGGGGCTCCTGCCCCTTCCCCGGCGGGGGCGCAGCGCCTGCCCTGCCGCCGCCCCAGCGCCGCCCAGCCCGCGGCCCGCCGGAGCGGCCTCTGCACGGCCCCGACTCACTGCTCGTCCGGGAACACGGACCCGTCTCCTCTCTCCGGCCCTCGGCGGGACCCCCGTCGGGACCCCCGACGGCCTCCTGCGCCTGCGCCTCTCTCGGACGCGTGCATCGACGCCGCGCTCCCACTTGCTGAACAGGATTTGGGGGGCCTCCCTGTGCGCCGCCGCCGTCCCGCCGCCGCTGAGCCCGCTTGCAGACACCACGAACCTCCTCCGCCTGGCGCCGCCGGCGGGTGGTACCCCAGCCCGTCCATCTCCATGGGACGGCCTCCCTGGCCCTGCCAAAGCCCTGAGGCACCCCGGCCTCCTCCTTGCTCCGAGGACGTTCAGGTCCCGTTTCCTATGCCCCCCCCCCCCAGCTGCCTGGGCGTCGGGGTCACAGCCCGAGAGGCTGCTCTGAGATCCCCGAAGTTCGCTCGTCCGCCTGTGCTTTCTCTGTCCCCTCCCATCACAGCCTCGGGCTGGTTGTTCCCTTGTCCCCAGGGCTCCACGGAGCCCGCAGCCAGAGGAGCTCAGGACATGTTTGCTGGGCAAGTGAAGAGGAAGTGTGTTTTTAGTTATGCCCCTGCAACCTCTTTTTTTTCTTTTTCTTTCCAGCCCTCTTCCTTAAAGATTTTTGTTGCATTCTCCAGTCCTTGGCCCCTTCCTTCCTTCCTTCCTTCCTTCCTTCCTTCCTTCCTTCCTTCCTTCCTTCCTTCAGTGTAGTCAGTTTACAATGCTGTGTCAGTTTCTGGTGTACAGCCATACATATATGCATATATTCGTTTTCATGTTCTTTTTCATTATAGGTTACTACAAGTTATTGAACATAGTTCCCTGTGCTGCACACTATACAGCACAAACTTGTGGGTTACCTATTTTATATATAGTAGTTAGAATCTGCAAATCTTGAACTCTGAATTTACCCCTTCCCACCCCTCCTCCCCCCCATTCTGTAACCCTAAGTTTGTTTTCCGTATCTGTGAGTCTGTTTCTGTTTTGTAAATAAGTCCGTTTGTCTTTTTAGAAGGCCCTCCCTCAGAGAGAGAAGAATTCTCAGATGAGGCATAATCACTTTGAAGTGCGTTGGCCGGTCCAGAGGTCCCCTTGGGCCTCTCAGCCCCACCCTCGGCCCCACACACAGGGGTCCACACCCCTCCCAGGCAGACCTCGGCAGCGGGGGAACCAGTTATTTCCTTCTTAGATTGCAGCTCCCAAATCCTTATTTTACCAACATATATTTTTCTGAAACACAAACAAAAGTATCCACAGCCTAGAACCTGCCCCATGCTTGTCCAGTGCTTCCTGCCCCTACCGTTTGTCTAAAAGTAAACAGAGAACTTGGACAAGGGCTTTGTTGGAGCCCCAAGGGGCATTTTTGCTGGGGATTAACCTGGATTTTCAGTAGGCCAGCAGGTGAACACAGCTGGCCTGTTTCAGCGCACAGCTTTCCACCCAGAGACCTTCCGTGTGTGTGTTCCTGGAAAAAAATCCAGGTTTGTTTTGTTGTCTGGCTGTTGTTTTGTAATTGCATGATTTTAATTACATACATGTTGCAAGGTTTTCAACCCACAACCCCTATTTCCAAAGACGGTGGTCTTCCTAGAGGATGTCCACGTGTGGATGGCAGGCAGGAGCCGCTGAGAGCTGGGCCCACAGTGCTGTGAAGAGCACTGGGGGTCCAACACCCTGAATCTGCCCTTCCCAGTCCCTGCCTCATGCCTCCAGTGGCTCAGAGGAAGAGGTGGGGAGAGGGTTCCCCAGGTTTCCTGGCTCTGTGGCCCGCATTAGCCCATGCTGCTGGGATCACCCCTTCTTAGTGGCCAGAGGGGTGTGGGGGCCTCTCCCTGGGAACTAGCGCTGTGTCCTTCCCTCCCCCTTGGCTCCAGCCGGGATCTGGTGGGTCTGGCCCCCAGGGGCCTTCGCTGCCCTGGCTTTGGCAGCCTCTGCTCAGATGATCTCCCTGCCCTTCCCTGGCTTAGGGCCACTCCCCGGGGTGACTCCCGCCAGAGAGACCCTCAGTCACTTCACCCCCTCAAAGTCCTGCAGATGCAGTGCCCTGCCACGCATGGGGACACAAGATGGCTTCAGAGTCCATCTGCTTCCAGACGGAGCAGGAGTCCTGTGGGGGCGGAGATGTGGCGAGCATGGCTGGCAGGCAGGTTGGCTTGGCCTGTTACCACCTTGTCCCAGTCATCACATATGACAGTAAACTGGCGAGAAGGGTCATCTGTGTGTTTACCCCTATTTCTGTGCTCTCCAGTGGCTTTTCTTCCTCCCTGTTGCCCCAGGATTCCCTCACGGCATTGCCTTTCTGTCCGAAAAACTAATTTCAACCATTCTTTAAAGGGAAGTCCTCTCCACACAGACACAGGAGCCCGAGGGCAGTCTGCATGCAGCCAGCTGTGTTTTGGGGCTCCTTCTGCACAAGCCCCACACAGGCCCCAGGGTTTGCAAGAGCCACACAGAGGTGGCCACTCCTTCTGCACCTCTGTCCCCCTCAGGCAGCCTGCCTGCCTGAGGGCCTCCCGTCCGGGCCGCAGACCCCATGCCCGCCCACCCCGCTCGGCACACTGCGCACCACGCTGCAGCGGGGGGCCTGGGTTACCCAGTGACTCCAGTCTGGCTAAATCAGCAAGCTGCTCTGCTCATTGGTCCTTCCCGTTCCTCCTCTGTTACTTATCTGGCCTGCTGTTGACAGATGCTTGCCTGGCTACCACCATGTACAGCGTCTTTGCTAGGTTAAGAACAGACAGATGATAGCTCATCGTTTTAACCTGTGTTTTTACTTCTGAATTTTTCCACGTATTTGCCCAACTCCATTAGCATCTGGGTCCGAGGCTGTCTGATTTATATATGTTAGAGTATATATGCTTTCTCATATGGAGTGAAAAAGCTTTCTTTCCTGTCATTTGCCTCTCCAGTTTAGAGGTTTTAAATCTACACACTCTGTTTACTCATTTGCTGTGTTCCAAGTGGGAGGAGAGAGGTCAGAGACATTTTCCTTTTTTTATATAATTGAAGTATAGTTTATTCTCAGTGTTGTGTTAGTTTCGGGTGTACGGCAAAGCGACTCAGTTACACGCACGTACACAGGCTTCTCCGTCACAGGCTATTACAGGGTATGGCTGCGGCTCCCTGAGCTTGACAGCAGGTCCTTCTGGCAGGGTCCTTATTCCTTAACTTCTCCGTCTCTGCCTTGAACGTCCTGTTCGGAGGCCCCTTCACCTGATACGTATCTGCAGGCTCAGCTGTATTTTCTTTCATGACTTTAATGTTTATTAAAAATAAACCCACAGAATGGGGGATAATATTTGCAAATGATGTGACTGACAAAGGTTTAACTTCCAGAATATATAAACAGCTCATACAACTTAATAAGAATAAAAAAAACCAAACAACCCAATCCAAAAATGGGCAGAAGACCTAAACAAGCAGCTCTCCAATGGGGACGTACAAATGGCCAATAGGCACATAAAAAAATGCTCAATATCGCTGATTATCAGAGAAATGCAAATCAACACTACAATGACTTCACACCAGTCAGAATGGCCATCCTTCAAAAGCCCACAAATAATAAATGCTGGAGAGGCTGTGGAAAAAAGGGAACCCTCCTACCCTGCTGGTGGGAATGCACTTTGGCACAGCCACTGTGGAAAACAGTATGGAGATTCCTCAAAAACTAGGAATAGACTTACCATATGACCCAGCAATCCCACTCTGGGCATATATCCAGACGGAACCTTAATTCAAAAAGACACCTGCACCCCAATGTTCACAGCAGCACTATTTACAACAGCCAAGACATGGAAACAGCCTAAGTGTCCGTCAACAGATGACTGGATAAAGAAGATGTCGTATATTTATACAATGGAATACTACTCAGCCATAAACAATAATAAAATAATGCCATTTGCAGCAACATGGATGGCCCTGGAGATTGTCATTCTAAGTGAAGTAAGGCAGAAAGAGAAAGAAAAATGCCATGTGATTATCACTCATATGTGCAATCAAAAAACAAAAAAGACCAATGAAATTACTTGTAAAACAGAAACAGACTCACCAACATAGAAAACAAACTTATTGTTGCCAGGAGGAAAGGGGGTGGGAAGGGATAAATTGGGAGTTTGAGATTTGCAGATAGTGATTACTATCTATAAAATAGACAAACAACAAGTTTCTACTGTACGGCACAGGGAACTATATTCAACATCTCGCAGTAACCTATAATGAAAAAGAATATGAAAATGAATAGATACGTATGTATGCCTGAAACATTATGCTGTAACCAGAAGTTGACACAACATTGTAAACTGACTACACTTCAACTAAAAAAAATGAAGTCTGTCATCCAGCTGCCATTTATTTATCTGCTTGGTGTAGGGCTTTCAACTTTTCCCCCACATGATTAGCAAATTTTCCCAATTACCTGTTTTAAAATTTTTTAAAAATTTTGAAATAATTTCTTTCTCGTATATCAAATTCTTATATATATTTGGATCTGTTCCTGAATTTATGTTCTATCTTATTCATCTATTTATCCATTTCTTACTCTTTGTCACTGTTTTAAATGGTTGTAGTTTACAAATACGACTCTGGTCTTGGACACTAAGTGACCCTTCTTTCACGCCTTCAGTCAGATGTATTAGCTACTCTCAGGCATTTTTCTCCTGCCAGGTAAGATTGAAAGTGAGAGCAAACCCACTGGGAGAGCTTTTTCCAGCACATTCCTCTTGTTCTGCTCTGCACACCCGTGCTCGCCTGTGCCCTCCTGCGAGCTGCCACTCGGCCAATCACGAGTGCAAATGGCAGGCCCAGTCCTACCTTTGGGGTGTGTGCCCCCCTTCCTCCCCGTGACGGAGCTGAAAGGAAATGCAGACTCTGCCTCGAGGCCCTGAGGGCGACACCTGGCCTTGGAGCTCGCAGGCAGCCCACGGGAGGTCCTGCGTGGAGAGAGCTAAGGACAGCCAGGTGCTGGCAGTCTCCCCCGAAGGCCATTCACACAGCGGGGGTGGCCAAGGGTCTGCCGGAAGACCCCTCCATGGGGACTCGTTGGGATTCCTTCCAGGCCTGAGCACAGGAAATTGAGCTCTGTGGACCTGGCGCCAAGTTAAACAGGACGGACTCAAGATGGACTGCAAAGCCGAGCCGTCGAGGTGGAGGTGGAGGTGGAGGTGGAGGCTTCCCCTCCGCTCCCTCCCCGGGGGCCTCTGGTCCGTAGAGGGCAGGTGGACACCCTTCCTCCTCACGCTGCAATGGTGACGACCATTTCCTGGGAACTAAAATTAGGTTAGCATAGCCAACAACTTCCTTATATGAGAAAAGTGATCCCAGAGGACAGAAAAGCTGCAGGGCAGCCTCGCCAGTGAGCTCCCGGCAGGTGCGCGGGCCCCACGTTCCGTGGGGGCCACATCTGGTTTAATGCTCTGCACTGCCATCTTGAAAGTCTTAATGAATTTTGAACAAGGGGCCCCACACCCTCATTTCACGCTGGGCCCACAAATTACGTAGTTGGTTCTAATAAGCAGCTTAGGGAAAAGTAGGGTCTTTAATTCTAGTCAACTGGCTTGGAGGCGTCTCAAGTCCAGACCCACTTCAGCTGGAGGGCACCACCAGGTTTGTCTTAGGTTTTTCTCTCCGGCATCGGAATGCTCTGGTTTCTTAATTTTCCTCCGCTGTATCCCTGTAATTTGTCACTCGTCTGCCTGGCTCACCTCCCAAGCCCGCGTGCGCACCCAGGACGTGCCTCCGGGATGGCAGGTGAGCGCCCAGCGTCTGAGGTGGAGTCTTGGTTGAGAAGTGCTTCCTCTGCCGCCTCAGGGAGGAGAAGAAACGCCCCAGCTAATACCAGCCTTCCCGGAAAGACCCCGACCCAGTGACTTTCCCCGTGTTACCTGGGCGCTGAAAGCACTTAAACATGAACGTGGCTGTCACGAGATAAAGACACGGTGTCATCTTATGGAAATAATCACGTGGAGAAGTCAAGGGACGGCTTGTCAGGAAGCAACCAGAGAGGCTGAAGTGGGCCAGCTGCGGTTCAGACACACTGACGGGCAGTGGTGACCGCCCCGGGGACAACAGTCCTGAGGACAACGGGGGGGGGGGGGCATGAATGGCTGGGGATGACGCTTACCTGCTGGAGGAAGAGGCGGGGGTGGGGTTAAGGAGGCGGCGGTGACCACCTGTGACTTTTAGGGGCATGCAATTTGCCCACCAGGACCCCAAGTAGAAACAGAAACGGCTGGCTAAGGTGAGTGCTGGACCTGGCTGCTGGGAGCGGGGAGTTGAGCGTGGTGGCAAGCAGGAGGAGGAGGAAGATAAATTTAAGGAAATAAAAGCCCTGGAAGTCTGAGAGACTCCGTTTCTCCACCTCAGCTTGGAGGCAGAGATACAGGCGGGGGCGCCTCCCAGGCTTCTTGCGGCCCCTGGCCCATCCGCACAGCCTCCCTAAGCATCACCGTCCTGAAAAGAGGGAGAGGGGAGCGCATTTCCCAAGCTCCAGCCTCTGCAGGGGCCTCTAATTTTACTTCCACGAGTGTGTGCTGATGGGTTTTGAAAGGGAGGGGGTGGATCTTAAAAAAGGCACAGCCCCCGGCTGAGCCATGATCAGCCGCAGCGGGGGCTGGGATGTGGGCCTGACGGGCAAACTGCACCACGATGGGGCGTCCCTGAGACCTGCCACAGTCTGCGGCCAGCGCGGGGTGGGGCGGGGGACAGTCTATTGTTAGGAGCAGCCCTAAGCCACGAGTGTGCAGAATTCTCTGCTCCAAGCTCGCAGGAAGAGGGGTTTGGACCACGTGTTTGTAAATTCCTTTATAATGGAGTTAGTTTTCTATGTTTTTCACCCAAATCTAAAAGCTGACCCTTCCTTTATGAGAATGCGGTGACCTGGTCACCAGAAACTGTCCTCGAGCAGAGACTTTAAGTAGAACAATGAAGGCGTGTAGGAACGTGGGTGCTCTGACCGTGACCCAGGTCGTGGGGGTGCACTTGGCTCAAGGCTGGACTTGGAGGTGGGAAAAATCACTCTCTGGTCGTGTTTCTAGAGCTTTACACGCTCCCATTGTTTTGCTTGTTAGAGAGAATTACACACAATTCATTGCTTTGGGCACCTAATACTTTCAGTTAAAATCCTTCCTTTCCAGACATGATGAGAGGAAAACAAACGTGACACGGTGTGACCATGAAGCTGCAATCCAAAAAGAGAAGATGTTAGTGGCTGCATTTCTTTTTCTTTTAAAACCACGTTACTGAGGTGTGACTGACATGTGAAAAGCACACATACTTAACGTATCCAACTCAGTGGGCTGGGAGGTGCCTGTGAACCCATCACATCATCAAGGCCACAGCAAACCGACCACTTCCCAAAGTTTCCTCTCGTCTCCTTTATGGCTCTGTCTGTGTGTGTGTGTGTGTGTGTGTGTGTGTGTGTGAACACTTAACATAAGATCCACCCTCCTAGGAAATTTTCAGTACATACTACGGCACTGTTAGCAGTGCTGTTTAGTAGATCTCCGGAACTTACTTATCTCGTACAACTGAACCTTCGGTCATCACCTCCGCATTTCCACCACCCTCTAGACCCTGGCCACCACCCTTCTAATCTCTGCTTCATTCAGTTGGGTTTGACTATTTTAGATTCACGTGTAAGTGAGATTATACAGTATTTGTCTTTGTCTGTTTTTTTTTTCATATAGCATAATGAATTCCAGGTCCATTCATGTCCCAATTGGAAGAATTTCCTTCTTTTATATGGCTGAATAATATTCCATAGTTTATTTATATACACATGTACATATGCATATGTGTCAGATTTTCTTTACCCATTCATCCATCGATGGACATTTTAGGTTGTTTTCGTATCTTGGCTATTGTAAGTAATGCTGCAGTGAACACGGGAAGTCAGGTATCTCTTCAAGATCCTAATTCAATTTCTTTAGGATAAATACCCAGAAGTGAGATTGCTGGATGACATGGTAATTCTATTTTTAATTTTTCGAGGAACTTCCATAATGGCTGAACCATTTTCATTCCCACCGACAGTGTATGAGGGTTCCCTTTTCTCCACATCTTCACCACTTGTTACCTTTTGTTTTTCAGTATAGTCATCCTAGCAGGTGTGATGTGTTATCTCACTGTGGTTTTGATTTGCCTTCCCCTGATGATGAGTGATGTGGAGCACATTTTTGTGTACTTTTTGGCCATTTGTATGTCTTCTTTGGAAAAGTGTCTGTTCAGGTCCATTGCCCATTCTAAAATTGGGTTGTTTGCTTTACTGCTCCTGAGCTGTAGGAATCCTTATACATTTTAGATATCAATTTTTTAGCTGATACATAATTTGAAAATATTTTCTCCTGTTCTGTAAGTTGCCTTTTCATTTTTTTTATTGTTTCCTTTAATATACAGAAGTTTTACCTTGATGTAGCTGCACTTATTTCTGCTTTTGTTGCCTGGGTTTTTGGTGTCATATCAAAAAAATATTACCAAGACCAATGTCAAGGAGTGTTTGCTTCTAGGAGTTTTATGGTTTCATGTCTTGTGTTTATTTTTAATGCGTTTTGAGTTAATTTTTGGTTTTGTGTCCTGCAACTTTCCTGAATTTGTTTATTAGTTCTAACAAATTAGTGGAGTCATTAGGGTTTTCCACTTATAAGATCATATCATCTTCAAACAGAGACAGTTTTACTTCCTTCTTTATCATTTGGGTACTTTTTATTTCTTTTTCTTGCCTAATTGCTCTGGCTAAGACTCTAGCACCATGTTGAACAGAACTGGTATGATGGGGCATCTGTGTCTTGTTCCTGACCTTAGAGGAAGAGTTTTCAGCTTTCTACCGTTGAGTATGGTGTTAGCTGTGGGCTTGCCATAGGTGGCTTTTTTATATTGAGGTGCATTCCTTTTCTATGTATTTTGTCGAAAGTTATTATTACAGAGATGTTGAATTTTGTCAAATACATTTTCTGCCCCCATTGAGGTGATCATGTGATTTTAGTCCTTCATTCTGTCAATGGGTTGTATCACGTTTATTGATTTGCCCCCGGGAGGGGTGAGCCTTGCGAGGCCAGGAGGACACCCCTGAGAGGACCAGATGGAGGTACTTCCCGGGCCTACTCGGCCAGTTTCCTCCCATGGTCCATCCTCCAAGCCTTAGTGTGGGGACATTAAGCCTCAGTCGTGAGTGGGAGAGGTCAAGCAGAGGAGAAACCATGGGGCACAGAATGCTGAGCCCACCTGTACGGGCCTTCCTGGAGAAGGAGGGGAAACCTTACCTTTGAATCCAGCTTATCAAAAGTGAGGTGTAGTCAGTGTGTTTATTTGAGATCTCTCTTGTTCTTAATGCATGCTTTTATCACTACAAACTTCCCTCTTAAAACGGCTTTTGCTGTATCCCATAAGGCTTTGTATGCTGTGTTTCTGTTTTCACTTGTTTCAAGATATCTTTTTGATTTCCCCTTTGATTTCTTCTTCGACCTGTTGGTTGTTCAGTTATGTGCTGTGTAATTTCCACGTATTTGTGACTTTTCCACTTTTCCCCTGTTCCTCATTTCTAGCTTCATGCCACTGTGATGGGGAAAGATACTGTCATATGATTTTGCTCTTCTAAAATTTGCTGAGACGTGTTTTGTGATCTAGCATATGATCAGTCGTGGAGAATATTCTGTGTGTTCCGGGGCTGCCGGATGGCATATTGTATATATTTTTAGGTCCACTTGTTCAGTATTGGTATTCAGGTCCACTGCTTCCCTGGTGCTCTTCCTGCTGAAAGATCGCCCCATTGTTGAGAGAGGAACACTGACGTCCCCTACTAGAATTGTATTGCCTTCTGTTTCCCCCTTCAGTCTGTTAATATTTGTTCTGTATAATTAGCTCCTCTGATGGTGGTTGCATGTATATTTACGAGTGAGTCTGTGGTGAAGTCAGATGTCCACACCCTCTTTTCCCCGTGGGAGAGCGCCAGGGTGGAGGGGATCTGCCTCGGCCCTACACTGCCGAGTAATAACTGTGTGGGACTGGGAACGCGGGCAGAGGGAAGCTGTCCTTCCTCCCCTCCTCGGTGTGCCTTTTCTCACTTCCGTGCTCCACCGGGTGCTGCAATTCCTCACCTGGAATCCAGGTCTCTCACAAAAGCATTTTCACGTGGGGATAAGTGTTCATCTCAGTGTTTCTTTGAGGGGAGGCAGACTGGAATGTCCTGTTTCCACCATCTTGCTGTCATCACCTCCTCGTGGCTGCATGTCAGACAAGGTGCTGGCTCATACGCAGAATGTACAAAGGAATCAGGTAGAAATCGGTCTTGCCGTTACGGTGCACAGTCGCGCACATCTAGGCCTCCCAGGGGGAGGTCACTTGTGAGGAGGATAATTTCGTGGGGGCAGACGTGTAAAGCCCAGCCCCGTAGCAGGGGTGGAGAGCATTTCCCCTTTGACCTCTAGTCGACAGAGGGGCTCTGCAGGAGGCCTCGGAGAGCCTGCCGTGCCCGCGGAACGGACCTGGCTCCTGCGAGAGAGCAGGCGGGGGAACCGCTGACCCTGGCTGTGTGGACAGTGGGCGAACCAGAGGCCCGCGGTTCTGGGTGGGATGCTTTGTGGGCCTCATGCAGGGGGCAGCTAGCATCGAGGACCATCTTAGCTCCCTCTGTCCAGTGAGAAGCTGGGGCTGACCTCCAGCTTCCTGAGGAAGCAACCAGCAGGAGGAAGTGAACCAAACTGCAGGTGAGAGGTGCCCCGGGGAGGGGTGAGCTTACGAGGCCAGGAGACCCCGAGAGGACACGATGGAGGCACTACCCGGCCCCCTGGGCAGCTTTCCTCCCACTGTCCCCGCTCCAAGCCCCTCCAAGCGTGAGGACATGAAACTCAGCAGTGAGCGGGGTAGGCAGTCGAGCCGAGGAGAAGCCCCGTGCTGCAGGCTGACCGACCAGCGGACTCAAAGTGGCCATCAGACCTTGAAAACTTGACAACAATCAGAATACCTCCATCAGGAGGTTAAAAAGAGCGGGAGAACTTCCGGAATTTTCTCCAGGGTCAGAGGAAGGGGCACCTCCGCCGAATGCTCTCTGAAGGTTGTGCCCTTGGAGAGACGAAGAGGTTGACATTTTACGCCTGTCCCGCCTGAGTCCTGACCCTGTGAAACAGAGTCAGGTGCAACCTGTTTCTTACTGGCAGCAGCCTGACGCTAGAAAGAGCAGGAATTGCTCTGTCACGTCCTCACAGCTCCGTCCTCCTGACCGGCCCAAGCTGGGGGAGTCCACACTTGAGTTGGCTGCCGGTCTGAAGTCAGTGTCCACAGTCACCCTGAAACTCTACCCACCGTGTTGGCTTCCCCAGCTGCATTTGTGCTTAACAGAAGCCTCATTTCTGAGAAATCAGGCAGGGAAGGGCAGGGCACAGGTCCGCTGTGACCCCCGGACAGCAAGTGGGTGGCCGGCCCCTGACTGCTGACAGCCACCAGCAAACCCCTGAGTTTCTCATCCTGCAGAAAGCAGACTTAACAGTTGCTTCCTCAAAACAAACGAACTTATATGTAAAACAGAAACAGACTCACGGACATAGAATACAGACTTGTGGCTGCCAGCGGGGAGGGGGGTGGGAAGGGATAAACTGGGAGTTCGAGATTTGCAGATACTGGCAGGTATGTATAGAACAGATAAGCAAGTTTATACTGCACAGCACAGGGACGTGTGTACAAGATCTTGTGGTAGCTCACGGTGAAACAAATACGAAAATGAATATATGTATGTGCATGCATGACTGAAGCATGTGCTGTGCGCCAGAACTTGACACAACCCTGTAAACTGACGATAACTCCATTAAAAAATTTTTTTAAAGAAATAATAAAAAAGAGTTGCTTCCTTGATATTTTATTTCCCTTTTTAATAAAATATGAAGCTGATCGCTCTCAGAAGTCTCATTTTATACTGCTGTGTACTAGGTGGGTTTCTAGCCTTTTTGAGGAGAAGCTGTAGAAACGTCTGGGCGACTCAGGGTGGATGAACAGCCCCGCTCACGGGCTGTGCTTCCAGCCGGGACTCGCAGGAAGCCCTGTGGTCTGACTCGCAGGAAGCCGCGTGGTCTGTTACTTCACTAGACTTTTCAGGCACACTTTCTCGTGTGCAGCCTGGACACAATTAGTCCCCATCTCACGGGGCTGTGGTTTAAATACCACGGAACGTTGCACATAAGGTGATCAGCAGAACACAGGTCACAGCGGCCTCCCTGGGTCCTCAAACCTCTGCTGAGGTCGGGCATCCTCCCTCGTGCCCTTTCCTGAGACAGCCAAGGAGGAAGGAGATGGAGGGAGATGGGAGGCTGGGCAGTGGCACCGACCTTCCTCCTGCTTCCCCCGGGGGCCGGGGGCCACAGGCCAGCGGGACCACAGGGGACCTGTGTGGGAGGTGAGCCCTGCAGGAGGGAGGTGGGCTGGTGCTGGACACCTACAGGGTCTGGCCCCACTGTTAATCTTCTGTACAGTTTCCCAGCCCCCCGTGGACTGAGCACATATGTTGGACATCTGCATGCTGAGAGGCTGAGCGAGATGAAGGCCAGACAGACCCACCTCATTAGAAACACAGCCCTTTGACATAGCTGTTAAAAATCCCTCCCTTTTCCCTGCAGCAGATGCTCGCCCCAAGCCCCCTGTGCTGACGGATGTGAGGGATGAGCTCCTTCTTGAAAGGGAAGTCCCTGGGCTGCCCCTGCCACCGGCTTTCTCTCAGTGCGGTCACTGCAGAGACTCAGGGGTGACCTTCGTTCCTGGTAGAGATGGGCCCCGGACTGCACGCAGGGATCCCGGAGGCAGCTCGTCCTGCACTGAGGACACGCAAACGACAGTCTCCAAGTGAAGACCGACACGCAGGCAGCCAGCCCTGCCCAGAGCCTGCAGGCCGGCGGTGTCTTTGTGCTGAGCGCCCGTCACACGCCTGCATTTTCTGCAGCTGCGGGTGAAACTGCGGGGGCCTTGGACACTAGCTTCTTTCTCCCTGAAGCCTGTGGGAAGACGCCGAACGAGAGCAGGCCGCTAAAAATGATCGTGCTTAGCGAGTCTCACATGTTTAAAGCATAAAATTTTATCCAAAAGCCTAACATACGAAACCCGCACAAGAGCAGCTTCCCCAGCAGAAGGGGAGGGTCTCGCAGCCTGGCTAACAGGGACGCTCTCGGCCTTGCCCTCCGGGCGTCTTGCTGGAAACCCCTCTCTTCCTCAAAATGCACTCTGAGAACTCACTGCGCCAGCTCAGGCTGCTCGTGGGCAGAGGAGACTGAGGCCAGAGAAGCTGGTGACACGACTGAGCCCGTGTCCTGGGGTCACTCTGCAAATGCAGTTCCGAGGCCAGTGCTCATCTTCCATTCAGGTCCTCTGTTCTCTCGGCGCAAGAAAGTGCTTGGGTGCCTCCCTGACAGGACAAGGAATGAGGGAGAAACACTCCTGCATCAAGCACCAGCTCTGTGCAACTAACCGGGCCGGGGCTGAGTGGCTGAAGACAACAGGGCCGCTTCTCACGGTTTGGCGGGCTGACGGCGCAGTGTCCTGCTGCCCTCCCTCTGGGTGACTCGTCCAACAGCTGGAGACGGGGTTTCCATTTTCTAAGGTCCCCTCGCAAAGAACAGGAGACACTGGGACAGGGCAGGATGTGGGCTTTCTTTTCAAATACCCTGTAAGGTCCCAACAAGTCCACTGAGTTAAAGTGATGAGACAGCAGCCTGAATCCCGTCAGGAGAGCAGGCGGCGACACTCGGAGGGCTGGTTCCACGCCGGCGGGCCCCCCAGGGGAGTTAGCACTCCAAGCTCTGGACCCCACCTGCAGGTTTACACAGGCCTTTATAGGCTTTAAGTTTTCCATTAGGTTCGTGCCATATGCAAATGAGATGTTAAAAATGGGCCAATCAGCAGTGAGCTTTTGGGAACCAATGGAATTTTGAGGGTAAGTTTCGTTTTCCTAGAAGCAAGCCGTTTTTCAGGAGCACAAAAGCGGGAAGGCAGTGGCCCTGCCTGGGAGGTCTTACTGGTCCCTTTGTGGGTTTTGCCCCTTCAGTAAAAAAAAAAATTTTTAATCGAAGTACAATTGATTTACAATATTGTGTTAATTTCAGGTGTAGAGCATAGTGATCCAGTTATCCATGCAGCTAAATATGAAGCGCATCCTACAACCACTCACTCATTCGTTCAGCAAACATTTCTTAGAGGGCCAGGAACTGAGTAGAGGCTGTTTGGATGGGCACCATTCCTGACCTTTCTGCACTCACGGGAGGGAAACAGGTAACAGACAATCACCCCCAGTGCCACGCTTTGCTGGAGGCACCTTGAAAGCACAGGAAAGGAGCCCAGATACTGCCTGGCAGGTCAGGGAGCCTTTCTGAAGAGGACACGTCTGTGCTGAGTCTTGAAAGATGTACATGGCATCGTCACAGAGACACTGTGAGAAGGGACGTCCATAGGAACAGAGGACGAAGTGGGAGGCAGTGATGGGTACAAAAGCTTGTCTTGTTTCGGAGACACCAAGAAGTACTTCTCTACTGAAAAGTAGAGAATGAATCACTTTTCGTAGAAGGGGAAGAGACAACGGAGTGAATGAAAGTCTGAAGCACAAGTTCTAGCCGGGAACCAGTGTCCAGTGTCTTTGCATGTATGTATGTGGGTGGGTTGAGAGGTACCTGTGGGGGCACTGGGTTGTTATCAAACTGTGGCTTAAGGTTATTTATTAGGGGCTTAATTCCACCCAAATGATTTGAAATTCTTAGGAAAGCCATCCAGATCCGGTACAATGATTCCATAATGTCTCTGTGTCCCGGTCTATGGCTGACCTTATCCTTTGCCATCTTTACAAACCACCCTCAGGGTCCCCTCATCCTTGGTCGTGGCCTCCATCCTCAAGTTTTTCTTATTATCCCAAATGACTGCTGCACCTCCAACCATCACATCTGCATTCCAGGTTAAAAAAAAAAAAAAAAAAAAAAGAAGGATGGACAAAGGTGGAAACACCAGTAGAATCAATCTCTTTAAAGAGCTTTCCTGGAAGCCCTACCCACTGTGTCCCTAACCGTCTCATGGTCTAGAACTGGGCTGCTTGACTGCTCTTGGCTGCAATGCAGGATTAACAGTCTCACTTTGTGGCTTGGACGCTAACACCCAGGAAAAATTCAGACTCCTGCTAAGGAGGAAAGGAACAAGGGATGCTGGGTGGGCAGTCAGCCACCCCTCCACAAGACAGAGCTGGGAAGTCTGGGAGAGAGGCTCCGGAGAGTGGGTGCAAAGACGAGCTCAGGAGGACTTTGAGAGCAAACTTCCTCTGCTTGTTTTGCTGGGAGACCACTCTGGAGAGGCATGCACAGCCTCTGTTAGTAGAGAGATGTCACATGCAAAGGTCCTAAGTTGCCCTCAAATTCCTTTTGTAATTAGGTTCATTTTCCTGAAGGATGAAAAGAATAAGCCACGGGGTGTTGCTGCAGTTTTCAGCTGAGTTTTACAAATCATCACTCATTCTCTGAACCTTTACAGAGAGGTGGTGTAGACAGACAATGCAGCGAGGACCCGCCGTTCCTACAGAGCTGACTCGTGGTTGTCCTGACAGAGCTTCCAGGGGACCAGAAGTGGAAAAATCCCCCATTTCATGCTTGTGTTTTGCCATCACGCTCCACTTAATTAAAGTGACACAAGACTATTTTTCAAGATCCGTAAAACCCACCCTGTCTCTCTGAGTCCATAAGACAGCAGCAAGCAAGCAAACTAGGACCAATTTATCTTCATTTGATTTGTTGATTTTGGGTGTCGCTCCCAAGTTAACAGCTTCTTAAATGTATTTTGGAAGTTTGCTGTGCTTGAAATTTGGTGTTGTTCGGAGCCTGGGTAATAAAAATGCAAAATGTAGTGGCTACGTGAGCAAATTAAAATAAATGTGCTCAAGGAGGGGGAACGTCATTGAGGTTCTGTTCCTGGAAGTTCATACAAGTTCATGATTGTTGTTGACTTAAATAATGTGCAGAATGAAGCTGACAGGTCTGGCTGCCTCATATTTGAACTTTATCCTTTTAAATCTTGTCTTTCCAAACTGGGACAAGTCAAGCAAAAGCCCCATGCCAGCCCCACTGAGTGGCAGTTAGTTCTGCCCTGCGTAGGGCCAGCGGGTGCGTCGCTGACGGCAGGGGCACCCCTGCTGGCGAGTCCCCATCTAGACACGGCTGCCTACCGTGGGTCCATTTCTGAAGTGGCCCATCCACGGAGCACCAGGGGGGCAGCTGTCCCGTTCACAAGATGGCCTCCTCACGAGGCTAGAGTTATGATAACAGCTCTCCAGGGACAAACACACTGATGCAACACTTGCCTCCTTTTTCCTTATCTTTGCAAGAATAATAAGTAACTCCTTATCCAAACTCCAGGCTGATGTGTATCTTTTGGGTCGTGGAGACGGGGAAAGAGCGATGTCAACGGCGGCTTCCCACTCAGTTGAGAAATTCTGCCACTTGAAGCTTCAAGCAATGAGCTGATGTTTGTGAAACACAAGATGAGTCGCTGTGAGCCCCTCCCTGGAAGGATGGCTGAAATGTGAAATCTGTGTGAGGACCACAGTCACTGCACCCATGTTTCAAAAATAGCAGATATTAATAGAAAATTGGACTATGGTGAGGCCATCAGATCAGGAAATGACTGCCCCTGAAATACAGTTATAGTTCCCAAGAGGAGGGGCCATGCCATGCCATGCAGGGCCACACAGGGGGGCACCAGGGTCAGTCAGGAGGTGGGGGGAGGGGGGAAATCACAGGCAAGAGCCTTTATGGTGATTTCCACGAGAAGGAAGGGGCTAGGCAGGGTTAACAGGTTTGGGATTGACCAGTGTGAATCTTTCAGTGGGCTCCAGGGCATGGGGGCTGTCCCTGGTCATCCATCCTGGGGTGATAGGTGGGCGGTTAGTGGACTGCAGTGTGAGAGCCTGATAGAGGAAGTGGGTGGGGTGTGGGCTCCGGATTGATCAGCTGTACTTGAAAAGCACACTCCTGGCAGAGACGTTACTCTGTTTAGAATTAGCTAACTCTGAGGGGGTCAGTCCCTCCAGGGTCAGGAAGGCCCCCGATGTCAAAGCATCAGAATACAGAAAATAAAAGATGCAGTTAATACAACCCAGCCCAGGCTGGTGAGATGGAGAGAGTGTCTTGTGGTGCTGTATTTACTGGAGCAGGCGTGGAGGACAGCATGGCGCCTGCAAGTCTGGCAGGGTGATAAATGCCCACGTGCTTCTCCTGCAATACAAGTCCCAGTCGCTGGGAGGCAGCAGACCCTGGGGACTTCTGCAAAGGCACTTGCCAGGCTGGGCCTCTAGTGAGGCAATTAGCCAGGCACCAGGCAGCACCGCCCTGGCCTGCAGGGTGGAGGAGTGCGTGCGTTCCTGGTAGAGGATGTGCTTGCCATCAACTGCTTAACTTCTCAGGTCTTTTGACTCCTTCCCAAATACGGAAAATAACTTGCTTCCTGGAGGAACTATGTGGATTGATGAGCAAGCCTCGGAGAGACACTCTGGGTAGAAGAAGTCATAACCCAGTATCCACGGAGTCACACCCTTGAACCCTTGTTTATGGCCTGTCGGGTCAGCTGCCTTCCTTACGACACTCGGAGCAGGAGGTCAGACTCAGCCTCAGACTCTCCAAGACTCCCCTGTACCGGAAGCAGAAATGCAGGCTCTAGGGGTGGACAGGTGACGGGGACAGGGCCTTCTGCCCCAGGCATCCCACAGGCGAGGCATTTTCCCCTTCCAGGGGCCTTCCTCCCTTTATGGGCACAGTGCCTGTGGCTTTGTGCCTGCTTGGCTTCCAGTGTTGCCCTGAGCCTGTGCCAGGAGGTGAGCGAGGGGGTGAGTGGTGACACGTCACCCTGTGGCTCTTTAACTGCTCCCCCCACCAAAGGCAGGGTGGCTTCAGTCAATAACTGAGCCAGGGGCCATTTGGGGTCCACGTGGCAGAGTTCTGCTGGGCAGGAGCACAGTCCATTTACAATTCTGACAGATGGTACCCTCAATTCGGTAAGTGTTACAAGACTTCTGACAAGTTCCCCAAAACTGCTTGTAGTAAACCCCGTTAGTGTCCTGTGCACACCCGACGCAGGCACTGGACGCACAGAGGCTCCCTGCCCGGCTGGGGGCTCCAAGGCCACACCTTCTCATTTAACTTCACAGCGATTCATGCGTTAAATACGTCAAGAGCGACCATCCCTGGTTCTCATGAGGAACTGAGTCTTAGAGAGCCAACGGTTTTCGTCTAAATGAGATTAGAGCTCAGAGTTCCTGTTACTAAGTCGAGACCTACTTCCCTGGTGACTGTCCGACAACCAGAGGAACAGAGCGGCTCCGATCTAAAGTGCTATGTCCAGGATGCAGGCCCCAGGGTCGCCACACTCACACCTTAGAGGTGAAACATAAAGGAAACTTACTGGCTCTTACAACTCAGAGACCCTCAGGCAGGGCTGGCTGCAGGCATCACCCGACCCAGGGGCACAGAGCCGTGCCCGGGACCTACTTTCCTCCCTCCATTTCTCAACCGCGCTCCGCAAGCGCGGCTTTTCCTTTCGTCGTCTCAGGACGGTGCCAGCAGCTCCGCGTTCCTCCTGCCGATTTCCACCAGGGGAGGAGCAGGCGGGGAACCTGCTTCCCTAGCAACCGAGCGCCTCGGCCTTGAGTGCTGTTGGACCTGATTGGACAGGCTCGGGCCATGTGATTGTCCACGAGCCAATCGTCTGGCTTCTGCAACTTGATCGCCGACGGCCTCGTGGCCCACGCGCCGAGGCTGCGTGGCAGGGGCGCTGGCCCCCTCCGGACCCTGCGCCCGGGAAGAGGGGTTTCGTGGAGAGAGTGGGAGGAAGCAGCCAGTGCCTCGTGCTTACCTGGGCTGCGCTAGTCTCGCCTCACCTCTGGCTGCGTCAGGAGGTCCTCCTCGCTTTCAGTGCTCAGCCCCCAGAGATCTGTGCCGTAATGGAAGGCCTCCAAGAGACGTCAGTGGCGTTGGGTGGAGGCTTGGCCAGTGCGCCGGGACCTCTGGCACCCCCGCCGCAAAGTGGGTGCGGCCCTGCTGCTCCATCAGCACACGCCTCCTCAGCGTCCTTGCTCCTTCAGCACTCAGGTTCTCCCTGTCCTTTGCTGATGGCTCTGATTGTCTTGGAAAACCACTTGGGGTTTGCTGGGGGCGATGATTCTGCACAACAGAGATGTCAGAAAAGGAGAGCCCGATGGAAAAAGTTCCTAAAGTGGTCTGATGAGGGGAAATCTCCTCAAAGCCGTATTCTCGTGCCATAAAAATGATAAAGTGAAAAACAAAATACAGAGTAACCCCAGAGCTTGGGATCTCCAATGGGTAATTTTTAAGAGTGGCAGAGCTAAAAGTGGAAAGCAGAAATGACAAGAGAGAAGTTTGTGGCCATAATTACACGTGTTCTTGGGCACGGGTTTGGCTGAGAAATCCAGCTTCCATACCAGGAGACTCTGGCTGTGCTCTGTTCTTGTCACTTTATAGATCTGTGTTTTTCAGGCCAGATATGACAAAGCTGTTTATTTTGTACCAAATACAGTGTCTATCGTGAGGGCACATGACCACCATGTGGTCAGCTGTGCCCTTCCCTAAGCAAGATGCAGTGAGATGAAATCTAGCCCCCTTTCTCACCCAACTATTCTTTTTAAAAAAATTTTTTTTTATTGAAGTATAGTCAGTTTACAATGTTATATCAGTTTCTGGTGTATAGCACAATGCTTCAGTCACACATGAACATACATATATTCATTTTCATACTCTTTTTCACCATAAACTATTACAAGATATCGAATATAGTTCCCCGTGCTCTACAGTATAAACTTGTTTACCTATTTTATATATACCAGTCAGTATCTGCAAATCTCGAACTCCCAGTTTATCCCTTCCCACCCACTTCCCCCCTGGTAACCGTAAGTTTGTTTTCTATGTCTGTGAGTCTGTTTCTGTTTTATGTATAAGTTCATTTTTTTTCTCTTAGAGTCTACATGTGAGCAATCTCATATGGTGTTTTCTTTCTCTTTCTGGCTTACTTCATTTAGAATGATGTTCTCCAGGGCCATGCATGTTGCTGCAAATGCCATTATTTTATTCTTTTTTTATGGCTGAGTATTTCATTGTATAAATACACAACAGCTGCTTTATCCAGTCATCTGCCGATGGACATTTAGGTTGTTTCCATGTCTTGGCTATTGTAAATAGTGCTGCTATGCACATTGGGGTGCAGGTGTCTTTGTGAATTGAGGTTCCCTCTGGATGTATGCCCAGGAGTGGGATTGCAGGATCATATGGTAAGTGTATTTTTCCAATCAACTATTCTTTTCTTCAAAAAGAAAACTCAGAAATAGAGCTGTAAGCAAAAGCTGGTGCAATGAATCACTATTTAAAAAATACCCAAGTAGGCAAGTTGCAAAGAAGTATAGTCATTGAGGTGCAAGGAGAAAGAGTAAATGGCTAGGTTTCTCAGAGACCGTTCGGTGCAACCCCATAGTCTACATTAGGGAAACGAGACACAGTGAAGTGTCCATGTCCTCAAAGTTCTTACTTATGGAACTGGAGCTGAGCTCATTATCATCAACCACCCCGTAATCAACGGTTCCTCTCTTAAATGTCCGTAACTGTCAAAGGTAAGACTGCACGCAGACCAATTTCACTGTAACTTCATATGGAAATAAATGTACTGAGATAGAGTCATTTACAGAATCTGGCCAAGACCATCTTGTGTCTGCCTCCAGCCCGCTTACCTTCTAAATCGTGTCTAAATGGCGCCTGCCCCAGGCCATCACCCACAGTTGCCCCTGGTGGGTGGTCTCCCCTGCTGCAGTAAATAAGAAAGCTAACGCTGTCAACTGGTTTTGTTCCTGCTTCTTGTTAGCTAATAGATACTGGTGCCGATTACAAATATTATAAGGCATGTGTGGAAAATAGAAAATTGTATGAAAATAAAATTATAACCATATTTCAGTTACTGGCAGCTTTCTTTATATTTATATGATTCTGCTGAACATACTTCCTAATTTTCATTTTAATCAGGAAACATTCAAACCCAAACAATGCAGGTAAGGATACAGCCGACACTTGCACACCTACCATCGAGATTCAAAACATGTAAACATTTTATCATCATAGCTTCAGATCCCTGAAAAAGCAAAAAGAAATAAAATATGAGAAATGAAATGAAAATGCCTCCATCATTGCCTGCCTGCCCTCTAGGGGCAGAGGTGACCTCTGGGCTGACGTAGGTCCTGATGTGCCTGCGAACGGGGCCTCCGGATGTGTGTGTCCAAAAATAAGGGAGATTATTGCTTTGGGTACTTTAAAAAATATGAAGTATTGATACTACACTTCACGTATCCTTTCGTCATATGCCTTCTCCTTGAATTATTATGTTTTGGGTTTTTTTTTTTTTTTTTTGCTATTTACCCATATTAACTATATGCAAATCTAGTTCATTTCGTTTTATCACTCTGTAATTCTATTGTGTGAGTAAACCATGTACTTATCCACTCCTATGCTAAGGGACAGTTAATTGTTTCCAAAAGTTTCGCTCTTACAAATCGTACTGGAAAACCCCCTTGACCGCGTGGCCCTGTGCTCTCCAAGAAGCAGGGTTTCGAGGTCAGAGGCTGTGGGTCCCTTCACGCGTAACTGTACAGGGTGGTGGCAGAGTCAGAGGAAGAGCAGGTCTTGCCACCTGCGGCTGCCTCCCTGGGCCGCGTGGGGTTTGTCAGCAGTGGCGGTCGTGGCCACCCCACCCCAGCTCCCTTGCGTCCGGGACACACATAGAGGAGTTTGCTCTTGGATCTTGTGGGTCCAGGAGCAGCCTTCTGATCTCCCGCGGCCCCGCTTCTGGGTGGGACGTTCCTGGAGACACGGCCTGGAGCCCATTCCTCACCCCCCACCCCACCATCCCCATCCTTCCCCTGTCCTGCCCCTGATTCTGTCAACACGGCTATCTGCAGGCAATCTTTCGCCTAAAGTATTTAGATCCAGTTCTGTTTTCTACCCTGAACTCTGACCCCTGCACTCTCCCACCACCAATGTCGAAATTTTTCTGTTTTTCCTCAGTATTAGTGGACGGCTTTTGCCAATCTGATATGTGGGCAATGGTATTCAAGTGCTGTTTTGATTTTTAGCATGCTGAGCATCTTTCTGTTTTTATAATCCATTTGGGTCTTTTCCTCTTTAATACCTCTATTCATGCTCTTTGTTTATTATATTAGACAGGCTAGTTAACTCTGCAAACTGTAATAAATAACCCTCAAATCTTAGTGGCTTGACATCAGAAAAGGTCAGTGTTGCTCACTGCATGTCTGATGTGAATCTTTTGGGGATCTGGGCTTGTTCTACTGAATGACTCAACCGTCTTAAGAGTCTTTGCATTCAGCCATGGGGACTGAAGAGAGGAGAGAAGATGTGGATGATGATGTGGGACGTTTTAGGAGTCAGGCCTGGGGGGGGCTGCCCACCAAATTCCATTGGCCAGAACTCAGTCATACCATCAACCTAACTTCAAGAGCCTGGGAAATGTGTATATGAATCCAGGTGAGCGCTGATACTATCTGTGAATTCTGCCCCGCCGATCACAAACCATCAGGTTACTCCCCTCTGCCCATACAGTGAACATGCTCATATCCCTCCCAAGGAGAGCGTGCAAAATGCCATCAAGACCCTGCAACCGGCTCAGAGTCCAGGTGATGCACACCCCCTCTAGCAGGACCAGATGGGAGATCCTTCTATGACTAAAAAGTCAAGTCACCCCCTCCTCCCCATGGATCCTATGGCATCAGTTGGGTGGGGCAGGACGCCTGCAATAAAACCTTGTTCATAAAAAGGAAGAAAGGAAGACGCATCGGAGCTGTGGGTTCAAAGTGGTAATGGATTCCCACCAGACAGTCCCTGGGGAGGTGCCCTGCCCTTGGAGTGCAGACTCCTTGACTGGGCCTCAATTAAACTCTCTAGAAGGAGCTCTCTGTTCCCCTGTTTTTGAGGATAAATATCTAGGAAGCTCCTTCTCATCCACTTCATTGGCCAAATATGGTGTATGTGCTGGGGAGGAATGCCTACCCTTATCCTTGAGAATGCACAGACTTTGGAGCCTGCGTCTTGCTCTTGGGCGGTTCTGATCCACCTACTGCTGTGTAACAAACACCCGGAGGGTTAGTGGCTTGAAAAGATAAATTGCTTATTTAGCTCACAAATCTTCCACTGGACCAGGGCTCAGTGGCGCTGACTGGGGTGGCTCAACTGGCAGTGAAGGACCCGCTTCCAGACCGGCTAGCAAGTTGTTGCTGGGGTTGGTGGGAAGCTCGTCCGGAACTGAGGGCCTGATTCCCCCCAGGGGGGCCTCCTCAGGGATGCTGGGCTTCCTCACAGCACAGCGGCTGGGTTCCAAGAGCAAACATCACACAAGAACTAGGAGGCAGATGCGTCACCCGTGATGACCTAGCCATGGAAGTCCCCTCATGGCAGGTTCACACAGTCCCCAGCAAGCCCAGAGCCCGGGGAGAGGACGCAGACCGCTGTCCCTTGATGGCACAGGGTTGGTCACACTGTAAAAGAGCATGTGGGATGGGAGCCAGTGGTGTGGCCACTGTGGAAAATGCCATCTGCCACAAAGGCCCAGGTTTGGCATTTTATTGTCATCACTTTTACTTCTATTAATGGTTTTGTTAGCAACATGCTTTCCTCAAACCTATGATAGGTTTCTGGTCTATCGGCCTCTGATCGGGTCCAAACTCCGGTAACTACACCCGGAGTTGTTTTCCTTCCCTGAATGCAGATCCCAGTCTTATGGCTCTGTTTCCTCACCCCCTTCCCCTTCCTCCTCAGGCTTCTGGAGGCTTTCTTAGGGCTCTCAGGCCGGGGTGCACAGGCCGCATCTGCAGCCTCATCTTTTTCTTCATTTGCTGGAGAAGTTTTACTGCACGGTCATTGGCCAACTTTTAAAAAAATTCCATCTCTTATTGCTTGCGATCTAGGAGCCCGTGGCTCTTCCAAGCCTGAGTGACTGGGATGTGTGGACTTGCCCTGTTTTTTTTTTAATGTTGAGTTGTATGAGCTGTTTAATCCCTCATTGGTCATATCATTTGCAAATATCTTCTCCCATACATTAGGTTGTCTTTTTGTTTTGTCAGCAGTTTCCTTTGCTATGCAAAAGTTTTTAAATTTAATTGGGTCCCCTTTGCTTTTGTTTCCTTTGCCTTAGGAAACGTTCCAAAAATACAATGCTGTGATTTATGTCAAAGGGTGTTCTGCCCATGTTTTCCTCTAGGGGTTTTATAGTATCCAGTCTTACATTTAGGTCTTTAATTCATTTTGAGTTTACTTTTGTATATGGTGTTAGAGAGTGTTTTTCTTTCATTCTTTTCCATGTAGCTGTTTAGTTTTCCCAGCACCACTTACTGAAGAGACATACAACTCATACAACTCAACATTAAAAAAAAAAAATTAGAGAAGTGGGCAGAAGAACTGAATAAACAATTTTTCCAAAGGGGAAATGCAGATGTCCAACAGGCACATAAAAAGATGCTCAGCATCACTAATAATCAGAGAAATGCAAATCAAAACCACAGTGGGATATCACCTCACACCAGTCAGAAGGGCTATTATCAAAAAGAACACAAATAACAAATATTGGCAAGGATGTTGAGAAAACGGAATCCTTGTACACTGTTGATGGAAATGTAAATTGGTGCAGCCACCAGTGGAAAACAGCATGGTATGGTGGTTTCTCAAAAAACTAAAAGTAGAACTACTATATGACCCAGCAATTCCATTCCTGGGCATACATCTGAAAAAAACAAAAATACTAATTTGAAAAGATACATACACCCCAAAGTTCATAGCAGATTATTTACAATTGCCAAGATATGGAAGCAACCTAAGTGTCCATCAACTGATGACTAGATGGAGATGTGATGAGATATACATATAAATCATATATATATATATCATATATATAGAATCATATATATATATATATATATATATATATAGAGAGAGAGAGAGAGGAGAGAGAGAGAGAGAGAGAGAGAGAGAGAAATAGAATACTACTCAGCCATGAAAAAGAATGAAAATTTTACCATTTGCAGTAACATAAGTGGGCTTGGAGGGAATTATGCATAGTGAAATAAGACAAAGACAGATACTGTGATATCACATATATGTGGCATCTAAAAAATACAACAAACTAATGAATAAAACAAAAAAGAAGCAGACTCACAGATATAGAAAACAAACTAGTGGTTACCAGTGGGGAGAGGGAAGGGGGATGGGGCAAAATAGAGGGAGCAGGAAAAAAAGAGTTATTATGGGATTATATGAAATCATGCGTGTGAAACGTTTGAAAATTGTAAAGCACTATAGATTTTAAAGAATCTTTTATTCAATAAAAAGAAGAGATCCAGGCTGGGAAAGGTGATTGTCTTCTCCATGTCCCTTTTCTAAATGCACTGAACAATAAGAAATTTGCAAAACTATAACCTTCAATTGTTGGAACATCTTTGTGCTTTGTTCTTCAAAGGTAGAATGTTTTCTGGCAGTTGCTACTTGGGAGGAAAAAAAATACTCAATTTCTACATATGTGTGTGTATCACACAGATACACTTCATTTGTTTTCATATTGATTGCTGTCCCAGAGCTAATAAATAATTTATGCATTTAATGCAAAAAAAAAAAAGACATACCACCATCCCAAAACATCACCACCAAAGCCCAACATTTAGATTGCCATAAAATCAGTCCTGGACCAGTGTGCCTAACCTAAATAATTAAAATTAAAAAAAAAAATATTTAAATAAAATTTAAAACTTTAATAGGACCCAGAATCTCCTACATAATAGCTAAAATTGCTGGGTTATAATTTAAAAATCATCTAGCATACCAAGAACCAAGACAGTAACAATTTAATGAGAAAAGACAACTAACTGGTGCCAACACTGAGAAGAATCAGATGTTAGAATCATCTGACACGAATTTTAAAGCAATTTTCATAACAGTAATCTGACAAATAATTAAAATTTTCTTGAAAAGAAATTAAAAGAAAATCTCATTAAAAAGATTAGGCATAAAAAGTAACCCAATGAAAATTGTAGAACTGAAAAATACAGTAACAGAAATAGAAAACTCTCTGAATGGGTTCAGTAGTAGGGAGGAGATGGCAGAGGACAGAGTCAGTCAATTTGAGGACAGATCAATAGAATTTAGCTAATCTGAACATCTGAAAGAAAATAGTCTGAAGAAGAACGAACAGAGACTCAGCAACCTCTGGGGCAGTAATAAAAGATTCAACAGTTGTATCATTGGAATCCCAAAAGGAACAGAGAGAGAGGAGACATGAAAGAGTATTTGAGGTAACAATGGCTGAAAAATTCCAAAATTTGGTGAAATAAATAAAGCCACAGGTTTGAGAAAATGAGCTAATCTCAAACAGGATCAACACAAAGAAATTCATACCAAAGACACATTGTCATTAAACTGCTGAAACTAGAGACAAAGAAAAAAATCTTCAAAACAGCTTGAGAGAAATGACACGTTATCCATAAGGGGATGTCAAGTCAAATGACAGAGGTTTTTCTCATCTGAAACTGTGAAGGCCAAAAGCGAATGGTACAGTAATTTTCAAGGGCTGAAAAAAATGACTGTCCCCCGTGAATTCTGTATCTGGTGAAACTATCTCCCAGAAATAAAGAGGGAAATGAGGACATCCTTAGAAGAAGGAAAGCTAAAATATTGTGTTGCTAGCAGGTTACCCTTGGAGAGCGATTAAAGGTAGTTCCAAATGGAAAGGCAACGGTAAAAGAAGGAATACATTAAGAGGGTCATACACCGCGGTCAAGTTGGATTCATTCCAGGGTTACAAGGAAAGTTCAACCCATGCAAATGAATCAATGGGATACACCACATTAACAAAAGGGAAGATAAAAACCACATGATCATCTCAATAGATGCAGAGAAAGCATTTGACAAAATTCAACATCTATTCATGATAAAAAGGTATCTAAATTGGAAGGGAAAAGGTGAAACTTTACAGACATGATACTGTATATAAAAACCCTAAAATTTCCATCAAAAACTATTAGAACTAAAATATGAATGAAGCAAAGTACCAGGATATTGCATAACACAGGTAATTATATTTAATATCTTTGTAATAACCTATAATGAACATAATCAGAAAAAACTTAAGTCATGCACTTGAAATAAAATATCATAAATTAACTATACTTCTGTTTTTTTTTTAAAAGCAATGTTGGATGAGAAAATAATAACATTAGTTTAATCTGTTCCAGGAAAAATTGTTGGGAAGATGATTCCAAAGTAGAATGGCTCAATATTAGTAAATATGTGTATGGTGTCCACAAGGAGAGTTAGACCCTCTAAGGAAAAAGTGGATCTTGTCAGTTGTGACTCCAAAGGACAGAAACACATCCTAGTGCTTTACTGGTCACCTATGATCAGGGGAGATGAACTCATGAAGGAAGAGGGATCTGGGATTATTGGCAAGCAAGGGAGGTGGAATGTAGATGCAGCACTGGCCCCAGGACAAGACTCACATTTCAGAGACAAAATCCAGAAAGTTTTATGGAAATCTAACACAGTTATAAGCTGGGTGATGGTAGGTGCAAATTCAGGAAATAAGTATATAGAGTATGATTTCAACTACGACAAATCTTATATAAGGAAACACCTTTTCAGATCTTCCAGCCAAACTTATATAATGGATCACTTATTTCATCAAATAAAAATTATTCCTAATAGCCCATGTGCAGATCAATGGGTCTGCTACTGCTGATTCTGAAAGTGATATACGAAGGCTTGTCTTAGATGCTTCTGGAAGGTGGATTCCAAGTTAAGATCCTTCAGATACTAACTAACCGTGCCTGGAGAGTGGATTCCACATTAGTGTCCTTCAAATGGTAACTAAAATCCCTGGGGGGTTTAGGCCAATGTTGACAGACACACACACACACACACACACACGCACACGCACACACACACACACACACCCCATACTCTAAAAACTCAAGGATTTTCAGGTAAGTTACTGATAGTACAACCTATTGATAACACAGACCGGACTTGTACTCTTGGCCACTACTGATAGTCAAGCATAGGCGTTATGCTTACTTTTAGAAAATCATATGTGCAAAGAAACCACGCTTTCTGCATGTGCAACATTAGGAAAGTCATTTGAACTTTGTGTCCTACTTATCAAATCTGCAAAATGAGGACAATAACGAGACTGTTATCTGCCTCCACGGGTTGTCGCAAAACCCTTCATGAGACGAGATGGGCAAGGCCGTCAAGAGCAAGGAGCATGAGTGAGGGGTCACTAGCTGTTTTCATCTCCAAGGGCGGAGATTCAGGAGGACACAGCAGGAGGGTTTGCAGGCTTCTTTGTCTGGGAAGAGTCTGCTGCCAGGCGATTGCAGTCAGTGCGCCCTCCAAAGCCACCCACCCAGAACCACCCCCAAAGGCATAAATGAAAGCTCCTGGCTTTGGGTAGAAAAAGGAAGAAAGCCTCCCCAAGTCAAATGAAAATGTTTACTTTCATTGCCTCGCACTGCACTGTGGACAAGACAGCTCCCTGCCAATAAGTTTCCCTGTCTTCAGGGCACTAGTTCCTCCATCACTGACAGTCATTCCCAAACTCCTGAGCTGTGAGCTTTCTTACCACCTTTCAGTTGTAGTAACAGGAAAACCCTAGTAAAGACTTAGTTTGAACTTGACTGTCTTGGACCCAGGAGTGCAGCAGCAGTGTGGATGGACACCAGGACGCAAGCCCTGTCGGCTTCCCTGCTCTGCCGTCCGCGGGGACGGCCAAGGAGCCCACAGCGGGCATTCTGCGCGATGGAGCACCATTAGCCGTTGAAGTTGTAATTGAGAAAGACCAGGCGGCAGGTCGGAAAAATCCTAGAGATACTAGAAGAAAGACGCAGAGGATAAAAGTGTGCATGAATGTGATCAGACTTGTCTCCAACAAAACGAAAGACTGCCTCAGAGAAAGTAGAAGGAAATGGGCCAAAATGTTAAGAAGAACTACAGTTAGATTTTCTTTTTTCTTTTTTTCCACTTTTTGGTATTTTTGAAATTTTTCTTTAAGGACTTTCAAACTGAAAGAATCTTATTTTTAAAGTTAAAAAGAGGTGAAATAAAAAAGAAATTGGACCCTTTAGGTCTCCCTGGGAAATCCTTGGAGAATAAGCTTTGCTTTGTTGTCGGTGATAAAGTTCTATGTCATTATGACCCTGATTTAAAAATGAATAACTGTGATTTCCATTTGTTGGATATTTCCACTATAATTAACCTGACAGAGTGGTGTGTGCTAATGGCTAATTAAATTTTTGACTGATTCTGATAGAAAGCTCATTATTAGCAATACTGTTTGATCAGGATACTATTTCTTCCAGATTTTCTCCATTTTCTTTTCAATAATTCATTTTGAAATAGATGAAACTTACAGAAGAGTTGTCAGAACAGTATAAAACATTTCCGTATCTCCTACAACGGTCTGAATTTTACCACATTTTCTCCGTCACACCTTCTCTTTCTCTGTCTGTGGTCACTACATCATTAGTCTTTTTCAGAATCCTTTGTGAGGCAGCTGCAGATACTCCTACATATTGCAATGTGTTTTCTCCCCAAAGACCGTCTCCTACATAAACACTGTACAACCCTCTTAGTCAAGAAGCTAACACCAGTACAACACTGGCATCCAGCCCGCAGACCCCATTCCAATATTGCCAGCCTTCCCAATTCCACCTCGTCCCCTTTCTGGTCCACGACTCTGTCCAGGATCACACACTGCGTGCAGCTGTCTTCTTAGCCTCCTCCAGTCTGGAGCAATTCCTCGTCCTTTCCCTTCTCTCGTGTCCTTGATGCAGAGAGAATGAGGCCTGGTGTTTCCTCACGACAGGCTCAGGCCATGGCTCCTCAGTGTGAATGATGCTGCGCTCGGTGCACGTGGTGTCGGCTCTCCCCACCTCTGGGAAGTGTCACCTTGATCACCTTGGTGTCCACTGCAAAGCCACCATCACCTCCCTCGCAAGTGGTTAGTGTCTTGTGGATGATGCTGTCAAACTGTAGCAAATATCCTTTTTGCATCAGGTTCCACCCATCAACCACAGCATCTAGTAATGACTCCTGCCTGACTCACCATCCTTATAAAGATTTCCAAGTGATTCTGTTCCAATCCCATCATTCCTTTTACACGCATTAGTGATTAGTCCTTTTACATATATTACACGTACTCTACTCTAGGGGAGAAAAACAAATGCTTTTGATTTTGAAAACAGAGGCTTCGTAAGTCCAGGCAGGGTCTCTCCATTCCCATCATTGACCTGTCGTCATCGGATGGAGCCGTTCTGCCACCGACCTTCAGGCACACCATCCTTGCCTTTGAAACAGGCTCTCGCTAGCTCTGAACGCTGTGCATTTCACCTGGAGAGGAGAAGCAGAGCCTAGCTGGCCTTCCCCCAGCACAGTGCCCTCACCCGCGGCCCGAGCCGGCGCTGGACGGCGTCCGTCTGCTGGGGCGCCTTCCATTCTTCTGAAACGGCGTCAGCTGCTGTCACTTGGATGTGAACGTGAACAACAGGGCGGGGCTTCACTGGACTTTCCAAAGACTTGCCTGACCCCTACCGGAAGGAAGTCGGACCACGGGTGACAAGGGAGGAGGAGAGGGGGCACACCCCAACTGGGGTTACGTCCAGAGATTTTTAAATGTAGTTTAGACACGCAAGTGAACTTGGGGGGGAATAAATAGCCTTGCTACTGTTGTTCTGTTTGGATGGAAGCAGGATCCATCGCAACAGACTTGAGCGTCGCCTAAGAGCCCAGTCCGTGGTCAGCCTGGCCTGGACGGCAGCTGGTGGTTTCTGTGAAGACCCAGCAGCTCCCAGTAAAGCGGGAGGTTTTGCTAAATCAGGCAGCTGCGTCACGGCGTTAAGGAACTGAGACTGAAGTTAAAAACGGGACAAGTATTTGCGGGGAACCTACGGCCAGCTTTCCCAGAACAGCCCGTCTCCGCTTAGTCCCAGGACAGCGACCGCGGCGCCCACCTTCACCCCCGCACACCTCCGCCCGCCTCCCGGAGCACCGCCCGGGGCCCCGGGGCCGGCCCTCTGAGGGCGGCCGGGCGGCCGTTGCTACTCCACGGCTGTGCTCGCGTTGCCGGGGGTCCTGTTCAGAGCATCTCGGGGCTGGTCCCTTTGCGTCACTTCCTAACCGTGGGTCTTGTTTTCTTGACTTCCATGTTGAAGCTTTTCCCTTTGTTTTGTTTCTTAGGAAAGTTCCAGCGGCGAGGAGAAAGGACGTAGGGCGACCTGGACTTTTCACGTAACCGACTTGTTCGATTTCTAAGCACCAGTCTTCCTCCCAGAATGTGGCGCGTCTCGGCTGGATTTAAGCTCCCAGAGGCGGCAATACCCCTCGGCTTCCCTGCTGGCGCTAGCAGAATCTGGGTGCGAAGCCAGAGGTGCGGGTGGGTTGGCTGATCAATCGTGTAACGTCTCCACCTGCACAAGATGTCAGGAATTCTCCCAGTAACCATCTTCACGAACTATGTTCAGATACTGTCTCTCTCCTTCACCGCCACCTTCCAGCATTTCTAACCGCATGCAAAGTAAACACATTACAGGGCTATGTTCTGAGGCTTAGAAGACATGGTCACACAAGGTTGTATCGAGCGCTCAGGGGGCAGGCTGCACTGAGTCCCACCACCACCCAAGCTCAGTCTGCAAACCCTCCATTTCCTGAACGTCCAGGCACCAGCGTCCCCGGGCCTGGTGGGGCCATTTGTTCCCTGGTCTTCTGCGAGTCTGTGCATTGGGCAGTTGGCACGAGCCCCTGTTGACTGGTTCTTCAGTCACTGCCTTCCCCACATGAGTCATTCCCAAGGCCGTGGAGAGAAGGGGGTGTTTTCTCGGCAGGCACATCCTACTTCTCCGCGCACCACCCTGCAAGCACTGCTGCCCCCAGGCGGGGCTCTCGGTGTCTCTTGTCCCCCTACTTCCAGAACTGCAGAACCTCAGGTCTGCAGGGGTTGACACCATGCCCAACCTAAAACAGTATTTTCTAGCCTTCTCTGCAGATGAGAATGGCCATGTCTAAGTCTGGCCAAGGAGATGTAATTGGAACTTTCCAGGCTGTCCCCCGGCATGTAGCCTTTGCCCTTGGCCCTTGACCCTTCCTTCCTTCCTCGGGGGAACAAAGACCACGGCCGTGTTTCAGCCATCCTGTGCTCACCGGTGACACTCTGGAGCCATGCTGTCACCCTGGACAGCACCCTCCTGGGCCTCACGTTATGTGAGAGAAGTCACCTCTAACTTGGGCTGCTGCATTTGGGTGTCTGTTACGGGGATCTGGATGAAGCCTCTAAGGGATGCAGGCTGCGGGCTGTGCCAGCCTGCCCCTCCGGCACGTGCTCCCCTCCGGTCCTCTTCTGGAGCAGTGGGACCGTCACGCTTTGACCACCTGAGCAGTCCCAGGCCCCTGATGCTCTGGGACCTCGGTGCCCAGTCACATGAAGTTGCAGGAACTCCTGGGGCATCGCCGACACCTTCTGAAAGAGACTTGAGGCTTACTCTGCGGACGGCACTCAGGCTCCCAGGGTTTCCTGGCTGCAGCCCGGGCAGGTCCTGCAGGACCCACAGCTGCAAGTCCACAGGCAGGCATGTGACGTCTGGCTTCCTGGACTACCGGTGACTTCCTGGAGCACCCCCTTTCTGGAGGACCAGACTTAAAATTAAGGTTCAAAAGTATGTGCTCCCTGGACATCTGGTAAAATCAGGAGAATCTCCAACAATCTAGGTGCAAGTTCCACTCACCACTCAGCTCCCACAGATGAGGTCTCCCTGCCAAACAGCCTGCTTATCAAAAGGGCAGGTGCACTCCTGTTTACCCGAGCGCAGGTTCCCATTCTCCACCAACCCGCAGAACCCTTCAAATAAGCCTGTCACAGCTTCTCGCTGGAACCAGGGGCAGCCACCCTCTTGTCACTACAAAGCCTGCCTCCCGCAGCCCTGCTGGTTCACTCTGGTCCCAAAGCGCAGCCCTGTGTGGCCGTGGGTGGTGTGTGGAGCCTTCCTCCCCGGGGCTGGGAGTATGTGTGACTAACAGCACTGTCCACCTCATCTGTCCAGGGCTGAGTGCTGTGTGTCTGGTCACCCCCTCACACTAGGGGAATCCCCCCCTCGCCGATGGAGTAGAGAGGAGATGGTTAAAGCAGAATTCCCCTCCACTCCCCACGGGCAGGGAGAGCCCCTCCCTCCTCTGCTGCTCCCCAGCCAGTGACTCGCTGTCTCATCCACGAGGGGAGCGGTCAGCGTCAGTGGCACCAGTGCAGCCCTGCCCCCTCTCCCGAGTCACCCAGGGGCTGGGAGCCAGCTGACGGCTCACTGCAGGGTGTGGTGAGTGTGACACGGTCTGCTTTTCATGGTGCCTCTGGAAGCCCCACTCAACAGCCTCTTCCAATGGGAGAAGCATCTGAAAGGGGACAAGCGCCTTGCAGGACAGGACTAAGATGTGACAAGAGAGTGGCCACATTTAAGCTGCCCCCCCCCCATTTTCTTCTTTTGAAAACCTACCAGGCACATCAAATCTTCTGTCTGAAAGAGAAATTTTTAAAAAGGAATGAGGGGAAAGTAAAGAGGGAAATGGTGTGTTCAGGGTCACCTGCTGTCTCCCGCTTATTAGCCATTGATCAGGCAGTTGACAGCACGACTGCTTCCAAACTTCAGGGCCGTGCTTTCATTGTTGAAGGGCTGGTCACAGCCCCAGTTTGGAATTTGCCCCATTCAGACCGTTATCTGTTGTGTCAGCAGAGCTGTCAATTGCACTCATATTCATCATTGTGTTCCCCAGGCCTAATTGGGGAGACACAGAAGCACAGAAGCGCTGGGAATCCCGGATCAGGCGCCCCGCGCAGGCGTCCTGCTGTGGGACAACTGCGAGGGAAATGAAAACCACCCAGGCGGAGCCGTCATTGCTCCCTGTCGGAGGCCCTCAGTGCCTCTTTCCTGGAGTGTCGGTTTGTGACCACACAGCTACTACTCCCGCTGTCAACTGGGGCCCGGAAAGCTTGTCACCCCCAGAGTAACGTGAGCCACCGCGTCTGTGATTGGCAGGTAATGGGACCTCACTGAGCGTTTTGTTGGGAGGGAGGAAAGAGGGTTTATCTCGCACACCACACAGCAAAGGTTGTTTTCTCCCCACCATCCCCTTCCCACTGCAGGGCCCCTCACGGATGCTGGAATCACCTTTGTCGTCTACAGCCAGGGCGTCCTGGGCCTCCCGGGCCACAGGCGCACATGCACAGTTAACTGTCATAGTCTGATCAGGGGCAGGTCACCACCGATTAGCTCCCCTGGTCCCCGGGGGGCCTCCCGTCCCCAGGCAACTCGCCTTCAGCGTCCCTGTGACGATGGGAAGGGCAGCAGGCGTGGGTGAGGGCGGGTGCCGCAGAGCAACCTTCAGACCTGACCTACTTCGTGACACACGCGGGCGGGGGCCCTCGGGTTCCGGTGGAAACAGTCCCGCAGGCCCCTCTTTTTTCTTCCTGACACACAAGAAAATAGGTCGAAAAGGCTCTGGGAGCTTCGTCTCCCGCTGCCCCTGCCCCACACGTGGTTTCCGTCTGTCCTTATTCCCTCCCTTCTTTGGAAAGCTTTCGGGGTAAGGTTCCCTGTGACCCGTCTGGCGATTTTGTTCTCGGCCAGCTCGCCTCCGCCCCCGGGCTGTGTGTGGAGCCCTTCTCACCCGAGCACCCGGCGGGCTGCAGAGCCGAGCAGCTGGGAAAGACAGACGCAGAAGTAAGGGGGCTGCGCTGACCGTCGGAAGAGGAGGCATCCGAAGGGGCGCCACGCCCGGCGGCGAGCCGTCCGGGCAGCCCGCCTGCAGCAGGTGCTCACACCGCGGCCGCCGCGCCCCTGGGAGCGAGGCCGGCCCCGGGGCGGCGCTGGGCGGAAGGGCCGTCCCCCGCCGGGAGCCCTGCCCGGGGTTCCCGTTAGAAAACAGCGGCGTGGCCGCGCGCTCGGTGGGCGCCTGGACACAGGAGAGCGCGGTGGTTTCGCCTCGGACGTGCGTCAGGGCCACCACGAGAGCTGCTCCGCTGGGCAGCGAGCCTCAGACACCGGCCCACGCAGACGCGTGCCTCCGGCCCCGAGGGCGCGCCCGCCGGGGGCCCTGCTGGACAGACCTGCGCCTCCAGGTCCAGCCGTCACTTTACAGGAGGCACGTGGGGCGGAGAAACATGATAAATGACAACTTCTGGGTGCAAAAATCTAGAAGAAAGCAAAATTTAAACTGGGAGAAACTCTAGGGGGTAAATGAACCGTTGACTCAACAAACAGCCCACAGAGCAAGAGCGACCGCTAGGTCAGCGCTGGGGAGCCTCCTGCGGATTTTGATGCAACACACTGTAAAAAACCATTTTTGAGACAATTGGAGACCCTGGAACACTGACTACATGTGGTCGGTCTTGTTACTGAGTCCAAACTCATTCTGCTCACCGCATGACAGGCCAGTAAATCAGGAGACGAGGTGCTGGGGCAAGGCATAGCGACTTTACTAGGAAAGCCGGCAGACCCAGAGGATGGCAGACGAATGTCTTGGAGAACCGTCCTGCTCCAGTCAGAATACAGGCTCCTTTTATACAAAAAACACAGGGGAGGGGCTGTGGTTGGTTGTTGCAAACTTCTTGGTGCAGGAATCCTTTGTTCCTGCAGCCGTCCGCGTGGGCCGGGTGATGGTGCTCCTGCAAAACCTCCAACAAGACAAAGGTTTATTCTCTATTCTGCAACTTGTCATCTTTACGTAAGTGCAAAAGTGTTAACATCCTTAAAGGTCAGAGCCCTGAGAATAGGCTCTCCTGTATATTCCAGGCTAAAGGCAACATTCTTTTACAAAAGGTGCAGAGCGAGCAGGACTGAGCCTAGAAAACAGGGCGCAGGGTTAGAGCCAAGGGAACAGATCCAGTACGGAGTCAGATTTTTCTTTTCTGTTACAGTATTAAGGGATTACAGCTAAACTTTTTAGTTTGATAATGGTACTTTTGTAATGTCTTTTAAAAATAGTCTTTAAATGTTAAACATACATGAATCTCTGTACACTTGCACACAATTACATGGAAACCCATGCACTTCCACATTCAGTCTCACGTGCTCTCTTCACACACTCAGACACACTCTTTGACACACTTCCTTTCACATGCGCACTCACACACATATGCATCCTCACACACATGCACACACCACACACCTCCTCATGCACACACAATACGCACTGACCCAGCTGAATGCACTCTCACACATGCACTCAACACACACACTCACACAACTCACACGCTCACGTACACACACTTCCACACACTAGTACACCTTCAGACACACCCCCAGCCCTCTTGCACACAGATACCCTCACACTCACACATTCTCACTCACATATACGCACTCTAACACCCACACGCTGACACGTGTGCACACAGCACACTTACTCCCTCACACACACACCCCCACTCACACACAAACACGAAGACTCTCTCACGCCCACACAGCCTCCCCCTCCCGCTGACCCCAGTTCCCGCCCCAGCCGTCTCCTGTGTCCAAGGTCGAACCGGCAGGAAACGGCCCTCCATCACAGATGTGAAGACCAGGCCGGGAGGTCCCCAGGGTCCCTGCTGGGGAGCTGCCAGCCAGACCCGCAGCCCGGCCCCTGACCCCGGGCCAGTGCTCCTCCTCCGCAGCTTCTCCTCGTCCGTCTGGCCAGGCTGCAGATCCTAAAGGAAACTTGAAGAAAAGGAAATGACCGTCCATCCGGTTGAACCCGCCTGCTGGCCTTTTTGGCTGCTCCTAATCCCACCTTCCGGTCTCAGATTTTGCCCCCTGGGGTTTCTTCCTTTGTGCTCAGTATTTTCTGCACAGTGACCTGAGTTTCATCACGTCAGGTTCAGAGCGCTCTGGCCGCAAATACTAAAGGAGAAACAGAGTGGAAAAAAACACACACACAGGGCCTGGGAATGACTGTGGAGTAATTAAAAGATAGTCCACTCAGACATAGAAAACAGACTTGCGGTGGCCGGGGGCAGGCGGCTGCGGAGGGGGAGCTGGGAGATCGAGATTTGCAGATACTGACTGGTATTTATACAATAGATAAACAAGTGTATACTGTACAGCACAGGGAACTATATTCACTATCTTGTAGTAGCTCATGGTGAAAAGGAATAGGAATATGAATATACGTACGTCCATGTATGACTGAAGCATTGAGCTGTGCACCAGAAGCTTTCACAGCACTGTGAACTGACTACACCTAAACTAAAAAAAAAAAAACGAAAAAGATAGTCCCAAACCCCCGAAAATGAGAATCAGAGAAAGACACAGGGAGAGAGCAGAAAACAGGACCATTGGTAGCCTTGCCCAGAATCTCCAGGAAGAAGAAAAGGAAAACGGAAAACGAGCACATAAGCCATGAAAGCAGGGCTCTCCCGTCGGCACCACTGCAGCAAAACCCATCCCTTGAATCAAAAAGCCCAAAGATTTCCGCAGTGTTTCACTGGCTGTATTTTTTTTAACATTTTTTTATTGAGTTATAGTCAGTTTACAATGTTGTGTCAAATTCCAGTGCAGAGCACAACTTCTCAGTTATTCATGAACATACATATATTCGTTGTCACATTTTTTTTGCTGTGAGCCACCACCAGACCTTGTATATATTTCCCTGTGCTGTACAGCATAATCTTGTTTATCTATTCTGCATGTGCTTGTCAGTGTCTACAAATTGTGAACTCCCAGTCTGCATTGTGTGCACACACACATACACTTGCACACGTGCACGCACACTCACCCACCGCAGGCGACCTCATGAAGGAGGAATCACAATGACTGCCAAGTGTGGACGCCGGATCTGAGAAGACTGACACACCAGACAGCCTGGGTCCCGGTCCCGCCTTGTGCCCTTTCTTGTCTACGTGTTCCTCTGCACTTCCTCAGGGCTCTTGTTTCCTGCCCACTTCTTGTTTTCTAAACACGAGATGGTCCCTAGTCTTCAGATCTCTTTGCTCTGATCTGACCTGGGGCATTCTTGCTTTTCCGTTCTGCTGTACCAGGAGTGGCGGGTCCTCCCAGTCAGCCCCAAGGACGTCGTTCCTGAGAATGGTTGCAAGTGAATGGGAGACAAAACAGGCAGATCCCATACAAAGGGGATAAAATGGAAAGTGTGGTACACGTGCTGTGTTTTTCATGAGAGACCACCGTGAATCATGATGCTAAAATTCACACGGATACACATGTATGTGCGGTGCGTGTGCATGTAGCGTGTACTTATGTGTGCTGTCACACATAGCTGCTTTTCCAAAGGCACATGCAGAACACATGGCTTCATGTGGCTTGCTCCCCTGCCTTCCCCTATGCCCCCCACATTCGCAGCTGACCTGGGTCCCTCCTTGGCCACACCAGGTAGGCAGGACCCAGCAGTGTGAAAGGTGACCCAGGTGACATTCAGACTACCTGCAGTCTCCCTCGACACAGAACAGCACCGCGGGGACGTCACCCAAACAGGACGCACTAGGAAGCAGCTCCCAGACCCACGACGAAAGGCCTGTAAGGAAGACACTGTAGACTAGCTTGGCATCTGAATCCGTGGTGCACCACAGGGTCCCTGCAGACCCCAGCCCTGCTTCCACATACGATCTGATTTTCTGGCCTGTTTTAAATACCCATAGCCACTCCCGTCATGAGTCAGAACTCTGCTCACCGCCTGTCCCAGAGCCATAGGTCCGCAAAGGGTCCAGAGAGAGCAATATGAAGAATTTTTTCACTTGCCTATTGGCCTTTTTTCATGGACGTAGTTTTGATTTGCTTTTCTCTGATAATTAGCAAAAGATGAGACTGGCAAGGGCTTATCTTCCAGAATATATAAACAGCTCACACAACTTAAGAAAAGAAGAAACAAACTGCTTGTCTAGATCTTTGGCCCTCTCTGCCTGGGGCTGTAAACAAATCTCAGTCCCACCTGTGAAGTCGCAGGGCTGCTGGGTGTGGACTCGGTTTTCAGCCCCACTTCCACACGGCGGTGATGGCTGTGCCCACACCCCACCTCCCTTCTCGTGAGAGCACATCAGCAACTGGAGCCAAGGGGAGAAAGCAGCTATGGTGTGGCTGGGTGGTGCCCCTCCTCTGCACACACCCCCACCAAAAGTGCTTTTTTATGAGGCCCCCAGGATGTCTGTCCCACACCCCCCCCCGCCAGAGCTCACCCCATTCTCCAGGCCCTCGAGGCTGTCCCTGTGCACTGGGCCCCAGCCCTCTGCCGGGCTCCTCACGATGCCCAGCGCCGGTCCCGGCTCAGCCCTGCCAGCTTGCATCCAGGGCCGGGGATCGCAGGGGCCCTCTGTGCCAGTTTCCTTTGGTTCTGTCCACTAAGCAGTTGCTACTTTCTCTTTGGAGCTTCGGAAGCTCCGCTTCTGTGCCCACTGGCCCCCCAGCGGGAGAGCGGGCACCCCGGCACGAGGGTGCCTTCCTAGCCCACTTTCTCCCGGCATGACCAGTCCCACACTGATTTTTTTCTTTTTCTCTTACTGTATTTTGTGAGAATCCTCCTGCATTCTGAAACAAGAGACACTCTACCAGCTTCAGCAGGTGCTCTGTGTGGTTCAGTGGGTTTGTAGATGCAATTCTTGGTGTATCTGTGGGAGAGGGCGAGCTGGGAGTCTCTCTGCTCTGCCATCTGGGCTCAACCCCCCTCTACCATTTTCCTGACTTGGAAAAAAATCTGTATTTTCTGGATATGAGACTTTGTCAGTTGTAGATGTTGCAAATATCTCTAAATCTGTGGTTGGCCTTTTAAACCCCTTAATGGTGTTTTTTATTAACAGATATTTTTAAATGTCAGGTAGTCCAATTTAGCAATATTTTTCTTTTATGGATAGTGTTTTGTGTTTAGCAATACAAAAAAAAAATCCTTTGCCTAGCACAAGATCCTAAAGTTTTTCTCCCATATTGTCTTCTAGAATCTTTTTTGTTTATATTTCCGTATTTATGTGTATCAAGTGCACACCTGGAACTGAGTTTAGGAACAGTGTGTAGGACTCCTTAGTTTTCCTGTATGTTCAGTTGACCCAGCAGTATTTCTTTAAATGGTCATATTTCCCACTATTCTGGGGTGCCGCCTTATCATAAATCAAGTATTCATTTAAGTATTTTGTTTCTAGACTCCATTTTCTGATCAACTGGTACACTTGTCTATTCTTTATTCATTGGAACTCTTTCTTAATTATTGTAGCTTTATAGTAAGTCTTGTTTTGGGGTCGTGTAAGTTCTTCCATGTTGATATCTTTTTTCAAGTTTACTGACTGTTTTTCTCTATTCATTTTCGTGTAAATGTCAGATAAGATTGTCAATTTCCACAAATCATTGTGCTAGGATTTTGATTAGTATTATATTTAATCTATAAATAAATTTTGGAAGATATAAATCTTTATAATGTTTATTTTCTAATCCATGAATATGGTATGTCTCTCCATTTATTTAGCTTCTTTATTAATTCCTCTCAATAGTGTTTCATAGTCCTCTGTGTAGGGGGTTAGCATAATTCTGTTAGATTTACTCCTGTGTAATGCTCTTACTAGTGTTATCTTTAACATTTTTCCTTTTTCTATGAAGATATAATTTACATGTATCATTCACCCCTGTGATTGTCCAGTTCTGTGAGTTTGGACGAATACAAGGTCATCAAATTCAATATACGTAAAGGCGCTTTCAACCAAAAAATTCCCCTGAGACCTGCTGCAGTCAACCCCTCCCACTGTCCCCAACCCTTAACAACCACTGATACTTTTACTGCCTGCATGATTCTGTCCTTTCCAGAATGTCATATAATTGGAACTATACAATATGTAATCTTTGAGAATGGCTTTGTTCACGTCACATATTTGGAATTTATCCAGCCTGCTGCATGTGTCAGTGGTCTGTATTATTGGTGAGCCATGTCCTATTGCACCACAGTTTGCTTGTTCATTCACCACTTGAAGGACATTTGATTGCTTTCAGATTTAGATTGTGAACAAAGCCACTGTAACATCTGAATAAAGGTTTTTATGTGAACATAAATTACCGTTTTGCACGGGCAAACACCTAGTAGTGGAATTGCAGGGTTGTATGACAATTATATGTGTGACTTCATGAGAAAAAACGAACAGTTTTTCCAAGTAGCCATATCATTTTTCATTTTCACAAACAACACATGAGAGTTGTAGCTGATCTACATTGTCACCAGGGCTTGGTGTCGTCATTTTTCTTTATAAAAATATTTTAGCCATTTTAATAGCCAAGTGGTATCTCCTTGTGGTTTTGCTTTGCATTTCCCTAATGACTCATGACGCTGAAACTCTTCCTGTGTGCTTTTCCCACTTGTGGTATCTTTTGCCATTTGTTCTTTCATTTACTTAACAGTGACTTTTAAAGAGGAAGTATGGATCATGGATTATGCTTCTTGTATTTTGAGGCTCTGTTGTTTTTTGTGCACACGTTTAAAGTTGTAAAGTCTTCCTTTTACTTTTATGTAATGCCCCTCTTTGTCTTCATTGTCTTTGCTCTGGAGTCTACATTACTGCATATTAGTATAGCCGTTCGTGTCTCTTTTTTTAATCGATATCCTCATGGTACATCTTTCTCCATTCTTTTCCCGTCAACCTACCTATATTGTTGAATTTGATGTGCGTTTCTCATAAACAGCACATAGTTAGGTCATGTTTAAACTTACTCTTCCAGTCTTGCCTTTTAATTTTAACTGCTCTGAATAGCAGGGTCTGATGGAGCTCTTTGCGGTGGAATGTCGAGTGTCCACCAGTGAGGCTGCCGTGGCGTTTACAGGAAATGCCAAGGCTCCCTCGAGCTGATTAGTGCCATTTATAATCTGGCTCAGAAATGCAACCTAACAATCTCCATCTGCTCTAGATTTGGGGCTGCAAGCTTGAAATGTCATGGTAACGACCTCCTTGTGCAGCCCCCAGCCCCCAGCCCCCTGCCTGTGTGCTGGTTTCTCTCTGAGCGGAATTTCCCCAGCACCACCAGATGGGATTCACCTTTTTGCCTTTAGTTTCCCAGGGAATGGAGCATGGGATGAATCAACACAGATTTCATCCTGAATCTGGAACTCATTGTATACGATCAGCTCTCTGCTGTTTAACCCTTGAGGGCTGGTTCACACAGAGTGGCAGTCCAAGGCCAACACTATGAAGAGGCTTCTGAAGACTTGCAAGGGTACCAAGGAAAGAGGGACTCACCACTTAATTTACACACTCCCTTCTAAGCAGGCAATTCTCCAATGAAGAAACACAAGTGGCCAACAGGCACATGAAAAAAATGCTCAATATCACTAATTATCAGAGAAATGCAAATCAAAACTACAATGAGGTATCACCTCATACCGTCAGAAAGGCCATCATTCAAAAGTCCACAAATGACAAGCGCTGGAGAGGCTGTGGAGAAAAGGGAACCCTCCTGCACTGCTGGTGGGAATGCAGTTTGGTGCATCCACTGTGGAAAACAGTATGGAGAGTCCTCAAAAGACTAGGAGTAGACTTACCACATGACCCAGGAATCCTGCTCCTGGGCATATATCTAGAAGGAACCCTACTTCAGAAAGACACCCGCACCCCAATATTCATAGCAGCACTATTTACAACAGCCAAGATATGGAAACAGTGTAAATGTCCATCAACAGATAACTGGATAAAGAAGGTGTGGTATATTTATACAATGGAATACTATTCAGCCATAAAAATGGCAACATAACACCATTTGTAGCAACATGGATGTCCCTGGAGAATGTCCAAGTGAAGTAAGCCAGAAAGAGAAACAAAAATACCATATGAGATCACTCATATGTGGAATCCAAAAAAAAAAAAAAAAAAAAAAAAGAACATAAATACAGAAATGGACTCATAGACATAGATACAAACTTGTGGTTGCCAGCGGGGAGGAGCAGGGTGGGAAGGGGCAGACTGGGATTTCAAAATTCATAGATACTGACAGCCTTATGCAGAATAGATAAACAAGATGATACTGTGTAGCACAGGGAAATGTACACAAGATCTGGTGGTAGCTCACAGTGAAAAAGAATGTGATAATGAATATATGTATGTTCATGTGTGACTGAGGAATTGTGCTCCGCACTGGAAACTGACACAACACTGTAAACTGACTATAATAATAAAAAATTTAAAAAAGACAAGACATGACATGCACTGGTGAGGATGTAGAGAAAAGAGAACTCCTGTGCACTGTTAGTGGGAGTTTAATTTGGTGTACCCGCTAAAAAAAACTACACACTCCCTTCAAGGCCCCATTAAGTGTCCCTGATCTGTGAAGGCTTTCCTGCCCAGATTCCACCAAAATCACCTCTCCCTTCTCTAAGGTGTTGCAGTATTTATCCATACCCCTGGTTTTGGAAGATTTTTTTTAATTAAGAATCACTCATTTTAATCATTTTTTAGAAGTCTTATATTCCAGTCTTTTCAGCAGGTGGTGTTGGACCAGTCATTGGACACCCATGGGTCAAAAAAAATAAACTATGATCTAAACCTCACACCTGATACACACCTTAACTCACAATGGATAACATGTTTAAATATAAAACATAAAGCCATAAAATTTAGAAGGAAACACAGGAGAAAATCTTCAGGGACCAGGGGTGGTGCCTGGACATAACACCAAAAGCACGCTGCATCAAAGAAAACAATCACTAAGTTGAGCACACTGCATGAAAAAGAAAAAATCACTAAGCTGCACCTTATCAATATGAAGGTCTCTTGGTCCAAGAAAGCGCAGGTGAAGAGGATGAAAGGCAACGGACAGACTGTTGGGAAGCACACAGCCGACAAGGGACTGGTACACAGAGAATGTATAGAACTCTTAAAGCTCAGCAGTGAAAACAAAAGCAAGCAATCCAATTAGAAAATGGGCAAAAGTCATGAACAGACACTCCACCGAGGAGGATCCAGACCATAAGCAAGCACGTGATTCTATACAGATAGAGCATATAAGTATACCTAATATATTATACCTAGTGTATCTTATCTAATATACATATAAATATATACATTCATATGTCACCTATTGCATATGTATTATATGTATTTATATATATGTCACCTATTACAACAACTAGAATAACAATTAGTAACAACACCAAGTGTGGACAAGGGTGGGGAGAACCTGGACCTCTTGCACACTGCTGGTGTGAATGCAACATGGTGCATTCACCCTGCAAACGTAGGACAGTTTCTTAAAAACCTAAGCATACACTTCCCCCACAGTCCAGCCATCCTACTTCTGAGCATTGATCCCAGAGAAATAAAAACGTCTGCACAGGAACCTCTACACAGGTGTTCACAGCAGCTGCGTTTGTGATCGCCAAAAACTGGAAGCAACCTCAAAGGGTAACCTGTGAACAATCACCAGCTGCCAATGCCGTGGACTCAGCAGTGAGAAGAACTGAACAGCTGGTGCACAACGCAGAGGGATCGCAAGGGCATCATGCTGAGCAGAAGGTCAACACAGCATCACACTGCTTACAAGACATTTCAAAACAACACAGCCATAGAGACGGAGAACAGGTTAGAGGTGTCTGGTGTGGGGAGGGTCTGTGAGCGGGAAAGGGGTGGGTGTGACCACAAGGTCTCAGGTCTGTGGTGACAGAACAGCCGGCACCTTGATGGAGCTGGTGGCTGCAGGAATCTACACAGGTGACAAGATGACTCAGCTCTCCATCCCTGGGCTGCACAGTAGGACCTTGCTGTTCATCTGTTTTATGTACAGTAGTCTGTGTCTGCAAATCCCAAACTCCCAGTGTATCTCTCCACCCACCCCTTTCCTCCTCTGGCAACCACAAGTTTGTTTTCTATGACTGTGAGTCTGTTTCTGTTTTATAAATAAGTTCATTTGTCTTATTTTTTAAGATTTCATGTATAATTTTTCTTTCTCTTTCTGGCTTATTTCACTTAGTATGACGATCTCCAGGTCCATCCATGGCGTTATTTTACCCTTTTTTATGGCTGAGTAATATTCCATTGTATAAATATACCACAACGTCTTTATCCAGTCATCTGTCAGTGGACATTTAGGTTGCTCCCATGTCTTGGATGTTGCTGTGTACAGTACTGCTATGAACACTGGGGTGCAGGTGTCTTTTCTAATTATAGAGTTCCCTCCAGACACATGCCCAGGGGTGGGGCTGCTGGATCACGAGGTGGGTCTGCTTTGTGGGCATCAGTCTTGCTCTGCCTGCCACTGCGAAGTCTCTGTCTAGGCTGCTTGCCACAAGAGGTCCCCAGGCCCTTACTCCCCAGAAAGCAGAATAAATCTCCATCCCTCCGAGCTTGCAGAGCTACTGGGGTCCCCGGATATGACGGGTTCATTGACCCATTGCAGTAGATTCAGGGACAGAAAAATGCTTCTGAGACTACAATACAGCAGGAAAGCAAAACAGAGAGCAGGACGTCGTGTTCTGCTTTCTGTGTCTTTGCGCTAAGTTATATCTGACACCCAGAGTCGGATACAGGAGATGGAAACTGTGGAAGGGGAGCCACCATTGACTGGGCGTCCACCCTGCACGGTGCTTGCCTCTGAGGCTCTGTGCGCCGGCGTGCAATCCTCTGGCCCGCTCTGCTGGGGAGGCACACCCTCCCTGACAACCATTTACAGACGCCAGCCCAGCACTCAGATGCAGGCGTAACCAACTCAGCTGGTGCCTGGTTATCCAGCCTCAAGGCGCAGGCTGCCTTGAGGAGAAATGCGTGGTAGCAGCACCCACATGGCACCTGCAGACCAGCCCCTCTCCAGGCTGGAGTACGGCCCTGCGCTTGCACGTTCAACCCTCGCCTGGATCCGGCCACGCTCTCACCAGGACTCTGCTCTCCATTTCCCAGCACAAGCCTCCAACCCAAGGTCCCTGAGCAGAGACACATCCACTTCACTCCTGTCGCAAGTCCTGGTTCCCAGGGGCTTCCAAGATCCCTTTTTCATGTTTCGATTCCGATCCCTGTGTGGGAATATTTCAACAGAGAGCTTGCAGGGAAAGCCTGGCCTATAATTATGAAAACCCAGAATGGAAATGTTTCCATTAATGCTGGTCCCAGATAAACCACCTACTCTTCTGGACGAACTTTATCTGGCAGAGGATGGGGTGGGCCAGAGGCTCAGCATGTTAGGGGGGCGGGGCTTCCCACGCAAAGTCCCAGGCCCTGTTCACAGCCGAAGTCTGCTTTCCCTGCATGTACATCCTCGCGCTCCGGCGGGCTGCAGGAGCTCGTCGACCTAGCTTTTGTCATCACTGAAGTCGAAGTCCAGCTTCAGCCTTCCTGCACATCAAAGGGTTTCCGACTGCCCCGCTCTGCTTCCAAAGCAGCCGCTCACAAAAGTGTTTACTGAAGAAGAAGGAAAGTGAATCAGGAAACGGCTGTGCCAAAGGCCACGCGCTGTGTCCCCGGAGGGTCACACTTGGCCATCTGTGTCTCCTCTCAGGGCTAATCTCTGTGGTTCTCAGAGAAGCAGCCCATTAACTCAGACAGCCGGGAAAACGATGGAAACCATATTAAGAAAAAAAAAAAATTCTTATGCAGTGTTTATGTTTCAGGATCCGGGGGGACTTTGAACGTTGACCTTGTTTTCCAAGCCATCTGAACCCAAGGGCACGGGTGCTGGGAACTTGAGTGGGGTCTCCCTCTTACTACGCAGACCCCAGGCAGGTCCACGGGGGTGTGTGTGCTGACCTGGAGGGTGGCTGATGTGCATCATTTAATCGGTTTATAATTTAGGTGCTATGACTAGCCGGTCCAGTTTCCTGCAGCATGGTTTCCCTGCAGTGTCACGGGATCTGGACACTCACGGCAGGCGTTTCTTTGCCTCACATCAGCTAAAGCAGGTGGGACGGGGCTTCATCAGGACGCTCTGGCCCTAGAAGGAGGCACCGCAAATGCCTCCCCTCACCTGCGAAGTGTGTCTCTTTTGCACAAGGCTCTTCATTCATCTCCCTCACTCTGAAGTTGCAGTCGAGGGGGGCTTCCCGTAAAGCAGAAACCACCACCCCTCTAATGAGTCTGTTCTCTCCTGGCTCCGGTCAGCTTCTCCGCCTTAATTCCCACATGGACTGAGGTCCCTCTTCAAAATAAATAAATGCAGGACAGGATGCTGGTCATGGGGACTCTGGCTGAGCATGAAAAATAATAAACTTTTAAGGAAAGTCATACTTTCCCTTTCAAAGAAAATCAGTTTCACAGAAAGCGCCACCCACCATGTTTGATGTGATAAGTTTCAAAGCTGCTTCAGAATCTCTTCACTTCTGCTTTGATTTTTGTGTGGAGAACTCTACCTGGGTTGCTTTCAGCACAGAAATGTATTTATTTAGTAAATGATGAATCTATTCAACACATTTCACCTCTTCACACCTAATGCTAATTTTTCAGATTTGTTTTACACTTTTTTATTGAGTTATAGTCATTTTACAATTTTGTGTCAAATTCCAGTGTAGAGCACAAGTTTTCAGTTATACATGAACATACATATATTCATTGTCACATTCTTTTTTCGCTGTGAGCTACCACAAGATCTTGTGTATATTTCCCTGTGCTACACAGTATAATCTTGTTTGTCTGTTCTGCATAAGCCTGTCAGTATCTACAAATTTCAAACTCCCAGTCTGTCCCTTCCCACCCCCTCCCCCTTGGCAACCACAAGTTTATATTCTATGTCTGTGAGTCTGTTTCTGTTTTCTATTTATGGTTTTTTTTTTTTTTTTTTTTTTTAGATTCCACATATGAGCGATCTCATGGTATTTTTCTTTCTCTTCCTGGCTTACTTCACTTAGGACATTCTCCAGGGACATCCATGTTGCTGCAAATGGCATTATGTTGTCATTTTTATGGCTGAATAGTATTCCATTGTACAAATATACCACACCTTCTTTATCCAGTCATCTGTTGATGGACATTTACACTATTTCCATGTCTTGGCTATTGTAAATGGTGTTGCTATGAACATTGGGGTGCATGTATCTTTTTGAATTAGAGTTCCCTCTGGATATATGCCCAGGAGTGGGATTGCTGGATCATAGGGTAAGTCTATTTTTAGTTTTTTAAGGACTCTCCATTCTGTTTTCCATAATGGCTGCGCCAAACTACATTCTGTGTAGGAGGGTTCCCTTGAAAAGAGTTCTTAATGACGGAAAGATGTCATGTTCCAGGATTAAAAAAGTAAAGAGCAAAACAAAAACTAAATGTGCCTTACCTACGTCCATGAAAAAAGGCCAAGGTCACGTTGACTTCAGTAGGTTACACTCAAATTGACTAACGCTCTGTCTTAAGGTCCACTGCTGTCAGCCTCTCAGAAAAGGTGCCAGGTGACCACAGCAGCCCGAACATGCTTTGGAGACAGGACGAGAGAGATCTGGAGGTGCAGACCTCTCGGGGTCCTTGCCCATCCACCAAGGCCCTCCCCGCCAAAAGCTGTCTGTGGCAACTGCATTCTTCCCAGTGGGTTTGCACCAGGAGAATCCAGCCTGAGATTAAATTAAGGCCTGAGAATTTCAGAATTCCAAAGAGAGAAGTCCTACATCCAAACACCCAAGGAAGAGCTCCAAGGATGGCCTTTCAGACAATTTTAATGGCCCTTTAATATGGGTCAGCCATTCCTCAGAAAGTTCCTCTCTCCAGTGGCCTGTACTGGCAAGTGTGAAATGCACCATATATGTGATGATTCCTGTGTGTGTGTGTGTGTGCGCGTGCGCGTGCACACACAGGCAGGTGTATCTGGTCAAGCTGCTACCTGCGTTAGGTGCTGAGTGTGTAATGATGACGGGGACGAAGGTCCAGCCTTTGAGGACCCAGAGTGGACACCATCAGACATAATCGGCCCGATGTTAGTGTGATGTGGGGGAAACAGGCGAGTGGCCCAGGACAACATTCAGGAGAGCATGTCTTCAGTGCTCCTTCCTACCGAGGAGCTGAGAGAGACGAGCAGAGGCTGACAGCAGTGGACCTTAACACAGAGCATTAGTCAGTTTGCATGTAACCTACTGAAGTCAACACGACCTTGGCCTTTTCTCATGGATGTAGGTAAAGCACATTTAATTTATAAATTTCCAAATGAAAACAGGAAGAGATTAATGGAAGAATAATTACTTAGACTTTTTTTTAAATTTCAGGTGCTCTAGGAGAGGGATGGTAAATATTTTCTGCCACTTTTCATCCTGATTTTTCCGGTTTTCTACTGCTGTACAGCTAACCACTCCCGAAACTACTAGCTTGAAGCACTGAGGTTTTTTTTCACTCCCAAATGTGCACTGTGAGCAGGGCCGCTCGTATGCTTCACTTGCTTTGGCTGGGGCTGCTGGAATCACCGCCTGGGGGTGAAGCCAGCTGGGAGGGGCCGGGGCTGCAGGTTAGAACGCCTACACCTCGCGCGCCGTGGGCTTCCTCAGACAGTGGCGGCTGGGTTCCACGTACGAGTGTTCCAAAGTCACTTTCTGTTTGTCAGAAGCAAGTCGCTAAGGCCAGCCCACCTTTCACTGAGAGGAGGAGGGCAAAGGATTTGAGAACATGTCAAAATCACCACGATGCCCCTGTTAAATATTGCTAACTAATAATGGTGGAGTCTGCATCCGGCATCAGAATCCTTTCAACGCGGCGTTCCAGTCACCGCGGGCCACTTGCCGGCATCAGCTCTGAAGCTGAGCCCACCTGGCACCCTCACGCTAGGCCCGTAACCCAGCCCCGGACCAGGGATGCCCAGCAACGTCTCTCTCTGAGTCCATAATAAAGCCCGAAAATATGGACAATGCATTAGTTTTTCACAAAGACAAATGTATGTGTTTAAAGATTGTTCATCCAAAAGAAGACACTAATAAACTCATCTGCAAAACAGAAACAGACTCACAGACACAGTAAACAATCTTATGGTTACTGAGGGGAGAAGGGGGCTGGAAGGGATAAATTGGGAGTTCGAGATTTGCAAATACTACTATACATAAAAATAGATAAAAGCAAATTTCTTCTGTGTAACACAGGGAACTGTATTCAATAACTTGTAGTAACATTTAACAAAAAAGAACACGAAAACAAATACACGTATGTCTATGTATGACTGAAACATTATGCTGTAAACAGAAATCGACACATTGTATCTGACTATACTTCAATTAAAAATTTTTTAAACAAAGATTGTTCATCACCCTGCGATTACGTGCTTCCTGCATTTTGGAGCGTTAATCTGTGCTTCCTTTTAGGAATAGATGATGATCATAAATAGCACTTTTGTTGCTTAAACCTCCTTTTAAATATTGTTGTTTCATGTTCACTAAACTTATCTGGTAATCACTTCACAATACATGTAAGTCAAACCATTAAGCTGTATACCTGAAGCTGATACTGGGCTGTGTATCAACTCTATCTCTATAAAACTGAAAAAAAGAATATTGTTGTCCATGAAACTCGAAAGTTGTGATCCACTGCCCTAGTCTGCTGACTGGTGGTTAAAACATTACTATTGTAAAGCCTGTTTGGCGTCTCCGACACAAAGCCTTGCACCTCTCGGCCAGGGTGCCTTTTAAGACCCCCTCCACATCCTTTGGTTTCACCAAGTTTCCTGCCTGGGTTTCTTTCTCTCTTTCCCACCTCTCCCTGGGCTGTCCTGTAGGCTGAGCAAGTGGGACAACCTTGATGGGTGATGCACACGTGCTTTGGGCAGAATTAGAAGGTCTGTTTTCTGGTAAAGACTCTGAACACTCAGGTCTGGGTGCCCCACTCTCAGAAATCCCCCCTGGCTAGTCGACCCAACCAGTGGAGAAATGAGGGCTTAGTAAAATTAGGAAGCGATCTACGAGTCAGAGTTGATCAAAATGACTTGGAGAGGATATTAAATGTGGAAGGCACAACAGCATGTTACTTTGACAAACGAATTATAAAACTGGCAGGATCTGGATACAAAATGACTTTCGCCAGCATCCTTGCCCATCACCTCTTCCTCAGTCAGTCAGAGCAGTAACTGACCCAACGTTGTAACATACAGATAGGGGTCCAAGTTAATGAAGGAAATACTGAGGCTGCATTTAACGCAAGCCTTGGACATTTTAGAAATGCCAAAGTATAGAGAATTTTGAGAATTACAGAGAAGAGAGACGGACAAAGGCAGAGGAAGGACGAGGAGGAAAGACAACGCGATCTTGTGAGAGAGCTCTACCCGCTGAAAGGCAGCTTCTACTGCAGCTGCAGGTTTGGTTCAGGGGAAGACAGAGCTGGGACAGAGGCTCTGAGTGCCCCTCCCCTGGGAGCAGGAGCTGCCCCAATCTCGTTTTATTTCTAATCCTTCATCTTCAGCACAAGGCTTTACAGAAAGGGCACAAGAGAAGCACCAATCCTGACAATTACAGGGGAGCCTCCTTCCCACCCTGTCACCCCCACACAACAGAGCAAACACCACCAAGCCCACATCCCACAGGCGGGGCATCCTGACAACCTCCCTGTGTGGGAGCCATCCCTGAGAAGAGCACAGGGCCCCTTCCAGCCCTTAGATTTCACACCACACGTGAAGGTTCCTCGTTTCACGACCTGAGAAGCCCGAGGCTGAGCTGTGGAGCCAGCCTCACTGCCGCCAGCTGAAGGGGTGCTGGGCGTTAGGGGGGGCTGCTTACAGTAGACGATCGAGCTGACCTCATGGCCTTCAGCTTCCTCCCCTTAAACTAAAGGATGGGTGTCCAAGGTGTTTCCAGCTCGGATTCTCGAGAACACCTCACTTGTCTTCACTTACGTGGTGTCTGGCAAAGACTACAGGATCCGTCCATCACTACCTGCCATAACAGGTGCTTCGAGGCTGCTCGTCCGGCAAATATCTTCGTACAAACCAGTGTCTTGTCATGACGTTCGGATGAAAATCATTGCTTGTTTTGTTGCAGAAAAATGTGTCGGAGAACTGGAGAACTCATGTTTTTTAAGCCAGCAGGCCCAGAGGAATTAACACTCCAAGCGCTGGACTCCGTCTGCAGGTTTACACAGGCCTTTGTAGGCTGCCAGTTTTACACTTTGCAACATCATATGCAAATAAAGTATAACAGAAGTTGACCAACCAGGAACAAGCTTTGTAGAAATAGACCAACCAGGAGTGAGAGAAATAACCAATCAGGAGTGAGCTCCATGCAAATGAAGTACTACAAATGGACCAATCAGAAGTTAGGGAAGTGGACCAATCAGAAGTGAGAGTAATAACAATTCAGGAGTGAAGGAAATAACCAATGAGAAGTGAGCTCAGGGAACCAATAGAATTTTAGGGGTAAGTAAGCTGTTTCAGAGGCAAAAAGCGAGAGTCTCTGGGCTAGGGAACCGGATGGCGCCGCACGAGAATAGTGGCCCCGCCTAGGGGTCCTGCCGGTCTCTTTATGGGGCTTCCCGCCTCAGTTAAACTTAAAAAAAAAAAAAAAAAAGGCGGCACGATTTGTCCCTGCCTCTGCTTGCCACGAGACGGGCCCTGAGCGCTCCTCCCCGTGGGCACAGCCCGCCGGCCCCACCACCTCTGCTTTGCTCCTTCGCGGCTTCCCCGTGTGGGCCGGCGGGCAGATGCTCCAAGGCACGTTAGGCCCCGCGGCTTCCCCTTCCCGTGCAGACAGTCGCGGGAGGAGCCCGGCGTGTTTATTTTAAGAGGTGCTTGCAGAGGACGCGGGCCCTCTCTGCTAGCTCACGGACAATGCGTGTCACGGAGAGGGGTAAGCCCGCGAGCAGCTGCCCTCTGGCCGCGTAACTGCTGCTTTGCGCGCGAGGCAGCCGCTTTGGGAGGAGCCGAAAACCCTGTCCCTACACAGAAATTACACCATAGCCAAAACCAGACGCTCCCTTCCTCGGAGATCCGGGCAAAGCTACAGAGAACGGAGCGAGGCCCGTGTAATTGCCTCCGGCGTGTAACCACAGCTGCTCATCAGAGAAGCGGGCGGCCCGCCCCGCCTGGCCCTCAGGCTGCGGGGCCGTGACCAGGCCCCCGGGCGGGCGGGCGGCGGGACCGCGACCCCGCAGCGGGGGCGGGGAGCGTGGGGTTGGGGGGGAAGCGGCTCGGCCCCCCCGCCCCGGCAGGGAGTGGGGAGAAGCCGTTCCTTCTGCCGCTTCTCTGGGCCAGGTGTGGCGAACAGGGGCGCAGAGCGGAGGGGCAAGCGCGCGGGAGGAAGCACCCCCGACTGGCGGGCCGCTCGCTGTGTGTCGGGGGAGGGGGCGCAGAGAAGATCCGCGGGGTTCTGCTCCTCTTAAAAAGCAAAACACACGGGGGGCCGTGGCCGGCAGTGCCGGTGCTGCGGTCCCGGGGGGACGTCAGGACAAAGGGCGCCTGCCCGGGGCAGCGCCGGTAGGACCCCTGTTCTCCCCTCCCTCCTTCACTGTGGCGTGAGGGACTTCGCTTTTAGGAGAGTCAGTCCTTCGGTTAGATCGCTTGGGAAAACTGGTTCCAGGAACACTTTAATAGTTCTGCCTAGAGAAGAGACAGACTTGTTCTGGACTTGTTTTGGGTGTTGGGAAAAGAATGAAGCAGAACTGAGAGAAGAGAAAACAAAAACCTCGCAAACCCCAAGTCAGTCCAGGGACTGCAGCCGGGGCCTCGAGGCCGCCGCGCCGCGCGTCTGTGCCCCTGCAAACCTCTTCCAGCCTCTCAGTTAGGGTGCATCTCGCACTGCACTCTGTAATCCTCCTGAGAATTTATCTCCCTGCCCACTGAGTAATTGTGCCTGACTTAATGTGCGTCTCCCACTCTGCAACTGGGCGCGAGAGTCAGCCCCGTGTCTCACTTGTTTGCTGCTGGATTCCCTGTGCTCTGTATGTGGAAAGAGCTCATACTCACTGAATACGTAGCTGGAATGAGCATGGGTCGTTGGATGGACGAGTGGATGGTTGGATGGATGGGTGGTTGGGTGGATGGATGAGCCCACAGGATCTTTGAAGCATTTCATTCTTCTCTAAGTCCAGAACTGAGCTCCACCAGCTGTCTGTACTCACAGCCTCGTATCAGAATGCTGAACATCCAGGTGTGTCTTACACGAGGGAGGGCAGCTGGAATAGATGGACACAAGAGTGTGCCCTCCCTGCCACACCTGCCCTGGGGAGCAGAGAGCTCCGTCCCTTGAGAGGGCGTTGCCCAGGGCTGTGAGGCTGCCTCCGGGACCCCCTGCAGGGCTGACGCAGAACAGAACCTGGGCTGTCTCAGTAGGACCTCCTCGCCCTGTAAGCCAGGCATGTATTTATGTAACACTTCAGGCCTGATGGAGACCAGATGTGACCAGACGGTGGTCTGGGCTGCCCTGGAATGCTGGAATGCCAAACTAGACATCTTTTATGGCTGCTTATGTCAGGAATCGCTCTTTAAATCTTGGGTTTGAGCCCTGATATACATCCATTAACTTTATTATTCTGTGAAGTAGAAACATCTGGCAACTTCTACTCGATTTGCTGTGCCTATGAGAGAAATCTGTCATGGTATAACTTCTTTTATCCATCAGCTTAGTGCAGGATAAGGGATATCTGGGGAGGCAAGCAGACCAAGGGCACAGCAGGGCGACCTTGGGCCACTTGGCAGTCTCTGGGACCCAATTTTCCAATGATCTTTCCAGAGTTATTGTTTATGAAACACCCGCTTTGTTCTCGGCATCCTGCCACGTGCTGAGCACACGTTATGTGTCGCTGCCACAGCCATTCCCTTGCTCGGATGGGCAGAGGGGTACACGGGAAAGACTTTCTAGTGTCACAGCAGTGGGGGAGGGGCAAGCTCGAGTCTAGGCTTTCTGCCTCTAAAACCCCATCGCTTTGCATTATTAGAAAGTTGTCTGTCCTCTCCCCCCAAGCGTGTGTGGTCAGGGAGACAGGTGGCCTCCACCTGGGCCACGTGACACCCACTCGCACACGACAGACATGCAGAGGACTTCAGGCAAGAATGTTGCTTACTGTCCAGGGTTCCCCAAGCTAAGTGGGCCCCCAGACAGCTTCGTCCTCTGAAACCCCTATTGAGATCTTGAAGAACACCGATGGACATTCAAATAAAAATGTCTGTTGGGGACCTGTTACGTGCCTGGCACGATGGCCCTGATGGCTGCTTTCCAAGAGCTTCCACCTTAGCGACAGGTGTGGCTCGCCTTGGTCTCCTGTTTAGAGAAAGCTCTTCACCTCTCAGTGCCTTTCTTCCTCCATACACGGAGATTCTTTTAATTCTATGAACAGCGGCTTCCTTGGAAAGGTCACCCCCAAACTCTCCCTGGGGACTGCAGGTGGGGGTCAGCGATCCCCATGCAGTTTACCTGAGAATCACACAACTTGCTGTTTTAAATTCTCTCCCTGCAAAGGCTGGACCTGGGTTCAGAAGTCATATTTGACCCGTTTCTCTGTTGAATAGAAAAAAAATTGTATGAAACATTGTAATTAGGGTTTTGCAACAAGCTTTTAAGAAAACTCTGCCCTGCCGCTCCTCATATTTCACAGCTGCACCCCCGCCCCCCAACTTCCTTCTGCAGCTGAGGATCCACGCGGTGCAGGGCGGCGGGGGGCGGCTCTGGAGTGGGAGCCCCGCGCCCGAGTCCCGGGCGCAGCCTGTGTGCCTTTGGGCAAGCCCTTCAGGCTGTGTCTCCCTTTGGGCCACTTCCCCCCGAATTCCCGCTGGAGGGTGCATGTCGCACGAGAATGGGCTGTTTGGTCAGAGCCACTGCAGCAGCGGGGGAGGCGCCCCAGAGCACAGCCCGTCCCCACCCGGGGCGCACGGCTGGCCGGCCGGTCTGCGGTGCTCTCGCAGCGCGCGCGGAGCCCGGCCCCCGGGTCGTCCCGTCCCCTCCGAGGCCCGCAGCGCAGAGGGCGCTGCCCCGCTGGGGGCTGCCCTCCAGAGCCCTAGGACGCTTCCCGGCCTGGAGGCGGTGAAAGCCACAGGGGGTCGCTCCCCGCAAGCGAGCGCACTGCCCACGCCCGTGAGGGGCCGGGCACCCGCCGTCGCAGCCGAGCTCTGCGGCCCGGACGCGTGTCACTTCGGAAAACCGGGACGAGAGAGGCCTCGTCTCCCCGCGGCACTTATGGAAAACGAGTCAAACCTTCCAAGGGAGGGAACAGCAACCTTCCGAGCACACGAGGCCCCGGAGCCCCGCCTGGACCCGGGCTGCTGGACGCTCCCGGCAAGCAGGGTGTTCGTGACACTAGACAGCGCCATGCATGCCTACCTTGTTGCTAACCATTCCAATGCAGGAGGGACTTCCTGGAATGTCCCCCTGCCCACTGCGCCAGCCCCCTGGTGTCTTGACAAGCAGGTGGGGTCACCTCCCACAGCACAGTGCTGGGGCCGGCGGAAGAGAAACAAGGGTGCAGAGCTGCAGAGCCTGGAGCTAGTCTCTGAAAACTTTCCAGCCACTGTGCTTAAGCTGTAAGCAGTTCGCAGCGACCCCTTGTCAAAAGAGTGCTGGGAAACGAGCCGCACCTCAATTTCCATGAGCTTAAAATACTGTATTCACAACTGCTTGCTTCAAACACACACGCTTGCTTTGTTTTAATGTTTTAGGCAGCAGGTGACATCTATAGCACGTATTAGGCTAAAGAAAATGTGTGGCGGGCAAGCCTGAGACTGGCCATGAGGGCTCGAAGGAGGGCAGATAGTTCCTTAGTGTGGAACAACGGACGGGCCTGGAAAGCCAGGTCGTCCACTAGCAGGACTAGGTTCTGGCATGAGAGCACGCGGTTAAGCCCGGGGGGAGTATGTGCTACCTCGGGATGTCCCGGAGGCAGCAACAGGATAGACTGAGAAACTCTGCACACCCGGGGTGGCTGTTCCTGGAAGGGATGGGCCTGAAACTGATCAGTTAGCCAGCAAGCAGAACGCAGTGCTTATCGCATGGAGTAGCTGAAGCCCCCCCCTCTTGATAGCGTTTTTTTCTGAGCTGTTTACTCCTAATAAACACGATGTCAACCAGGCTTTCGGGGCTCTGGAGCCACGAGATCTTGAGGCCCCTGGTCCCATCTTTGCTCTTTATTTTGTCTCTGTTTCTTGAGTCCTGCGTCGCCCGTCCTCAGACACGGTCCCGAGCTGCGCTGGATGCAGCAAAAGAGAAGTGTTCTCTGGTCAGGAAAATGAAATGCAGTACATGTAAATATCAATGCAACACACATTTATTACGAGAATCTCGTGCAATAGCACGTATCAAAACTCGTGTTTCTTAGGTCAAAAAAGCAAGAACTGTTCTGCAAATAACTAGTCCACCTACACGTGGCCTCATATTTTATCCACCCCCACACGGCAACTTGCAGATTGGAGATTTCAATGAATCTTACCCTTCAGAAGCAGGTAGCTCCAGACAAAACATGCAAATCACCACCATTGCATTAAAACTGTAATATTTCAGAAATGCATGAGACAATTTGTAAAAACGTTATTTTATGATATTGTGACACGCTTGGTATTTGCCAACTTTCAAAAATGTGTAACTAGCTGGGACTTCTTTTCCTAGTCTACAAAAACCTTCTCACCTATATGCCTTAGAGTTCTGTGTCCTGGTTCAGCCCCACCCCTCACATGCCACCTCTGTGCCCCCTGCTATCATGGAGGGAGGCCCACAGATGCCAGAGCAGTGAGGACTCAGCCAGGTGTAGCCAAACCCCAGGCCCTGGGTGGAGCGAGTTATGCATCATGAAAACCAATGGTTGCGAAGTGGGATGAGCTTGCATTCAGTCGACTTTGCCACAGCGCTGGGCAAGTTTCCTCGCACCCGTGAGCCTTGTCTCCTGCTTCCTAGACTCCGTGCTTGTAAACTGAGAAGCACAGACATTAAGGGTTACTTTTCTAAGCATGGTAAGGTGAGTGGCAAAGTACATTTCTTAAATAGATTTTTAGCTGATTCCTTTGGGCATAGAGCACCACTAAGAAGTGGGGGAGGAAAAAAGAGGCCATGACAGGCAGGAAGGAGGGACAGTGTTGCAGAGAAGTCTGGTGCTTGAGCCTCCCTGGGGTGCTGCCCCCAGAAAGAGAGATGACAAAGAGACTCCGAGCAGGGCTTGCCATTACAGGGCCGGGTGGTGGGCGTGCCCTGACATGCCCCAGGCAGTGGTGTCTGTCTGGTCTCTGACTGATTAGCTTCTTAAAGCCCCTCTAAAAATGTGTCCAGCAGAAAATAAAACTTCCCTTCCTCCAGAGGAGGAGAGAGGGAGCCAGATTTTAACCGGCAAATGGATCGCTTAGATTGTGACAAGGCTGCTTTGAACTCGTGCTGTTTAGAAAACGACAAGTTTGGCTTTGTTTTCTCCCATTTGCAGCTCAGGGTTGCAAAATGAGTGATAATTAGCCAAAATTATTCACCACAAATAAAGCATACAGTAAACATTTGGATTTTGGCAGGAATAAGGTGGAATAAGGGGAAAAGTAATAGCTTATATGAAACTCATGTGTCTGAAAGCTGAGAAGCTGCAGCTGGAAATGTCAGGAAGTCCCCGTGCCCCCAGCCACGTGGGTGCAGCTCGTTTCCGGAGTGACTGGGCCGCGTGCAATTGCTAGCAGAGACGGAGCTCTTTTAGAAACATCCTTTTCTTTAAAATGTGCAGGCTGGTGCTCGCCAAGGAAGCATGATCGTTGGGTTTGCATGTCTTTCCACACCATGCTGCATTTATTCTTAATAGTAATTTGTTTAGAATTGGGGCTGGGAAAGGAGTGAAGTTTACTGGATCAGAGGAAATTGGAGCTGGCGATAGGCGCATCCATTTCTCCAACTTCCCACTGTGGATGAAAAGTACCGCCAGCCACGTCAGTAAATAAAGGACACTGCGGCCATCAACTCATCAGCCAGTACCGCCACCCCAACAGTGAGCAGAGGGAACTCAGGGTGCAGACAGGCAGGCAGCCGGGCCTCTGCAGCCACCCCAGCGGTGCCCTCTGAGGGGACTCAGGATGGGAAGGAACAGGACACTGACCCTGGAGAGCTAAGGTGCATGTCAAAGGAATGTTTTTAATGAGCTCAGACCTTGGCACCTTCCCATACATAGAAAAGCACTACATTTTTTAACTTGAGATGCCTGGTTTTCTTTAATTAACAGTGATCTTTTGATGTTCTGACTACCTGGTCTTTGTTGCAAAAGCTCCTATACATCCTGGCTCCTCCCCTACCTCTTCTGAGTAGATCCCCAGAGCGATCTGAGAGGCTGTCATCCGGAGCTGAGTCCTCAGAAAGTCTACCAAGCAAAATATCACCCTCAGCTTTTAGGCTGTGCGTTTTATTTCAGTCGACACCACCTAGGAGCGATGTCCTTACTGGGCGTCCCTGAGGACAGCGGCCCCTCTCTTTGTGGACCCTTCAGCTGTGGGCTCCTTACCACACTGGGCTTTCACAGGCTTCCTGAGTTGACCCCAAATCAGCGTCATCTCAACTTCGCTCCTTTGGTGGGAAATCCCCTGGCCTAATCCCCAAAACATAACCATGGTTGCTTGAACATGAATGAAGAAGAAACAGGCAAGAGAATGTTAAAGTCGCCCTGCACAGACCACCAAAGGCAGAGTCTTTCAACGCATGTCTGTCCCCAACAACTTTCTTGTTGTTTTTTATATCTTTGTAGAAAAAAAAAAAAAGAATCAGCTTGGAAATTTTCTGGAAAAATCTTTGTTCACCAGAATTCTGTGTCCAAAAGAACTTTAATTTTTTTAAGTGCCCCTGTTCCAAAAAGTTTATTTAGAGGATAAAGTTTAAAAAAAAAATTCACCATAATATAAAATGTGTGAAATCCCAGTATACATTAAAAACATTTCAAAAAGTTGTTTCTGCTCTTCCCTTAAAATGTTCTGTGCGGCTGAATGTAGTCAACGGAGCCGTTTGCAGGGATCAGATCACTCATGGAGCCCCACACTGTGCATGGTGAACGTAAGAGCAGTCACCGGTTCCCGCGGTACCCTCCAGGTCACGTCTGCATACACGGGCTGCAGCAACACATGCAGTGACTAAGGGAGGGGACGCCGAGCCAGCCTCCCTGTGCACAGCGTCTTGAACTAGGAGGTCAAGGCCACAGGGTGTAAATCGGCCACTCCGTGTAACGTATTCTGGACAGCGCCTGACCCACAGTCATAAGTGCAGGCCATTCTCACTGCTTTTACTCATTTCAGTCCCGTTATAGCCAACTGTAAGTTATTCAGGACTCAATTCCTGGATTGTCCATTACTCTGGCGACATTTTCAATGATTTGTTTCATGCTTCTTGGATAAGTTTGTTACTTTTTTAAAAAAATGTCCTCTGGGACAGAGAAAAGATGAAACTAAATGGACTCCATTTTCTTCCTTCTGGAAAAAAAAAAAAAACCAAATGGGCCAAGAATGGAACGTCTCCAAATAAGGCCAGTGGGTGAGCCATGACTGGACAGACCTGCCAGTTGTGCCAAGGAGTTTGGACTTCATTTGAAGGGCACTAAGGAGACACCAAAGGATTTTTAGCAGAGCTTACTCAGCTTTGTGTGTTATAGGGGGTGTGGTGGGCAACCTCCGAGACGGCCCCAGTGGTCCACGCATGCAGACATGCATGCTGTGTGAGCCTCTCCCCTCAGGTGTAGACTGGACTTCCTGACTGCACCTGATGATTGAAAGACAGCAGAAGGGGTGGGATGACACTTCCAGGGGTGGGTTACTGTGGACTCCGTCCCGGGTACCTCTCTGTCTCTCCCTCGTCACGCTCAGGGAAGCCAGCTGCCATGGTGTGAGCTGCCCTGCGGGGACACCCACATATGACGGAACCGATGTCTTCAGCCAACAGGCATGTGGGTGAGCTCGGAAGTTGGTCCTTCCCCAGGTGAGCCTGCAGATGGTGAAGCCCTTGCCAACACCTACTGCGGCTTTTGAGAGACCCTGAGTCAGAGACACAAGGCTAAGCCATGCCCGGATTCCTGACCCACAGAAACGGTGCGATAACAAATGTGTATTGTTTTAAACCACTAGGTTTGGGACTAACTGTTATGCAGCAACTGATAACTGATACAGATGCTTATTCTCGCTAGTGCAGATAACACATTCGGGACCAGAGGAAGGAGGGAGGAAGACCAATAAAATTGCAGCCACAGTCATTGAAGGAAGGGAAAATGTGTGTCTGACCTAGGGCAATGCCATCGATCAAAGTGAACGGTGGACAGAGAACACCGAGGTCAGGGACAAGTGAAAAGGCCGACTTGGGATGAGAACAGCAAACACATGTGATGGGGCCCCACACACTCGCTGGAAGGAAGCTCCGAGTACGGCTCTAAACTATGAAGCGGCTAATCCAGGAAGAAAACACCGTTACTTACACAGTTCATCAAGTTCACAATATAGAAGCAGAGCATTTCCCAGGAAGTGATCTAGTTACTCCTTATGCTAAGACCAGAAAGAAGTGTTTCCATCGGTCTTCAAAAGAAGGCACTGTTTAATGTAGGAAATACATCTGCAGATGAAATTAGCGCCTTCTTTTGCCTTCTCCCTTGATTGCTGAGGGCATTACTCCAAAGTAAAATTCAGTAAACACTCCCTGCTTCCCACCATAGTGCAACCAAGACACACAGTTGACTTAACGCAGGCGCAGGTTGTTGGGTGTGTAGAAGAGCTGAAGCACACGCCCATTCTCCACCTAGCTTTGTCAAGTGCTGAGCGGCACTAAGTTCAAAGTCATGTTCCCTGCCCTGAGGCGGAGGGCGCTGCTTGTCTATGAACATTTGAGTGTCAACCCGGGCAGAGAGAATGGTCACTGTCACACTAGGAGGGATGTCAGAATATAAAGAACATTCTAGAAACAGGGAACATGTAATCTTGGACTCACTCCAGCTCCCAAAGTTCTATAACACAGAGATGAGCTTAAGGTTGATCTCAAAATCTGTAAAGCAAGTGTGACAAAAGCCAAGAACGTACCTACTGGTGTGGGAACCCCAGTATCTGTTCCCAAGAGAGCCTGAGCTTGGTCCTCACCTGGGGCCTCACAGGACAGATGGGCAGGCCCTGGTGGGGCAGCCTCACCTTCAGCAGAGTGTTCAGCATTTCTTTCTCACTTTGGAAGATTTCACATTGGAAGACATTGCTGCAAAATTTGTAAATTCAAGAGACAAATAGAGAAGAAGAAAAGAAAGGAGCTAAACATTCACGGGGGAGGAAGCAGTGCTGAGAGCTGGTCTGGGACCTTCACTTCTGGCTCTAACAGTCTGGTTGCAGCAGCCTAATCCTGCTGACGTAGCACTGGAAAATCCGGGTAAAATTCCAACACACCGTCTGAAGATGCTGGCAACCTGGTCACTAGAACCTGACTGGCCACGGTCCAGAGAGAAGGGAAATGAACTGAGGTGAGGTAAGCAGTCTGCACAGCTTTGCCCCTCCAGGAATTTGTAGGGTCACAAAAATTATGGAGCAAAAAGGCCAAGCCCGCAGCAGTAACACGGAGCTGAGGAGGCAACATGGGGGCCCAGGGCTTCCAACAAGCTTAGGGTTTGAGAGCCCAGTGGCCTGGAGAGTGGAAAAATTCAGGAACATGATCGTGACATCCTGAACCAAGGTTTTTTTATTATTTTTATAGAATATATATATATATATTTTTTTTATTGAAGTTTGAACCAAGTTTTAATTTGAGACATTTTCAGATTTTAAAAACTTGTTTGGTGTTTGGACTGAATTGCTGTCCCCCTGAAAGGCATGATGTTGAAGCCCTGGCCCCCAATAAGAAAATATTTGGAGATGGGGCATTTGGGAAGTAATGAGGCTTCGATGAGGTCATAAAGGTATGGTCGTCATGATGGGAGCAGCGTCCTTATAAAAAGAGATCTCAGAGGGCTTGGTTCTCCCGCTGCCGCGTGGGGACACAGGGAGAAAGCAGCCACCCCCAAGCCAGGAGGCGGCTCTCACCAGAGCTGGGCCACGCCAGCACCCTGATCTCAGGCTTCCAGCCTCCAGAACTGTGAGAAATTAATGTTGGCGTTGAAGCCACCCCGCCTATGGCATTTGGCTATGGCAGCCCAAACTAAGATGGTTGGCAAACTAGACAGAATTTTCAGCAGTCTCACAATGCTGAGGAATTTGAGTTCTGTGTCTGCTCAGAGCAGCAGGCCCAGGAAAGTCCGCAGGCTTTCGGTCAGGACCCTCGAGAGACCATAGTGCACTCTGCCAGGCCTCAGATCCACTCAGTCCTTAACTGGATTGGTGTGACCTTCCTGTCCCTGTCAGTTTGCCAGAGAGCAGCTAATGTGAATCCTCCCAAGAGGAAGATGCTGTCATCTGGAGGCGCTCTGTGCAGGAGAAATATAATTTGAGCCACATATCTAATTTTAAGATTTCTAGCACTGTATTAAAAAAGTAAAAAGAAACTGGTGAAATTAATGTTAATAATGTAACTTACTTGACCAATACATTTAGAATATCATCAATTCAAGATGTAATCAATATAAAGATTATTCAGTATTTTAGATTTTTTTTTTCTTTTTGGAACCAAGTCTTTGAAATTCAGTGAGAATTTACACAAAAGTAACCATATTTAAAGGGGACAATAGCCACCTAGTGGCTAACTTATTGGACAGCATAGATAAGGCTCCTATAATTTCTTATACACAATGTCTACCATGCAATGGGAAATTCCCAGACACACTGGAAGTCAGAGCCAAGAGAAAAAAGATATATAATAGAAGCAGATCCTGATATAAGAATGATCAGACACTGATTTAAAAATAACTGTGACTTATACGCTCAAGAAATTAAAAGACAAAGTGGGAGTTAGCAAAAAAACCTCAAAGTGATAAGAGAGAAATGAAATAAAAATTCTAAAACTCAAAAATGCAATAACTTAAAGTAGGAGCTCAATAAATGGATTTACACTCACCTGGTTACAGTAGGAGAAAAGATTAGGAAACAGAACGACAGACCAACAGAAATATCCAGAACGAAATATAGAGAATTTAAAAGAGTATTAAATTTTTAAAAAGTATTTCAAGAACAAATGTGACGTGATAAAATGCCCTAACACCATATAACAGAAGTGCTAAAAACTGGAGAGAAAAGAGATTATGATGGAAGCAATCGTTGGAGACAACTTCTCAAAACTCACGAAACTTACAGCTGCAAGAAGGTCGGTGAACCCCAGCAGGTTAAATACAAAGAAAATCATATCTAGCAACCATCACGGTAAACTGCTGAAAACCGGCAGCAAAGGGAAAGTCTTCAGAGCAGCCAGAAACAAAAGCAGACGGCAACAGCAAGGCAAGATGAGCGGAACACCGGTAAGACAAACGGCTGATTTCTCAGGAGAAACCGTGAGAACAGAAGGCAGTGGAACGGCGTCTTTGTGAAATGCCTGTGCAGGACAGGCAGGTGCGGAGAGGCCGCTGAGGCTGTCCGCCCGTTTCTGCAGGAGAACAGCCTGGCTGCCCCTTGGGGACCTGCACAGCTTTGACGGGAGTTTCTACTACTTTATTTTCACCTTTTTGGGTCTTTACGGCTGATCCGTCGCTTGCTTTCCTTATATAACCAAACTACAGCATTACATGGCTCCAAATCCAAAAAACAATAAAAAGTTAATACACTATTGATGAAATCACGAATCTCATTTCTGAACACTGTGTTCCGTCAGTGGGGCTTTCCTCCTGTCAAGTGCTTACAAATTAACGAGGTCATTGCCAACTTTCCCTACACATTCCAGTGACTAATTGGAGTGGTATATAGTTCCTTCCCTCCAGCCACACTAAAGTCTTTCCTCTGCGTGGCTGGTGAGATCATTCAGAGCCCCAGGCTTCTAATTAAGGCTGTCTGAGTAGCAATCCTTCCTACACAGGATCTCCTAGGAGTTTGTGAGAGCCAGATGAGCTTATCCATGTCAAAATCTTAGCACAGTGAAGATTTTGTTTTCTCTAATAGGCAGAGTATCCTTGTTTCCAATAATTTGGATACAATCAGAAAAAGCAGGGGTTTTTGGTAAGTGCGCCCCCTCAATAATCAGCTGGTGTCACCTGAGACAAAGCACGTGGCCCTGGGACAGCCTCACGAGGGAGCAGGATCTGGGTCCCAGTGAGCAACAGATGGTTTCTAAAGGAGGGGAAGGGAGGGAAGGTTGTTAAAGAAACCACACCTTGTAAAACACTCTCACCTTCTGGTGGGCGTCGAGTACCCGCTGGGCATGTCCTGCTCCCTGGATCTGACACCAGTAGCGTCCAGAAACCTGCAGCCATTTTGTGGAGAGTGTGTGTGTGTTTCAGGGATGTGTTGGCGCCTTCTCCCCGAGTGCTGGAGTGTAGCGATGTGAAAGTGGATTTTTATCTTCTGGACTTGGCTTTCTGTTCACTGGCATCTTCCTTTGAGTCTCTTGCCTCCATCCATAAGGTTCCATTCTCTCCCTCAGCCGGGAGAAAGTGTGAAAGCAGACAAGTGGGAACGGAAGTGGTGAATTCTTAATCCCTTCAACCGTTATTCTAAAATGGAAAAATGGGGTCTCCAGGGTTCATTTTAGTTTCACTGGAATAATGAGAGAATTGAGAGAAACATGACATGGTATTCATTTTTTTTTCCCAGAAACTGATAGGAAACATGTGCATTGATTAGATTCGACTTCATGATTCAAACATAAAACTGAAAATCCAGGCTCTATTTTTTAAGTAGACAATACATGCTTATGATCTCTATCTTTATTTTTCCTCTTTAATCAATGAAATATTTCATTTTTTATAGAAGTATAATCTACAGTGTAGAAAATATATGAAGCAGAAATGCGTGAACATATTGTGTGTACACATATCATAAAATTATAGCCTTGAGCATTTTCACAAAACGAAAATGCTTGTGCAGATCAATTAAAAAGTAACGTACAAGATTGTCACATGCTCAGGCCCCTGGGCTTGGAAAACTGAGTGGGTGGGGTTCTGCCCCACCCCTTCTCACCCTTCAGAGATAAGCCTCCACCAGAAGGTGTCTTCTTCTCTGTTTTAAGGATTGAGGTGGGCACTAGATTGTGTGCGTGTGTGTGTGTGTGTTGGGGGTTGGGGGGCTTAGGCTCTGCTACTAAAAAACCCTGAAGATTTAAAGTTTACATCCTTTGTAAAAGTTCAGCAGATGAAAACCTGGAGGTTCAGGGTTCCTTGGTATGGAAGACCATGAGGACACAGAGTTCTCTGTGTCCAACGCGGGGAAAAGAGCCCCACGTGGACTCAAGGCATGTTCTGGAGGCAGAGATGTGGGGCACCTCTGGTCAAGAGTCAAAAAACACACAAGGTGCTAGCATTGGAGTGAAGACTGTCTGGCGCCCTCTCCTCCAACAATGGTTTAGGCTGTGCTCTTGCAAAAAGTCTTGGCTTCCTCAAGAACCAGCAGGCTAAATCCATGTCATGAAGTTATTTGCAGAGTGAAATCCAGACACACCATCAACCCAGACAAGAGCTGCTGGAAGTTTCAGTTCCAGGTCTCCATACAGGATTTAGCCCCTGTTCTCAGAAACGGTGCAGGTACATCCCAGGCAACCCGAGCTCTGCGCCCAGCCTTCTGTAGTAGATGTCATCGGATTTTCTGTATTGAAATGCAGTTACACACTTGCCCTCCATTTCTGCATGTTAGGTGCCCTCATGCGCTGGTCCCTTCATGGACTCAGGGGTGTGTTTCTTGGCACTAAGCCAGTGAGTTCCATCTCTCGATCTTAGGCTAGAGCTACATGAGCTTGTTGTCAGTTCTCTGATTCTTAAACACACCTCTCCCCATGGGCCTCCCATAACTGCAAGAATATTCACTTAGTTGTATTCTTTTTATGTTTTTCTTTCCCATCACTTTCCCTCTCCCTTCGAGAGCACTTTTCTCTAATACAGTTTAAGGCACACCTTCTCTTACTTGGCTTTTCCGAAAACATTTCTGTGATTCTTTTGGAAGCTACCATGTGAAATACATTTGTACTGTTCTGTTTTTATCCTGCTGCCTCTTGAAGCGCAAACCAAATCAATCATCAAGTTTCTCCTTGCCATTTTTTTTTCCAGAGACCACAGTATCCAAACACTGAAAGAGGTCTCACAGGGATAATGCACAGGATGTAAGGGGTGAGATGTTGTCTTTGCACTTGAGTAAATGATGAGAGATGGAAGGACCCTGTTGATCAACACTTCACAAGGCCAGGACTCAGCCAAGCATTTAAATCACCCTTTGAGTTCCCAGAGCCCCTGAGTAACACCTGCAGAAACAGTACTTTCTGCAACCACTATTTAGTAGAAAAAAGTTTTTGTCTCTTCTCCAGTAACTTTGAACTATTGTCTTACAGCCTGGGATATAGTGGAGTCTCAAATAAATGTTCTGAAATGGATGAGTGGATGATAGATGAATGGATGACTGAATGGATGGAAAGATGGATGGATGGATGGATGGAGAGGTGGGTGGGTGGATGGGTGAACATGTGAATGAATAGATGGATGAATGCATGCATGAATGGATGCATGGATGGATGGATGTACTGCTTTATCTGACATTGGATCTCCCAGCAGGGAGTGTGGCTATGTGAATGTGAAGAAGTTACCTAAACTTTCTGTGTCTTGTGTCCTTATCTGTAAAAATAAGCCAATACAAGTCCATGATCCCTTTATCTGAAATCCTTGTGTATTTGTTAGGAGTTCAGAAGTTTCCAGATTTTAAGAGGGCAATATAGTATACTACCACATTTTTTGACATCAACTAAATTATAAAAAATTTTTTTTGTTTTCAGAGCATTTTGGATCTTAGCATTGAACATAAGAGAATGTGAATTTGTCCTCTCTTCCTTACGGTTCATTTAAAGACGATAGAATCATAAGCCCGTATATTGGTTTACTTGATTACTTTCTGCCTTCCCCACAATAATAACTATAATCATAATGAAGGTGAGGGCCATGTTCAATATTATACACCTGACACACCACAGGTGTTCAATAAAGACAAGGGGTACGGAAGGTGGAAAGGAGGGAAGGAAGAAGAATCCTGACTTCTACATTTCCCTCCATCATGCTCTACCAGCACCACAAGTGGATTCATGCTCTACACTCAGCAGGCACGTTGATTCTTGTCTTCCTTAACCATCATCAGTGTGAACCCCCACTGGCCACTTCCTTCAGCACTTCCTTGCCTTCCTTGCCTTCCATGACATGGCATCTTACTGATTTTTCATTTTTTATCTCCATCTTCTCTTGGAGTGCTTCTTCATCCTTCTTGTCCCCCTAACGTCAAAAATGTGTACGTTTCTGCTCTCAAAGCTCTTCTCCCTCCACAAACTCTCCTCAGGGTACCTGATCTACTTTCTGGTGTTAACTGTCAGCGTGTATGCTGTTGACTTCCAGTCCAAGTCTGTCCCTGATGGAGAGCTCTCTTGAGCTTCAGACTCACAGATCCTCTGAGATGTCAGACAAGCATCCGAGTTCCAACATCCTCAGAAGGACCCACCTCGTTTTGTGCAAACCTGACCCTCCCCTTGTGCTCTATTATGAACAGCACCATCGTCCACCCTGGCTAGGGCCCAAAGGGGCATCCCTTCCTCTCTCCTTAAATGAAACCAGTTCCCAATCCCCCCAGCAACGCCACAGCTACCATCCCTAAGCACACCTCTGCTTTTCTTTCCACCTCCTTTTAACCACTTCCCTCACTCAGGTTCTTGTCGGAACGTCTTTGGTTTACCACAACGATTCTCAAGAGGTGATCCATAGACCCTTCCCCGAGGCCCAAGATGCTTTGGGGATTTCTGCAAGGCCATGATCATGCATGGAGAAAAGCCATTCCAACTGCAAAAGATGGAACAATGGATTTTAGTGGAACAGAATATTTTTATTTGTCTGGTTTCTGTTCCACTTAGCAACTGACCTTTAAGAAACTACCACTGGTTGAATCTTGATTTAGTGTTAAAAAATAATGTGCAGTTGTCTGAAAAGACTGCTAGAATACCCCTGCTTTCCCAGATGTAGGTCTTTGTAAATCAGATTTCCTTTGCATTCGTCAACTAAGAGTACTTGCAACAGATCGATTATGAAAGTAGATGAGACTCCATTTGTCCTCCATTAGGCCATACATTGAAGAGATTTGAAGAAAGGTAAAATAATACCATTTTTTCTCTAAAGTCTTTTTGGTTTTTGAAAATATATTTTGTTTCATAAAAATGTATATGTTAATATGCAATGGGTTAGTCATTGTTATTTTTAATGAGTTAAGTTTATATCTTGAAAATGTCTAATTTGGCAAATATTGCCAGATACAACCCATAAAAACAAATGGGGTCTTCAATAATTTTTGAGTGCAAAGGGGTCCTGAGACCAAAATGTGTGAGAATTTTTGATTTACTGAGATGGCCTCCTGACCAGTTTCCTTCTCTGCAATCCTGCCCCCTCTCTGATCCTCCCTGAGCAAAGTGATTCTCCTGAAAGGCAATGCCTTCGTATAACTCCCCTGAAAAAGCTGTGGGTGGGTCCCCACTTCCCTGAGGGTAAGACGGCCAGCAGGCTCCTTCACAATCCTTCAGTCTTACCTTCTTTAACTTCTCCCTCTCTCTTAATTCACAAGTCATTCTAAGTGCCTCACATTCTCTTGTCACACTTGTTCACTGTCACTAGAATTTTGTTTGCATTTTACCAGCCCTTCTAGTGAGTCAGTTAGGATGCTGCCAATTACAACAACTTAGAAAAACCAACTTAGACTGAGCAACAAAGGACATTTACTGGCTCGTGTAGCTGAAGAGTTCAAAGTTAGGGTTGACTTGTCAAGGGCTGAGCAACAGCTTGGCAGTGTCACTTCTCATTCATCTTTTGCAGAATAGGCTTCATCATAAGACTGGCTCCCTTCATGGTGTAGGATGGGTGCCAGAAAACTAGAGATACACACTTCCTTATCGTTCAGTCTTTTTTCTCAAGTATTGCACAAAAGACAGAGCTTCCCTTTGATAGGAACATGTTAAGTCCTTGACCACTAATGACCAGTAACTTGGATTCCCCGAAGTCCACAGCAGATGACCCCCATGGATTCCCATTGCAAACGTACTACCCTATCACTGACACTGACATAGTGAATAGACTGAAACTGCTTGAGTAATTATCTTTCTCTTGTTTGACTCTAAGTTATATGAAGTCAGAAACTGTCTGCCTTGTTTAATGTTGTGTCTCCAATATCTGATGTAATGAGGGCGTGGTATATATATTTTTTCTTTTGTTTTTTTGGATGGGGGAGGTAATAGGTTTATTTATTTGTTTTTATTTAATGGAGGTACTGGGGATTGAACCCATGACCTCAAGCATGCTAAGCATGCGCTCTGCCACTGAGCTATATCCTCCCCCCTCAAGCTATCTTTTCAATGGAAGTCACCTCCTGAGCTGTTGATTTCCCTGTAGCTCAAATTTTCTACAAATACATTGTATATTAAAACAACCAGTGAAGGAGCTTTATCTACATGGAGGAACCAAGGTGAAAAGAGTCACTCAGTAAGAAGGCTCCTTCCTTAAGTGCAGGTACCGAACTAAGAAGGACCAAACTGGGCAGATAAGGCCTGTTTCTACGGGGTTCCCCACTCCTTGTCACACAGCACCTAATCGAACAAGCATCAATCTGCCTGAACACCTCTCCACGTGTTCCCAGTTAGTGACACATTCAGATCTTCTTATTGGGGTTTTGAATTTCACGATAATCTCCATCTGTCTGAATTAGGAACAACTGTCACAATAGGACTCAGCAGGAGGACCCACATTTCTGTCACAGACTGCAGCAAGGCTTCAGGCCAACTGGGGGAAAATCGATGCTAGTATCTGTGACTGTGTGGTTGCTCTCGTTTCCAAAACACTTTGTGATGTTGCCCAGAAACAACTGGTTACCTGTTTTCTCACTTTGGGATGAAGAGCCTGCAGCCCTAAGTGGCAATAAGTCTATACCTGTCGATAATTACTCTAAATATCAATGGACTAAATGCTCCAATCGAAAGATATAAGGCAGCTGATTGGATTAAAACAAACAAACAAAAAATAAGATCCATCTATATGCTGCTTACAAGAGACTCACTTCAGGGCTCAAGATACACACAGACTGAAAGTGAGGGGCTGGAAAAGAGATTTCATGCAAGTGGAAATGATGAAAAAGGCTGGGGTAGCAATGTTCACATTACAAAAACAGACTTCATTTAACATAGTATTGGATGTCCTAGCCATAGCAACCCAATAAGAAAAAGAAATAAAAGCATTCCAATTTGAAGGAAAAGGTAAAATTGTCAGTATCTGCAGATGACATTATACTATATAGAGAAAATCCAAAAGTCTCCACCAACAAGTTATTGGAACTAATAAATAAATTCAGTAAAGCTGCATGACACAAGATTAATACACAGAGATCTGTTGCATTTCTATTCACTGATAATGAGTTATCAGAAACAGAAAGCAAAAAAAAAAAAAAAATCTGATTTAAAATCACATTATACAGGATAAAATACCTGGGAATAAACTTAATTAATGAGGTAAAGGCCTATACTCTGAAAACTATAAGACATTAATGAAGGAAATTGAAGATAATACAAATAATGGAAAAAAATACCCTATGTTCCTGGATTGGAAGAATTGTTAATATTGTTAAAACGTCCATACTTCCCAAAGCAATCTGCAGATTCAATGCACTCCCTGTCAAACTACCCATGATAATTTTCACAGAACTAAAACAAGTAATCCTAAAATTTATATGGAACCACAAAAGACCCTGGATTGCCAGAGTAATAGTAAGAAAAGAGAACAAAACTAGAGATGTTATGCTCCCTGACTTCAGATTGTACTACAAAGCTACAGTAAACAAAACAGCATGGTACTGGCCCAAACACAGACACATAGGTCAATAAAGCAGAGTATAAATAAACCCACCCTCCTATGGTCAGCTAATCTACAGCAAAGGAGGCAGGAATACGCAATGGAGAGGAAACAGTCTCTTTCATAAGTGGTGCTGGGAAAACTAGTCAGCTACACGTAAAAGAATAAAATCAGAACATTTCCTCACACCACGTACAAAAATAAACTCAAGATGGATTAAAGACTTAAACGTAAGACCTGAAACAAAACTCCTAGAAAAGAACATAAGCAGAACATTCTCTGACATAAATCGTAGCAATGTTTTTTGGATCTGTCTCCTACGGCAAAAGAAATAAAAGCAAAAACAAACAAATGAAACCTAATTAAACTTAAAAGCTTTTGCACAGCAAAGTAAGCCATCAGCAAAATGAAAATACAACCTCAGAACGGGACAAAATATTCACAAATGATATGACCAGTAAGGGGTTAATATCCAAAATACATAAACAGCTCATACAACTCGATATCAAAAAAAATCTAAACCTAGCAGAAGCCCTGGGTGGATAGTTTTCTGAAGAAGACAAGTGGATGGCGAACAGGCACGTGGAAAGATGCTCAACATCACTAAGAGAAATGCAAATCAAAACCACAAGGAGGTATCACCTCACACCTGATAAAAGGGTGGCTCTTATCAAAAAAGGAAAACAAAACAGAGCAAAACCTGTGCTGGCAAGGATGAGAAAAGGGAACCCGTGTGCACTGTTGGTGGGAATGCAAATTGGTGCAGCCACTATGGAAAACAGTATGGAAGATCCTCCAAAAATTACAAATAGAAATTCCATAAGATCCAGCACTTTGGGGTGTTTATCCAAAAGAAATGAAATTGCTCTCTAGAAGAGATCTGCACCACGGTGTCCACTGCAGCATTATCCATAATGGCCAACACATGAAAACAACCTAAATCTCCATCAAATATGTGAGATAAATACATATATATACACATATATACATATATATTCATATATCTATACATATATATATACCATGGAATATTATTCAGCCATAAAAAGTATGAAACTCTGCCATTTGCAACAATGTGGATGAACCTAGAGGGTATTATGCTTAGTGAAATAAGACAGATAGAGAAAGACAAATATTTCATGTTACCATTTATATGTGGAATATAAAAACAAACAAACAAACAAATCAATATAACAGAACAGAAACAGACCCACAGATATAGAGAACAAACTAGTGGTTACTAGAAGGGAGAAGGAAGTGGTATGTGGCAAGATATGGGGCATGGGATTAAGAGACACAAACTACTACGCGTAAAATAAATAAGCTACAAGGGTAAGGAAATAAAGTCATCATTTTATAGTAACTTTAAAAGTAATATAATCTATAAAAGTATTGAATCACAATGCTGTGCACCTAAAACAGATAAAACATTGTAAATCAACTACACTTCACTGTGAAAAACAAACAAAAAAACTGTCCTGCAGCCCAAGTAGAAATAGCGTGTATGGGTTGTCTCATGTGGGAAAATGCGCCACCAGAGCAGTGGGCTTAGCCAGCTGACGGGGCCAGCTCCCGGCTCCATCCTGTGCCAGCAGACGGGAGCCAACCCTGTTCAGACCCCACTGGGGACAGGCACTTTATGGATATTGTTTCATTTCAAACTCAAAACAACCCTGCAGTTTAACTATTATCTTCCAAACTTGTAGATGAAGAAATGGAAGCTGAGAGAGACTAAGAAAGTGCAGAATTACAGAGCCAACGAGCATGTAAGCAGGGGTTTGGACTTGGGTCTACTTGGGTCCAAAGTCCACGTTCTCGTCGCAAACAGAGGGTGGCCTTGGGCTGGTTACTCAAACGCTGTACGCTGCTCTGAGGTCTGAAGCTACTTCCTAAGAACACCGTGCGCACCAGATGAGACAGGAAAACCACTTTGTAAAGTGTAAGTCTATGCCCCCTTGGAAAGCATTTTTATTATAATGATGTCACCTTTGTCACAAAATTTGTCAACATCAGTTCCCCGTCAGGGACCCATGGCAGACTTCTGGACGAACTCCACGCCATCAGCAAAGGAGGCCAGCACGGCTTCCCGGTTTCAAGGCTATAATTTGCAAAGGATCGTTTGTCTGTGCCATGTCTCTGGTCAGATAGAGGCCAGCCTGCTGCCTCTTAACAGCATGGTCGGAAGCCACAGCTAATTCAGGACAAGCTAAACCATTTTAAGTCATTCCCAGAGTGCAAACGCATCAGGCAGTATTCCCAACAGTGCCACGTTACAGAGAACAGTGAAAGGCAGAGAGAACAGAACACCTCGGGGTGTGGCGAACGCCCGCCTCGTGCAAAGACTGGATTCAGACGTGACTGTTATGATTCCATTCGAAGAAGGAATTCCTTTTTCATATGACTTTCTGGAAATCATCTGGACAGGGCTCACATCCCACTGATATTTAACTTTATGAAGGCACGGAGGCTGGGGGGAAAAGCATCTGGCTGTTAGAAAGGCACAGCCCAGTCAGCATGTGGACTGCCTCCTTCTCACTAAGGATCGGTGTCTAACTGGTCCTCCCTTGTTCATTATCCTGTTCAAATTCTTAGGAAAAAAAAGGCAATCATCATGTAGCCTTTAAACAGAAGGCATCTTGTTTATCAGAATGTGCTATGCTGTGTTTCAACACCTCGTAGTCAGACACCGGAGGCTCTCTGTTGCCTAAATGAAGTGAACATGCTATGGGATGACGTTTGTCAGTTGTACTGTTACAGCCCTAGCGTCATGGTCCTCACTTCTAGAGGAAGCCGTGATGTTTGCTGAGGGTCTCCTCCACACCAAGAGCTCCACTTACCTCCATCAGCTGAGTGATTTTTTTGGCCCACTTCATAACGCATGCAACATTCTTTACTGAGCACCAATTAGGTGCTGAGATCCCCAGGATACGGGAGACACCGTCCCTGACCTCGGGGCACTCTCATATCAGGAGGGGTAGAGGGGCATGTAGACCTTTGTTTACAGCATTAGAGAAGATTCTATCATTTCTATCATAAAATTATATTCAGAAGACTACAAAGGCCAAATTTGGATATTTATCCAAAAGAATTGAAATCAGGGTCTCAAAGGAGATCTGAACAGCTATGTTCATAGCAGCATTGTTCACAAGAGGAAAGACATGGAAGCATCTTGCGTTTCCATCAGTGGATGAATGGACAAACAAAGTGCAGTACACAATGGGATATTCCTCAGTCTTCAAAAGGCAGGAAATTCTGACACATGCTGCAACATGGGTGAACACTGAGGACATTGTACTGAATGAAACGAGCCAGTCACTAAAGACAAACACTGTATAACCCCACTCACATGAAGTATCTAGAATAGTGAAGCTCACAGAAGCGGAGAATGGAATGGGCTTGCCAGGAGCTGGGGGGCGGGCAGTGAGCGTTGCTGCTAAAGGGGCCGCGCAGGATGGCTGGGTTCCAGAGATGCACAGCACAAGGTTGTCACACGGTCAACACCGCTGCGCTGTCCACTTGACAATGACTGAGAAGGCGTGGGTATAGTATGTGGTTGTTTTAATCACCCCACAAAAGGCAGGGCAAGGTCAGAGGTGACCTTGAAAATGCCGGGCCTCCACTGAGCCTTCCCAGGAGCCTGCGAATGACAACACCATCCCATTTTACAGGAATGGGAGTCGAGAACTGAATTTCAGGTACAGGTGAAACAGCAGCCCGGGATGTTCTGTCACCCCCCAGTGTCGCTTCTGCAGGACACAAAGTCCACATGACCCGTCTTGGAAAATTCGCACACGGGAAATCAGAAAGAGCAAAAACTGTTGCAGTTACCTGCTGCTGCTGCAAACCCAAAGCGGACTAAATCAAGAACCAAGAGCCACAGGGAGACGTACTAAACACTGAATTTCACCACGTAGGTTTGTTCACTTACCCGCTAGTGGAAATTACTTTAAACATTTTTTTAACATTTTTTATTGACTTATAATCATTTTACCATGTTGTGTCAAATTCCAGTGCTCAGCACAATTTTTCAGTCGTTCATGGGCATATACACACTCATTGTCACATTTTTTTCTCTGTGAGTTATCATAGCATTTTGTGTATGCTTCCCTGTGCTATACAGTGTCATCTTGTTTATCTGTTCTACAATTTTGAAATCCCAGTCTATCCCTTCCCACCCTACTTTAAAATTTTTTTAAAAACCTACAAGTTTCTAAAGCTGTAATGTGAAAACTATCTTCCCAACAATGATTTCAAGCAAATGGAGCCAATTTATAGAGTGAGGCTTCCCAGAACGTGCTGCTTAAACTAAACCAAAACCAGCTCCAAACAGACGGAACGCCTCCCAGCAGGCAGGAGAACGCAGGGTTCTTAGGAACCTTCAAAAAGGCCCGAAACACCGCTTCATGAAGAGAAGTTTGTCTCCCCTCCTGAAGCAGTATTTTTGAATTTTTGTTCATTCTTGTCTTGTTTGAAATACAGGATGGTATACCAGGAAACACACTTCTCTTGTCCCCTAAAGAGGAAACAGGAATTCTCAAAAAGGCCTGTAAATAACACGAGTGACCAACAGCGCGTCTGGGGATCGGCCGCTGGGCTGTGTTCAGTGCTCTTCCTGGTGTTCAGTCCATCACAGTAGAGGCGAAGTGTTCGCGGGGCGGTACTGCGTGAATGGCTCTCAACTGGGGGCGACTGTGCCCCTCAAGGACGTTTTGGACTGTCATGATCTGGGGGTCCTACCAGCACCTGGGGGTCAGAAGTCAGAGATGCTGCTAAACGTCCTTCAGGGCACAGGGTCGCCCCCACGATAAATATTTAGTCCAAAACGTCCCTAGCGCCGAGGCTGAGAGGCCCTCTCTCACGCCGATAAATAAACCGCTCAGTCCTGCTCACAATGTCTCAGATCCACAGGGAGAGTGAGCGACTTCATTCCCTGCCGGGAAGGAGATCCTCGTACAAGGGGGATTAGGCCGGAAGCACGCTGCTTGTGGCTGGGAGATGCTTATTTTCAACTGTGGTATTTTTACACAAATGACATCAAGTCATCCAAAACGAGACAGAGAGAGAGAACGCAGGCGCCCAGGGAGACCCAGCTCTTCTCAGAGCCGTGCGCTGGTTTTGCACCGTATCAGAAAGACAGCACCTCTCGGAAGAGGACCAGCACGGCACATTGTGAGACCTGAGAAGGCAGCGGAGTCAAAGCCAGTCTTTAAATCTCCATGTAAGTAAACCGTGTTCACTCACCATGGAAGTTTCGTGTATTTAGACATTTTAATATGTAATTCAGTTATCACATTAAAGGTTTCACTTGATAGACAGCATAACAGGATTCAACTAAAATTAGAAAACAAAATCAAGTCCATCAAACTGTAAGTAAGTAGGGAAATAATAGGAACTCGACCCGAGGGAAAACCTGTCACGTGAATTTGCACCACCAGGGTTACCCCCGAGAGATGACAGCACCTGACCCGGGCCTCTCATCCCACCGGCCCGTGCGTGTGGGTGGCACGCGGTTACCCTGCCATCTCTGGCAGGTTTCAGGCTGTCCACCCATCCTCTCGTCCACACCGTCGTCCTTTCACTTCTTCAGTATTTTCGTGCTATTGTATCATGAACGTTTGAGGCCCTTGACGTGCGTCCCATTAATCCACTGCTGAAGAACAAATTACTCCGACGTTTAGCACCCTAAAGCATGCATGTTCGTGATCTCACAGCTTCTGTGGGTCTGGGAACGGGCGCGACTTATCTGGGGCCTCTGTTTCAAGGTCTCTCACACGACGCAATCAGGTGGCGACTGGGGTGGTCTGATCTGAAGGCTTGACCGGGGAGCAGTCAGCGTCCAAGCACAGCCGCACGGCTGTCAGCAAAATTCAGCTTTTTAAGGGCTTTTTCAAAAAATCCTCACGTCCTCCTCGGCCGCTGACCAGAGACACCACCAGTTCCTTGACAGACGGCTCGCTTCATCGGCGCAAGTTTGCAGAAAAGTCAGAGGGAGAATGCCGACAGGATGGGAGTTCCAGTCTTCTGTAACCTGATCTCCGATGCGCCATCCCGCCACGTTTGCTGTGTTCTATTTGCTGGAAGCAAGCCTTGAGGCCCACGCTCGAGGGGAGGGGGCACTCAAAGGCGTAAAGTCCTGGAGTCGGGTCTCACTGGGGGCCATCTGACGAGGCCGCCTCCCACGAGGTGCTGAGGGGCAACGCTTGCTTTCCTTCTGAGAGTGTTCAACGCTGGGGGACTATCTTCCCCTAGAGACGGAAACAGGGGCAGACTCAAAGCTCCCAATTTCCCTTTATTTCTTACCAAATGTGATGCTAAGCGACGCGTAGCTACAAGTACTGTTTCAGTCACGGCAGTTTCGACCACTGAGCTGGTGTGGCTGTGTGCCAGCGGGGCGGCCATGCGGGGTTTTGCCTTCCACTGTCCCCCCACCCTGTAGGAGCCACCAAGGGACCCACGGAGCCAGGTGTGAGTGCGTGATGGGGCCGGGGTGGGGCTGCGTGCGACCTGCATTCATCACCTTCCTCAGAGCTGCTCAGAACGTCCAACACAACTTTCCCTCCATCCACTTGGGAAGTAATGTGACAGCCTTCTCCATTCTTATTTATAGAAATATACACTCAAGATATAAAGCAAGTCAGTTTTCTGGGAATTTGTAGTTGTTCTGTCTTCGCGCTTAGGGCAGGTAGGCAACCCATCTTTTTGGAAGTGTTTGAAACTATCCTGTTCAACAATACTCACCAGTAACCACAAAATGATGGCCCTGTCTGCTTCCCAGGAGGAGGACATGGGGAATTTCAGGCCTGGGGGCCTCCCACACTTACAAAACCCTCAATACCAAAATCATCAGCAGGTGCCAGCCCAGGTCCCCAGGGAGAGGAGCCGGACGCCTGGGTCCAGAGTGGAACCCCTGGGAAGGAGCGCGGGTAGGGCCAGGGATGGAGTGAGTCATGGACAGAAGAACAGAGTGAAACGCTTGCCCACGCTGGCCTCACCTTCTCAGGAGCACAGCTGAGAGCATGCTCACCAGAGGCCGCCTGAGATGCCTGCTCCGCCATCGGGGGGAGGAAGGAAGAGCAAGTCACCCCATGGAGGACAGACAGAGGCCCTTTACCTCTGGCCAGCAGACAGCCCCACAGGGCCAGGCACACAGCGATGGAGCACAGCACAGCTCCCCCTAGGGAAGAGAGAAGCACCCCCTCTGCAGAGAGTGGGAATTTAGTTGTTGCCTGGCCGTCTTCCCGGGGAGGTCAAATTATATCAACCAGGAAACCTGGGGGTGCAAATTTAGGAAGCAGGGCCAGATACAACGACAAAGCCATGCGTTTGCTTATGGTACCGTAGCTTGGAGGGCTCACGAGGCTAAGGACTTTGGATGGGCTGGGGCCTCTGCAGCAGGCATCAGAAGCGGGTACAGACAGGGATCCCAGGTACGTGGCAGCCGACGGGATACAGGAATCACCTGGTGCCTGGGAGCCAGATCCCTGCAGCAGACCTCTCTGGCGGCTCAGGTAGAGGTAAGGAGGTGAGATCCAGGGTTGCAGGAAGCCAGGCACAGCCAGGTGACTGTGAGCCCCACTGGGAACACGTGCACAGGGCCCGGACTGGGGAGATGCACCGGCAGGTCTCAGGTGTCAGCGGCACATCAGCACGAGTCTGCCCAGCACGCAGCTGTACCAGGCTCGCCACTGGGTGGAGTTAGCGATGATAAGATCAGTAATAATAAATAAAGCATCCATCCCAGTTTGTAATAAGCACCAGATGGGAAGTAAACAGGGACGAGGGAAAGAAGGTAACCAGCCGTAGGAGGCACCAGCAGTGACCAGCCCATCCCCTCGCTTCTGGCCCTGGAACTGCTCCCTGCACGACCAGGGATCCTGAGGCTGTCTGCCTCGGGGCGTTCTCTGGCTGCAGGGGCATGCTCAGCTCATTTGCAGGAGAGGCCAGAACTGCTGGAGAGCTGTTGCCCCAGGAGTGACCCCCCCAGCTGCCACCCTCCAGGGGACAGTTGTGACACTTGTCTACATAACCACTCGAAGGGTTCTCAGCAGGCCTGAGCCGCATTTGCCCACAGTACTCCCTTCCTCGTTTCACTTCTGCAGCCTTTCCGGGGCTTCCGGGAATCGCACCCACCCAAATGAGCCACTTGCTTCTAAATTCTTATTTTGGGAGGCGCCGAAGTCATGCCCTGCACGCCCCAATGACGCAACACCAGAGGCCTAGTTCATGGGTTTACAAACTCTCCCTTGCCCCTGGGCACTGTGCGTGCTGCTCCTACTTAGAATGGACTGTGTTTGCTCAGCTGTCAATCTGGAAGCTTCCTTCTCCATGTCCAGGGACTCAGCTTAGTTGTTGCTGCTACCGAAGTGTCTTCCCCGACACTCGTGTTCAGGAACTCCTCCTCCTCACACGCCCCCCCCAATCCGAGGCACTGCACACTCTATTATATCTCTTTGTCTCCTCCACTAGAACGTGGACTCCGTCGAAGACATGACCACATACCTGCTGTCCTATTATTGTACCATGTTATTGTTGTAACACAGAGTTGAGGGCTTCCTTTGTACTTAATAACCAGTTAGGTGGATGGGGGGATGGGTGGCTGGTTGGAAGGATGGAAGGATGGAAGGATGGAAGGATGGATGGATGGACAGAGTCAAGGTAGAACATGGGGATCTGATAAACACCTGCTATTTAGCGATGGCTCTAGAATTTCTACTTAGAAGGGACTTGGAAGTGGCAATTGTATTGGAAAGAAAATTTTTGTAACTCTTTCTGTAATACTTAGGACAAGATTGAGAACATTATTCAGTTTCAAAGATTGGCAGAGATCTGATGGAGATCATGCAGCTAAGGACCAGCTCCCTCTGAAATGAGTATTTTGTGCAACCACATTCCGTGAGAGATTCTGCACAAAACGCTAAAGGTAAAACGGGATGTGAGACTATGGGTGTGGCCCTCAAGGATCTCTCAGACTAGATGGGAAGGGATACAGACCTAGAAAGGGAAACACATCTACAGGGGAATCTATAGCGAAAGCAGATTGTCCTGAAGAGGGACTGTTTCTCAACCAGTGACAACCGAAGCCATTGGAGAAGCTGGTGCTGAAAGGACTTAAAATCCAGCCCCAGAAAAATTGGGAGAGAGGAAGAAAGGAAGAGTGTGAACAAGGCACCATGAAGAAAAAAGTCCAGTGTGTTTGGGGGCTAATAAGGGAAGCAGAGAGCTTATGTGGGGAACGTGTGAAATGAAATAAAAGAAGCCAGTAATGGAAGTCGTTCAGAGGAAGGACTTGGGAGCCACAGTGTCCATTTTCAAAGTCTAGCTCTTCTTTCTTAGTCCTGGGCAAGCTGTTTCACCATGTTGTGACTCAGCTTCCTACTGTGACATGAGGTGACAGTGGCACCTGCTTGAGGGTGGGTGGGAGCACTCTGCATGGTACACGGTAGCGACGACTATGATGACCACCAGCACTGGTGTTTGTTATTGTGCACACAGCCAGGAACTGCAGGAGGAGGTAGGAGAGGGGATGAAAAAGCACAGAGCGATCGTCTAGGGAGGTTCGTGGACCCGAGTCTGCATCCCTGGTGACCAGAGTGGGATGGGGTCGAGGCACTCACCCAGGCAGGAGGTGATGTGGATCAGCACTCGTAGAGGCACAGTGAGAATGGAGGGAAGCCCAGGGATGCGGGCAGGTCATCGGAGACCAAGCAGGCTTGAGGGGCGGCCTGCACATGAGGGTCGGGGAAGGGACAAGACTCAGGATGGTTGCTAGGCTGACGACAACAACTAGTTCCTCCTTCTGTGAGTGTAGAGAGTGCACAATAAATGCTGATAATTCAAAGTGAAATTATCTGCAGTCTGGGAGGGTTATTCCTCCAGCTTTGTTCTTTTTCATCAGTAATGTGTTGGCAATTCTGTGTCTTTTGTGATTCCATATAAATTTTAGGATTGTTTGTTCTAGTTCTGTGAAAAATGTCCCAGGTAATCTGATAGGGATGGCATTAAATCTGTAGATTGCCTTGGGCAGTGTGGCCATTTTAACAATATTGATTCTTCCAATCCGGGAGCGTGGGATGTCTTTCCATTTCTTTAAGTCATCTTTAACTTCCTTAATCCATGTCTTGTAGTTCTCCATGTATAAGCCTTTCATCTTCTTGGTCAGATTTATTCCTAAGTATTTTATTGTTTTTTGGATGCAATTTTAAAAGAGATTGTTTCTTTACTCTCTTTTTCTGATATTTCATTGTTAGTGTAAAGAAATGCAACTGATTTCTGTATGTTAATCTTATATCCCACTACCTTGCCAAATTCTTTTATCAGCTCCAATAGTTTTTGTGTGGAGCTTTTTTTTTTCTATAAATAGTATCATGTCATCTGCATATAGTGACAATATGGATGGACCTGGAGATGTTATTCTAAGTGAAGTTAGCCAGAAAGAAAAAGAAAAATATCATATATAATCACTCTTACATGGAATCTAAAAAAGAATAAAGAAGACACTAATGAACTCATCTACAAAACAGAAACAGACTCATAGACACAGTAAACAATTTTGTGGTTTCCAGGGAGAAAAAGGAGTGGGAAGGGATAAATTTGGGAGTTTGAGATTTGTAAATATTAACTACTATATTTAAATATAGATTAAAAAATAAATTTATTTTGTATAGCACAGGGAACTATGTTCAACATAGCTGTAAACCTTTAGTAAAAAAATATATAAATTAATATATATATATGTATATGTATGACTGGGACAGTGTGCTGTACACCAGAGATTGACACATTTTAACTGAGTAAATTTCAATTGTTAAAAAAGTGAAATTAAATGCATTCTAGCCATCTTATGGCCCATCTCAGCACAAGGCTGCATTTTAAAAAGTCAATTCAGCCCCAAAAATAATTTAAAGGAGCTCAACATTTCATCCCATCCTACTGAGGATACTGTAAAGAAGGTACAGGCATAGTGCCCAAAAACTTCGTTAAAAATTCTTCATCCCTTTCACTTGCAACGGTTCTCTGACACCAGGACCAGGCTACCTCCATCCAGTTTTCGCAGGCTGTTAGTTCTCTTCCCTTACTCCTTGACTCTTCAATTTTTGTGCTTTTGTTTCAAGTGGGGCTTTTGTTTTGTTTTGTAATATTTTGCTTTTTTCAATTTTTCTGTTATCACATTTCCTGGATTCCACTGGTAAATAGTCAAAACTAAATAGGTAAAACTAAAACAGTCAAGCCATGACGCTGATCCAAGGATCTTTTCTTTCTTGCTCTTCCTCTCCCCCACCCACCTCATGATGCTGGTAATAACAGACACTACTGGTCCCCATAAATTAGCATCTTTTCTTTCTCCCATCACAGAAGTAAACCCCTGGCTCTTATTTCACCTAAACCGCTGAGACCTAGACACAATCAAATCCAATCTGAATATTCGTGTTTACTTAACCTTGAATGGAAGCTGCCAAAAAGAAAAAAGTCCATTGTTCTTGTGAGCCATTTTGAACTATAGCCAAACTCATGATAGCAAAGTCAGTTTCATGCTTCCAATTGCCACTCGAATTGGGTTTGTCCAACCCTGGGAAAGCTGGGAAGATAAACAGCCAGGGACATTGGAGCTTTTAGGCTGAAACCAATGGGCAGGGTATTAGGGAAATCCCTGGAGGGGCAGGAGAGAATGAATTCTCCATGTGCACAGAAGTGTGTGCGCACACACATGCACACACACACACACATAGCGTTCCTTCTTCATGTGCGCCAACTCTATGTGTTATGGCTAGTGCACCTAAATAATTCACATGGATGCGTTTTTTTCCAGCTGCACACCAATTACCAACAGAGTGAGTCAGCAGATCCCTGTTGGCCTTGTGGAGTTTCTGGATTGCCTTTGCTCCTCCTGTGCTGCGGACTCCAGCTGTTTGCTCTGAAAACCAATCAGCTGTCCCCTCCGTGGAAGTGTGTGGAGCATCTCCGCTGATGGAACACTCTTCTGGACAAATTAATTGGGGGAAGTTCTGCTACTGGAGGTGTAGGGGTCACCCAGACAGCACTCACGTGGGGTGAGACTTCAAGTGCTCCCCCCTGGATGGGGGCCCCTTGATCCCCATGCAGCACACACTGACCAGGGAGCAGTGACCCACCCCATCCCGCCTCCACCTCACGCACCTCTCTTAGCATCCTGTCCCCACCAAACCCGGCCAGTTGCCAGGCTGGAGCTGTGGCCACTCCCTGCACACAGCGGGGGGGACAGCAAGCTGCTGGAAGCTTCCACTGCCTTGATGCTTGAGCCTGTAGCATGAGGCCCCCTAAACACAGGGTGGCTGGTGTCTAGAGGGGCCTCCACAAGGATGGATGGGCCCAGGGCCTCTTCCTATAGAATGCCATGGTGTGGGAGGGTGTCACAGGTCAGCACAGGGAGCCCCTCGAAGCTCCCGCCCTCGCAGGGACCTGAGCTGCCTGAGAGGGGTTGCTGCCCGATGCCTTTGCCCCTGTGAGTCACCGAGGGAACCACAGAGGGAGGTGGGCGGGATGGGGAACGCAAAGGCTGAATGCTGAGATGTGACTTCTCGCCCGGAAAGTTCTCCAGGCAGCTGCTGACCCACTTGGGACTGCGCTTTGTGCACTGATGATGAACATTCTCAAAAGACCTGTTGTCAAATTCTTCTGCGATTTTGCAGTGTCAACAGACATGGTGCTCTGAAGTGGCAAACGAGGGCCAGCTTCGACAAAGCTCCTTTATCCCCCGTGAGGCCGAGTGAGTCAGATGCACTTGGAGAGGTGAAAGGTCCCGGAGCATCGGGACGCCCGCCCGGTGCTGGCAGGAGAGAAGCCAGGAGCCTGAACATTCCCAGTCCGTCACAACTGTCCTGGGCCTGTCTTAGTGGGGGGGGGGGGAGGTGTTAATCATCACATCGAAGAATTTGTCTTGCTCCCCTAGGAAGCACCTGACACAGTGCAGTGAGGACAGAATCCTGCACTCACACAGCTGCAGGGCTGCCAGACTGAGCCATGCAGCACGACGCCAGCGCAATTTAAATTTCAACTAAGCACGTCATTTTTTGGTGTAGGTATAGCCCACGTGTACTTTCTTAGTATAAAGATTTTTTTGTACTAAAAACTTACAGTGCTGACAACGTCACGTGTCCAGTGCTGGCATGAGGGCTGGTTGAGGTAGAGCCTTGGTAATTTATAGCTTCAATCATCACCGATTAAAATTTCCAGCAGAACCTACCCCCTCACCAGAAGCAAAGCTCATTAAGAGACCGTTTGGTGTCAGCTAAGCTAGAGGGCCCTGATTCTTGATTTAATATTGCCTGTCTTTGAAGTAAACTTTTAGGGTCTCTAATTCAGTAAGTTGTCACAGCATTGCATCCACATGTGGGTAGTAAAAGGAACAGATAAACAGATCTCAAGGTCACGAACTTAAGCTTAAAAAGGAACACTTGGGAAGGACTGCAGGGGGCATGAAAAATAAAACTGAGTGGAGGGAGTCTCATATTAAGGATAAAGCTCAAAGATACATTTTTATGGTGTGTTTTTATTACTTAGGACAATATTTACACACGCCTATTACTCTTGCCCTGGGACTGGCCACTACAGGAAACCACCCCCAACGGATTCTCCATTTACAAATTTTGTACAAGGCCCCAAACAGCGGCCAATGTCCACTGGAACTTCCAGCTCCAAGACCCACAATCAACAGGAACCCTGTTCAAAACCCAAAAAAGTGGTCCGGTGGCCTTGCTTGTCCTTTCGAGGACGGCCATACGGGCTTCAGACCAGCTCGTGAATGGGCACCCGTGTGGCCGAATCCACTCCTGCACAGGAGGCGGGTAGAGACAGTTGCTCTGAGAAGACTGTCCCCTGTCTTTTGTCCCCCACATATTATGTCGCCCCAAATAGCCCCCACAGTCCAATAAATCGACTGCAGAAATATAAAATGAAGGGGAATAAACTGCAGCTTGCCACTCGAAAATTGGCTTGAAGGTTTCATTAACAGTAAACCCGGGAGGAGCCGAATGAGAGGCCTCTGATGAAGCCCAGTGTGCCTCCCCGCTCGGTGTCTGGGTCCCTTGGGAACTCCGGGGTGCGGTCGGGGCTCTTCCCAGCCCATTCCGATGGCTGCGGTTTGCCACCTGCTGATTTGGTCATGAAGGGCAGGCGCCCCTCTCTGCCTGCTGAAGGTAAGGCCTCATCCATCATGTGTGCAGTTCTAGGAGCCGCTGCACTCTCAGAAACAGAGACAGGCCCAGCCAGAGAGAGACAGGGACGGCACGGTAAGTCTCAGCCCTACGCCACACCGGCATCTTCGGCAAAACGGAAGACGAGGCTTCCAGAGAGAGAATGGGAGACACAACCGCTGGGTCCAGTTACTTAAATGACTGCACATAGGAGCATCATTCCACTCACAGGGGCAGAGCCCGTTTCAAAGGGTGTCAGCTACCAGAAGATTTCATATTAAATTAGGAGTCATTAAGAGCAGTCTGAAGAAGACGAACAGAAATGCAAAACAGAAACAGACTCACAGACACAGAACACAAACTTGTGGTTGCCGGGGTGGAGGGGTGTGGGAAGGGACAGACTGGGAGTCCGAAATTTGTAGATACTGACAGGCATATACAGAATAGAGAAACAAGGTTATACTGTACAGCACAGGGAAATATATGCAAGATCTTGTGGTGGCTCACGGTGAAATAGAAGCGACAATGAATACATGTACTGAAAAATTGTGCTCTACACTGGAAACTGAAACAACATTGTAAACTGACTATAACTCAAAAAAATAAAATTAAAAAAAAAAGAGTAGGCTGAAAAGCAAATTGTCTTTGCAGAGCCCCTACCCAGAGGTTCTGAGATTCCGTGACTTCATTCCCATCTACTCTTCAGTTACAATCCTCTTTAAAATAGCAGCCGCCCCGCTCACTCCCTTCTCTAAACTCACACAGCACTTGGCGCCCGGCCACGCCCCTGGGCACTTCCCACGTGCTGCCTGCACGTCCGGTCACCGTCAACACGTGCAGGCGCCGTGACTGGGCAGAGGAGCCCGGACGACGCAGGCACTGGCCTCTGCTCCGAGGGGGCTGGTCCCCTGCCAGGCGCAAGCCATCGCTTCACTCCCTCTCCAGCCCCTCGTCATCAACGCCATCACTCCTGCTGTGTCTTTACTTTCAGAGGGATTAATCAGTCTTCTAGTTTGAATCCAGTGTTGACGAATAATCAGACGGGGATACGACTGTCATAGTCAGCTTTCTGCTTTATAATAATAACCATGAGTGTGTTACACGGAATTGAAGGATTTCTGAGCCTTAGAATGAAACATTCTTCGTTTGAAGCTTCCCTTCCCAAACCAAAGTGTTTATTCTATCGCAGACACTAGCGTGTTCCCGGGTCAGACAGGGTGACGACCCCCGAGCCGTCTGGACCTGGGCTTGGGGGGGTCTCACCTCCTGGTGGGCCCAGTGGGCCCCAAGTGACGCTCAGCTCCTCCCGCTTCGGCCCCACTGAGCCGCCAGGACCCCAGCACCTCCGTCCCTCACTCAGGGCCTGGGTCCGGGGCTCAGGGCCGCCCCCGTAACTCCGCCCCGGGGCCGTGGCTGCCTGCAGTCTGTCTGCGGGGAGGCGGAGCTCAGCGTGGAGCTGGCCAGCCTTTGCTGCCTACCTCCCAGCTGCCGAGGTGGCGTTTTCTGGGAGCTGCTTCTCCCTGGGCTGCCCACCCGCCTGCGGTTCTCCTCGCCGTCAGCACGAGCCGACGAGCCCGAACAATGGCGATGCTACAGCCCTCTTCCCCATAGAGTTTCTTTTCTGGTCTGCCATGTTTACCACGTGGCCCTTTGCAGAAACCGCTTGTCGAGCCTGACCTGGGCAGCATTTCTGCGGAGCCTAATGGACGTAACTCACGAGTCAGGTTCCTTCTTCGCGGCCCTGCAAGCCCTCCCTCTCACGGCCCCGCTGCAGGCTGGGCGCTCGGTCCCAGGTAACAGACCCCCACTGGGCATGCGTGCGGCGCCTCCCGGTTCCACGCATGCGCAGTGGGGGGGGGAAGGCGCTCCCCCTGAGCGCGTGGTGTCGTCGTCTTTCCTCTTCCGTCTCAGTCACTGCTCCCTTCCCGCCACCTGGAGGACTTTCAGGGGCCGCTAAGGAAAGCTCCTTCGTCCCCCTGAACTGAGCGCGCCGCCGTCCTGCCGGGACCCGAGAGAGGCCCTGCCGCCCAGTGGGTGAAGTCGCACTCGCTCTCCCGAAAAGGCCCTGGAGACCCCGGCGAAGCGGGGAGACGCAGCAGCGAGCAGAAGGGAGGCCCGCCCGCGCCTCCGCGCGCGTCGCCAGGGCAGGCTGGGCGCGCAGCTGCGCCGGGGCGCCCACCGCGGCGGGGCCGGGAGCTGCCCGCCCGTGCCAGCGCCGGGGCGCCCAGCCCTGCTTCGGCTCAGAGTTCATTTTGGACGGCAGCGACTGGGCGTCTCTGCAGAGATGCCCTGATGACATCTGGGGCCCTCATCTCAGCAGAGCAAGAAGACACGGAGGGAAGAAACCGGGAGCGGCGGGGAGGGACCTACTCGTTGTGCCAGGAGGCGTTCTTAGGCACAGACGGACGCCAACGAGCCCGAGCACGTCACTGGAAGCTTGTCGCGAGGACTCCGGAGAGCCAGCTCAGAACCTGCAGCAGCAGGGAGGTTCGGGGCCACGCGGGGGGAGGAGCCCCAGCTCCAGGGGCGTCGAGGCGCCGCCCCACCCCCTCCACGGCTTCTTCCGCCGGGAGGGACCTCTGCGCGGTGGCCCAGCACCGGAGCCTGGCCGGTGCAGAGCCCCAGGCAGGAGCCGCCGGTTGGCCGGGCCTTGACCCTGTGACCAGACTGGCTGCCAGAGAGCAGAGAGCGTGAGGCCGCCCTGCGCTTGCAGAGGAAGTGGGCCCGCCTTCCTTCCCCGGAACCCACACAGTATCAGATCCCTGCCCCACGGTGGGAAGATTCAGGAACTGGCTACCAACCTAACACCCAGCGATGACCCACCGCAGCCCATCCTGTCGGCCCCGATCACCCTCAGGCACCATTCTTGCCGCACTTCTGCACGGGAGGGAAGACTTCTGCATCAAACGTCACCTACTCCCACTGCGATTCTCACTCGTACAACCAGAAAGCAGGTGCGCTGCCCAAGAAAACCCCCAACGTCCCCTATGGCTGCCATCCAACACCAGTCAGGGGCTCTGTTGACAAGATACTTTCCATCCAAGCAAAGGGTTTGTAGGAAGTGAGACAAGAAATCTCGAGGGGGCCCGGCCACGTGGGGCTTCGTGAAGCTGTGGCAAAGCCCTTCTCTGGCTCCGAGAGCTGGGAGCCCTCTGGGAACACCAGGCAGACGTGTGACACGAGTGGACCTATCATAAAAGACAAGTCTGTGTGGAAAACAGACCTTGGGGACAAGTGTGGAAACTGGAAGATCAGGAAGGAGGTCACTCCAGGGCTCTGGACACCACGTGTGACAATGGCTGGGACATCAGAGTAAGCGTGGGTGCAATAAGAAGAGGTCAGACTCAGGACATGTTTTCAAAGTAGACCTTGGCCAAGGCCCCCTGTTAAGGAGATGAGCATTCACTTACTTCACCAGCTTCTCCCCAACACGCGTGCACGCGCGCACACACGCACGCGCACACACACACACACACACACACACACACACACACACCCCCTCTTCCCACGCTCCCAATGCGGTTAAATCACAAATCACAAACTTGGGTTTAGTCGATATGCCATATTTTCCCATTATACATCTTTAAGTTCCATATTGTTAACAGCCAAGTCAGAGAGACTGGAACTGAGCATCTTGAGAGAGAAGCACTGTCCTTCATCCAGTTCTCAGAACTGATGCCAGCCCCTTGTGCAGAACCATTGGTAAACCAGGCTTAAATATCTTTATCCTCAATCTGCTGGTACTAGAGTGCTCTCCTGGAAAGCACAGCTGTGCCTGCGCAAGAGCTGACAATGTGGGAAAATCAGGCATGGTGGGAGTGAGAAGTGGGGGGGGTGAGTGTTGTTAGGGTGCCAGCAGTCCCACCCAGGATTTGCCACTTGACAGTGAGGGTTGGTGCACACTCTGAATTTGAAGGAAAAATGAATCAGAAGATGCACAGCTCTCAGTAAGCAACTAAGGCTGTGTGGTCACTTAGGGTCTGTATCAGCTACCTCCTGCTGTGTAAAAAATTCCAGCAAACTTAGCCTAACACACCCAGCGCTATCTCACAGTTTCTGTAAGTGGGGTGCTGAACGTGGTGTAGCTGAGTGGTCTGCCAGGGTCTCACAAGACTGGGACAAAGGTGCCAGCTAGGACTGGGGCTCCCGTGGGGGTCACATTCCTCTAGAAGCTCACGCGGTTGCTGGAGGACTTCTGTCACTGAGGCTGCAGCACCTCCTGTCGTCAAGGCTGCAGTGGCTCCGCTCTGCTCCAAATGCCACAAGGATGCCCTGGACTTTCTGTGGGGCTGCCGCTGACCCCGACTGGGACCCTATGCCTGGTGGACGTGCAGGGTCTCCAGCCCAGTCTCCAAACCTCCCGGTCCAGCTGGAGGATCTCTGTGTCTCAGCCCCTCACAGCTTCTAGGCTCCAAGTCAAACCACACATGTGACCATACGTGGCGTTTGTTGCCTCCACATTTCAGAGAAGCCCAGCCAATCCTGTGTATCCTGAGTGATGAGGATGTGAGGACCAGCAGCATGTTCTTCTCTTCCCTTTGCAGAGGATGTGCTGGCATGACCCACAGCAACTTCATTCACACGCCAGGCTTCCCTGATACAGCACCTGGGGCTCTCCAGAGAAACAGAACCAGTACAATCACTACCTCTATTTCTATCTCTATCCCCACCTCTATCTCTGTCATATCTATATCTATCAATCAATCTAGAAAGAGAGACTGATAAGCAATTGGCTCGCTCAGTTGTAGGGGCAAAAATCAGTAGGGGCAGGTCAGCAGACTGAAAATTCAGCCAAAAGTTAATATCACAGTTTTGAGTCTGAACGCGAGGAACTCAGGCCGAATTTTCAAGTTGCAGTCTGGTGGCAGAATTCCTCCTTCCCTGAAAGAGTCCTCAGTCTTTTGCTCTAAGGACATTAGCTGATTGCTTGAGGTCCATTACAGAGGATAACCTGCTTTAATTAAAGTCAACTGCTAGTGGGGGAGGGCATAGCTCAGTGGTAGCATGTGCTTAGCATGCACAAGGTCCTGGGTTCAGTCCCCAGTACCCCCATCTAAAAGAAGTAATAATAAATAAAGATAAAACCTAACTACCTCCTTCCCTCTCGCCAAAAACAAAACAAAACAACAACAACAACAAAAAAAACAGGATAAAATTCTGGGCTTGAAAAAGACATAGAAAACAGTAAGAAAAATAAAAGGTAAAAATATAAAATGATAATACAGGCTGTAAAATGAAAACAATTTTTTAAAAAGTCAACTGATAGCAAATGTCGGTCACATCTACAAAATGCCTTCCCAGCAGCACCTGCACTGGGTTTGACCAAACAAACGGGCACCACGGTCTAGCCAGGTTGACGTATAAAGTGGCCCCTCGTGAGACGTCCCTCTCTCTCCTCCTCAGGACAGCGGACAATGGCTGCTGCTTCCCCCTCAGCACCTGCTTACGTGCATGCTCCCAAGATGCTCCCCGTGTAAAGTGATGTCACATAACCTGTTTGGTGGGGGCCTGCTCCAGTTTTGTGTTGCTGTGAAGCCAACTGTCCCAAAACAGTGGCTTGAAACAATACAGTCTCATATTATTATTACCTCCGTGGCTCTGGGTTGACCAAGGTCGGCAGGACGGTTCTCAGCAGGGCCTTTCACGTGGTTATCGGGGGGTGGCAGCCACCCTGACGGCTCTTCACGCCCACGTCTGGCTCCTGGGCTGGGAGCTAGAAAGCAGCTGGAGCCCCCGGACCATTTCTCTGTGTGGTCTCTTCACATGGTGGCCCCAGAGTAGCCGGAATTCTTACAAGACAGCTAGAGTTGCTAAGAGAGTAAATCTTAAATGGTCTCATCACACACATGTTCACACACACACACACACACACACACACATACACACACACAGCTATGTAAGGTGATGGATGTGTGAGGTAATCACTCCACAATACATTATACATATCAAATCATCACTTTGTACAACTTAAACTTACACGATATAATATGTTAATTCTATCTCAATAAAGCTGGAGAAAAAACGTGTATATAAAAGATGGTTGGAGACTCCCAGAGTGAGTGTCCTAAGGCACAGCCATGTGACCTCTTCTGTCCAGATCTCAGAAATCACACAGCACCACAGAGGCCCACCCGGGTTCAAGGGGAGGCCACATGGAATCTGAGGACATGTGTTCAAGCCACCGCAGAAAGCTTTCTGCTCTGTGATTTGACTCTGAGATTCGCCCCCAGGATCTGAGTGTAATTGCAGGTCTCTGCTCCTGCGGAGCAGTTCCCTCCTGCAAGGAAGCTGCAGCGCCTTCAGAGAGGGGGGTGGACGCGAGCTCCTGCGAGGTGCTCCGAGCCTCCTCATCCTCCCGGGTACCCTGGTCCAGTGCTCGGTGGCATCGTTTCCCATCTGATGCTTTAGCGGAGGGCCCTTTAAATTCCATTGTTACTACAGTTTGGGAAACCACTGCGTCTAACTTCGCTTTTGATTTTTAGCTACTGTCACCATGTGGGAACAAGAGACTCTATTAACACAGCTCAGGAGGACCCTGCATTGGGGCTTGTGTTAGGATTTGAACTTCTTCTCCCATCCTCCCAGTGTCAGTAAAAGCCGTCACTCTACACCACAGAGCTGGAGGCCCAAAGGGCTAATATTCTATATACTGCCTTATAATGGCAGCTGTAAAGTCAGCTGCAAAAGCCTGGCTTTACTGAGTCCTTCAGTCCAAGTGACCGCAGGCAAACATGTACGATGTCATTTTCTGTTTAGTCATCAGATTCTATTTCAGCTTTCTCTGCTTGTATACAAAACCACCCCAAAACTTAGTGGCTTAAAACAACGCTTTCTATTTCTCATGGTGAGCTCACTTCTGCTGATCTTGGTTGGGGTCACTCAACGTGGCTAAATTCAGCTTGTGGATGGACTGGCTGCTGGAAGGTCCCAGGCGCTGACTGACGGCTGGGGCACTCAGCTCCCCTCTGCACGGCCTGATTCTCAGAGCCTTCCTTGGGCCCCTAGAAGAGTTCTCAACCTTGTTCAGCGTCTTAATGGCTTTCTGCATCTCTCTCTTGTTGTACTGAGCACAGTTGCAGTTTAATGCTTATCATGTACATGTTTGTCAAACACCTGTCCTGTCACTGTGATGCGGACCACACAGGACAGGAGCTGCGGGTGTCTGGTTAGAACTGTATCCTCAGCGCTGATCACGGTGCTCGCCATTGAGCAGGACTGGAATGCACAGCCGCTGAACGAAGACATAAAGGGCGGAGATGCACATCCTTGTCCCCTTGTTTGGTGGCTGCGTGGCTTGACAGTCGGGGTTCTCATCCGTAAAGCAGGAACGGGAGTCACTTTCTTGTTGATGTGAAGATGAAAGCAGAAGGTATACACACATGAGCTGAGCACATACTTCGGGTGAGAAGGATGTGGTCAGCCAGTCAGTGTGGGGTTGGTTATGTAGAAGGATTGTTTAATGTTTGACCATTAACTGATTCCTTCTGAGCAATTCAGAAACTATTGTCTGCTTCAGGGGAATTAGGAGGAAAAGGACTAGATGATGCAAAGAATTAAAAATAGGACTATTACATGATCCAGCAGTTTCACTTCTGGATACTTATTTGAAGAACATGAAAACACTAATTCAAAAAGATATTTGCACCCCATATTCACGGCAGCACTGTTTACAGTATCCAAGATGGGGAAACAGCCTAAGTGACCGCTGATGAATGAATGGGTAAAGAAGAAGAGGCATGTCTTTCATGGAGTACTACTCAGTCATAAAGAAGAATGGAGTCCTGCCCTTTGCAACAGCATGGATGGACCTTGAGGGCACTATGTAAAGTGAAACGCCAGGTAACGAAAGACCAATAAACCTATGACCTCCTTTATACGTGGAATCTAAAAAGCAAAACAAAGCATAGATACAAATAAACAGATTGGTGGTTGCCAGAGGGGAGTGGGGGGCGAAGGGCAGGTGAAATGGGTGAAGGGGCCAAAAGGTACAGACTTCCAGTTATGAAATAAGTAGGTCACGTGGATCCTCAGTACAACAACTACAGCTAATAATACTATATTGCATATTCGAAAGTTGCTAAGAGAGTAAATCTTCAAAGCCCTGAACACATTCAAACTTGTGTAACGACGTATGGTGACAGATGGTAAACTAGACGTTATGGTGATTATTCCACAATGGACACAAATACCAAAGCATCCTGTTGCACACCTGACACTAAGATAATGTATCTATTAAACCTCGATTTTTAAAAAATTCATTCATTCTTTCATTTTTTAAAAAAAGAGTAAAGTGAGTTTTTAAACAGAAGGAGTTGGGAACGAGTGGATTAGCTGTAAAGTCAGTATCTGATGCGGGACAACAGAGAGCAGAAGCAGGCGAGGAGCGGTGACCAGGAGCCACGCCTGCGCTGGGCGAGACATAGCTCGCGGGGCCGGGCCTCCCGGCGGGGAAGCGGCCGGTCCCCCGCGTAAGAGCGGAAACTAAGTTGGCGTAGAGCCTCGGGGGGACGGCTGCACAAGGCCCGCCAGAAAGCGTGGCAGCCAAGCCGACCTCGGGAAGACGTTGCGCTCCCGTCGGGGCCGGGAGCCAAGGGAGTCGGAGCTCTCCAGTGGGCACCAGCAGGGCTCCGGCCCCACGAGCAGACTCTCGCTGGGGATCCGCCACGGACAAGCTCAAAGCTAAGTGGCTCCAGCCTGGGCATATATCAAGGCATCACTTAAGGTGAATTTACACGGTTACATGTCAATATAACTCAATAAAACTGAGCAAAAGAACTGTTACGAAAATCTTTTTTGAGATGAAGATAACAGAAGACGGCGGTGAGCTCTGGCGAGAAACACAAGCTGCCTGTGACGCGGGCGCGTCTGGGGGAAAGTCCGCGGGGCTCCGCGGCGTGGCTTGCACTGGGCGCCGCAAGCCCGGGGCCTGGGGTGAGCGAAGTCCGCGGCTCGGGGGACAAGAAACAGGCCACGGGCGGCCAGGGCGCAGGAGGCGAGGAGCGGCGGGCACAGCGCCCAGGCGGGGAGTGCGCGAGGGGAGCCGTCCCGCCGCCAGGCCGGGGGCCGGGGGCTTCATTCTAAGCGTCGGGAGGGGCGTAAGCAGAACGGCTGCTTCACGGGCGAGGCAAGCGAAGCAGGTGCAGATCCCTTTCTTGTCACATGTCCAGTTTTATATCTTTTTTTTTTTTTTTTTTTTTTGGCCATGAACATATTCTTTCTGTAGCAAGAAAAAACTAAACAAGAGCTATAGAACACCACTAACATCACAGTCGCGGGGCCGCCTGTCACGCGGGCCGGGAACCCAAGCTCCTGCTTCCCTGGTCCTCGGGAGCAATCGCCCAGAGCCCAAGGCAAGGTGAGTCTGAGGCCAACAGACGGGGCGTCTCAGGTGAGGGGAAAGGGAGCCGGGTCTCAGAGAGGGAGGCTGGAAACCAAGGGACCACACCTGGGGCACCCGACACCCCCTCTCGCTTCCAACCCCTGAGTTCTGTGGCCGGAGACACTGCCTGAGGTGGGAAGGCCCTGCCGGGAGGCCCTAGCTTTGAAAGTGCCCCGGGATGTCACTTGTGTGAGCTTCCCTAACCTCCCCTGTGAGTCCCAAATATGCCCAGAGGGAAACATTCAGGCCAGCTGTCCCTCGTGACCGTCGCCGTGGCTCGGTTGAACAGGAGTGTTGCACGCCCGCACGTCACGTAGACATAGCTCTGCCAAGCTCCCTCCTTCTGTTTGGAACGATCTGGGGTGGGATCTGCTTCGCTGACATCCCAGTGTGCCCTGGACGACACGTGCAGCTGAAGGAAGCATTAATTTGGAATGTTCTGGAGCCCCTTCCAGCTCACTTTGAACTGTTCTCTCCAGATCATCCTCCAGCGATAACCCACAAAATTACCTCACAGAAAACCCAACTTCATTCCTGGCACTTTGTAAGTGTGGCACATGATTTGCATCCAGAAGCAGCTGGATGTGGGTGTCAGGGTCCCCATCGCAGAGGGTCCATGAACTTCACCAGCCACGCTGCAGGGAAGAGCCTGGAGAGTGAGACCTTCTGCGTCTGGAAGACGGTTTCCTGAGGCTGATGCTGGAGTCTGGGAGTTGTCCAGCTGGCCTCAGTGATGAACTCTCCCTGAAACGCCTGCAAAGGGAGCTGCAGTAAACCCACGTTCCTGCATTGACTTCCATGATAAAAATCAGAAATTCTTTCCCATGGAAAAGTTTTAGCCACGAGTGGCAATAAAATATTGTACTTTAAAATGAGCTACTTTAGAATGAAAATTACAATTTTCCCAGGAAACCAACTAAAAATAAATCACAAAACACACACTGTGAAAAGTCTAGGTTTCCTGCCAGGAGTTACATTCACTTGGGCAAAACTCGTAAGAAGACAGATGTTCTTTATTTTAACATATTGAACGTTTAGCCATTTCTCTTGAAGGGGTTTATCTTTTGAATGTGACCGTGTGATCTTTTTATTGTTTCCCAGATGTATTATTTTAAGGCCTTTTTATGGCCTTCCTTTAAGTTCTGCCTTGCCAGTGGTCTATAATTTTTTAATGTAATTTTTTGATGGTTTTTTGGGGGTGGGGGGAGTGTCGGTATTTGCACAAAATCAAGTTTAAAAATCCAAGGCCAAAGAGATTTTAAGGTAATATCGTTCTATCTTCCACCATTAAAAGGAGCTCTCTTAGCAGCACCCCTGGCAGACAGCGACCAACTCCATCTGAATGGCCGTGAGGGACCCTGTGATGTCCCAGGGTGTCTCAGGATGTCCACAGCATTGCGGGGAGAACTGGCACCCAAGTGAGCTTTTCCCCACCCGGACTAAATGAAGTCCGCCTCCCTGCTGGAGTCTCTGGCTTTTTATACTGACATGGGACACGAACAATGCTCACGACGGGACAGCCACAGGGCCAGAACTCAGGGGCCCACAGCACATCTCAGAGGGCCAGAAAAGGCTAGTGCTGGTAAGAGCAACGGGAGGCTAGCCCAGAGGCCGCCCCCCCACCCCACCCCAGTGCACCAGCACCAGGGCTCTCAGGCCTGGGAAGTTCCAGGAATGAAGCAGGATGGTGGATTTCTCGCCTCCTGTCCCAGGTGTGCTGGGAAGCGAGTCCGGCACATCACTCAGACCCTGGTGGGCGCTCGGGGCTCTCTGCCAAGCAGAGACAGACGGCACTCGTGTGCCTCAGCCAGCTGGACAAGGCTCCTGCATTCTGCTGTTCCTATTTCTTCTTTTTTCTCTCTCTCTCTTTTTTCCCCCTTAACAGAGGTAGTGGGGATTGAGCCAGCCCCTCATGCACCTCGGGCAAGCCGAGCACGCACTCTACTACTGAACTATACCCTCACCCCTCTCATTTCTCCACGTACCTCGACGTTGTGACTTATTCCGAGAGCGTACACCGCCCCTTCCTGGTACCACTGCTTTCCACGGACAATTTCTGTTAACTGATGGCCAGTTTTCTCTCTAGAGACAGACTTCTCAGCGAGTTCCACCTGTTTCACCATTCTTACAGCTGAGGTCTCCTCTTGGCAAACACTTCTGTCTTTTTTTTTAAATAAAAACTGCTTTTTGTACCCAACTGTTGGGTGCAAAGGGGTTCTGTTGGGAGGGCAACAGGGAGAAACATCCCTGCCGGGCTCACCACCTGCCAATGTCAGGAGGCTGGAGGTGCAGGCAGGGGGAGGGCTGTGTCTGTGCTGCCCCAGAGAACGTCGGACCAGAGGTCCCTAAGTGGACTCCCCAGAAGAGCAGTGTTGCCCACCTGGGAACTCGTTACAAACGCAGGTCACCCAGTCGCCCCGCTCCCGCTGAGTGAGAGACTCCACGGCGGACCCCAGGGGTCTGTGCTGTGACAGAGCCCCAGGGGTTCTCCTGCATCTCAGGTGTGACAATAAGCTCCAGAGGGATGTGCTTCTGTCTGGTGGTTCCACCTGTCACATGCAGGTGACCGCGTACACCGTCAAAAGTCAGATCAGAGATGACAGTCTCAACCATTTCTGTCAGGAGACCCCACCAGGATCTGACAAGCTTCTCATCCTGAGCAGCCTACAATGTTCCCTCTTCCCCGGGACCACCGCCAACCTCACCCCCACCTGCCGCCCTCCTCGGTGTGTGAGCTTGGAGGGTGAAGCCAGGGGGCGCCCTTCCTCCCTGGTCTGCGTGTTCCCTAGACTTTTATTTATATATTTTCACTTTCTGGACTTTAAGAAAGTATGTTTCTCATTCTTTATGCACGTCATAATTGAATAGTTGGCCACAGTGTGGAAAAATACACAAAGTGGTCTAAAAAAATCTGATTCTTTTTTTTTTTAACATTTTTTGTTGATTTATAATCATTTTACAATGTTGTGTCAAATTCCAGTGTAGAGCACAATTTTTCAGTTATACATGGACATACATATATTCACTGTCACATTTAAAAAAAATCAGATTCTTTAAGCCAAAAAAATAAAAAAGAAACCTTGTGAAAAGAATGACACTTTTTTCTTTTGATGTTTTTCTCATGCAAACAGCAAGGAAACGCGTCTACCCCTCATGCTCTCCGTTATTCCAAAAAGAATGGAAGGGGCTTAAAGAGATACAGCCAGCGTAACAAGACAGACACCAAGGCAGAGGAATCAGCCAGACGGGAAGCTATTAAAGGAAACATTCTTCACGGAACAGCTTTCCCTCAGGGACGGGATTTCAGGGTCACTTAGTCACTCCTGGACAGTGTAACCCAGCCGTTCCCGGAGGCCTCAGGACTCCACAACCGCACACGCACCCGTGAGAGCCTCGCAGAGCCAGCCTCCTCTCCGCCGTGCTGGGGGCTCTGGAGGACGCCCAGCCCCCCCCTCCTCCCTGCCCACCCAGCGGAGCTCAAAGCAGCCAAGGACAGGCCTCCTTCCTGCCAGGGCCGCCCCGCCCAGGACCCCAGCAGAGGCGCCACCCACCACGCTCTCCTGGCTTGTTTTCCCGTCAGCCATGCTCACTCAGCTTTGGGCGACGCGTGTGGCCCTCTGGCTGTGCCGGGCTCGCCCCCTCTGTGACCTGTGAGTGTAATAAGTCTCTAACTTCTGTGCCTCTCCAAGTGTGGCTTCCGTGGCCATGGAGAAGTGATCCTCAGAGGGGAGGGTACAGCTCAGTGGCAGAGTGCGTGCCTAGCGTGCACAGGTCCTGGGTTCCATCCCCAGCACCTCCATTAAAAATAAAGAAATAAACAAACAAACTAATAAATAAATAAACCCAATTACCTACCCCCCATAAAACATTTTTTAAAAAAAGAAGAAATGATCCCCAGGACCCCAACCAAGGGACCTGGCCCCTTTTCCACCATAATTGGTGACAAGGACAAGGTCACCTCTAAGCATGGGCAGAGGATCCCCCGACCCCCCAGGGACCCTCACCAACTGCACGTGGCTCAGGGACGGGCTGTCCCGGCTGGGACCTACCCCCCGGCCCCGGGAAGGCCGTCATCCCGCCGGCCCGCGTGTGCTGCTCTGCACCGCCGCGTGCTACCTCGCCCCGCCTCGGGGAAGCCCCCCCACCTCCACTTACACCCCCAGACACCCGAGCAGGCCCAGCGCTTACTCAGAACTCCCACGTTTGGAGACACCTATCCCACACCTTGCTGCCTGCTTCAGCTCACGCATCAGATTACCAGGAAGGCTGCCACGGTGCCCTGGGGGCGCCCCGACGAGCGTCTGTGGGACCAGCACGTAGGCTGCACAACGCGCCCCGCCACCGCTGCCCGGGAGCTCACTGCTGTTTAGCAACGTGGGCCGCATGAGACCACACCTCGGGGACTGAACCAAACGTGGCCTTGCTGGTGCTCAGAGGCTTCGGGGTCAAACGGCTTCCTTTGCCCCCCACACACCCATGGAGCACTGAGCTCTGGCCACCTGTGGGCTGCCAGCAGAGGCTGAGGCTCTTAACTGGCTCCACTGGACGCACTGCGTAGACTCCTGCTCTGCCTCGGGTGAGAGGTGGCTCCTGTAATAGTCAGGGCTCTCCAGAGAAACAGAGCCAACGGACACATGGAAGGAAAAAGATGTATCATGAGGAACTGGCTTCCGCGATGACGGAGGCTGGGAAGTCCCACAGCCTGCCATCTGCAGCCTGCAGACCCCGGCAGCAGGCGGTGTAGCACAGTCCAGACAGAGTCCTGGGGACCAGGAGCACTGAGGGCAGGGCAAGACCAACACCCCAGCTCAAGCAGTCAGGCAGGACAAGCTGAATTCTTCCTTCTTATGCCTTTTTTTCCTACTCAGGTCCTCAACTGATTGGGTGAGGCCCACCCACCCTGGAGAGGGCAATCTGCTCTACCAAGTCCACCAATCCGAGTGCTGACCTCATCCAGAAACACCCTCACAGATGCACCCAGAAATAATGTTTAGCCAAATAGCTGGGTATCGGGAGGCCCAGTCCAGTGGGCACATAAAATTAACCATCACACCTCCCAGCAATGGCTCAACATGGCCACAGAGGCCTCCCCGCTGAAGTGGAGGTGGTACCCACTGGAAAACGCCAGATCTGACACACAGGGCCTCTCCAAACTGTAGAAGGATGTGGCCGCCCCTGTGCTCAGCACCTTGTCCGCAGATTTACAGATCTTGACAAAGACACCTCTGCTTTTCCCTTCCTGGCTGGGTGGTGGGCTCCTTGGGACCACATGTCTGACATGGAGAGGGAGCTGGTGTTCTTTACCAACGGCATCACCTCTGTATGTGAGGTAGCCTGTTGGTGAGCAGTGGGCTGCCATCTGGCCTTCACTTCCTCTCTAAAGATGGGTCCTAAATTCTGCCCAGTTGACTGAGTTAGAAGCTGTATTTGTGGCTCTGAAAATGCCATACATAGGCTGTCACCCAAATTCATATATTCACCAAGTCGTAGCGTTGCCAGCTGACCAGTGCTGTGGCCTGGCCAGTGGCAGCGAGGAATTCTCTAATACAAGGCCGCTGGCTTTAGGGCTCTTATGTTTGGAAAGAACTCGCCCAGCCTCAATTCCAATAGTTATCACACATACACCTGCCCTCACCCACCGAGAGACACCGTCTGGCCAATCAGCTCTCCAGGATGCAAACTGTCTCACTGGCCACGGTCCCCTCAAAGGAGAGTCCTCATCCTCAGCTCTTCAGAGCACAGGTAACATCAGGTCACAGGGACATCCGTGCCCTGAAAGAACTGACAGGACCGTGCGGACTCGCTCTGGGCCCCTCATGTACTAAAATGTCTGCTGATGGCTGTAACGTCAGTGCCAGACTGAACACTGTCAGCTGCCCAAGTGGGGTGCTGCTCTAAGACGTGCCCCCCCGGTGGCACACAGATTACACAGGACGACTGCCATCTGCCGCTGGGGCCCCTCCTTATGCGTTAACGTGGGTCGACTCCTTTACAGGACTTCTGCTGCCGTTTCCCACGCACAAGTCAACCCCAGGACACCCACCCAAGGGCGGACTGAAGCTATTCTGGGGCCTCCAGGTATGACAGATCCAGGTTAACGGGCACGTTTCACCCCCAGACAGCACCCCAGTGGGCCCTGGGACAAGGCATCCTTGGAATCACTGTCCCTCATGTTGCCCACAAGCAACTAACCGAATGCCATGATGGACTCCTGAAGAGCTCCTGCTAGAGTCGGGGGGAAGGAACCCTGATGAGTCCATCACCACAGGCATTAATATGGCCAAGTTCACACCTCCTCGAGGAACACACAGCCCACACAGATTTCTCTGACCCCTAAAAGTCTCCTTTTTAGTTATAAGACCCCTGTTACCTTCAACAGGGGATGACTGTGTCTGGATTTCATCCAAAGCAAAACACCCCCAAATCAACCTGATTTCTCAGCCAAGTCCCCACCGCCTTCAGCACGGAAACCCAATCAAGGGCCAGTCAAAAGCTTTGACCCATTAACTGTCAAAAGCCCAGAAGAAGGTCCTGCTTGCCTGGTCTGGACACATAAACATCCAGATGTGCTCAGGTGCGAACCTGAGCAGCTACCTGTTTATTCTGGTCACAAGTGCTGGTTCATGTACCCAAGTCATGCAGTTTCCCGCAGGAGGCAGAGGTCAGAGCAGCAGTGGAACCGTGAGGCTGCCATCAAAGGAGATGGCAAATTTCATCCCCTCAGTGTCAGTCACACCTGGAAACGACCGACACCAAGAATGACCCTGCGCGGACTCCCTCTCAGAGGCCTCTGGGGGCTTCGACAAACTGGGAGAGGGGCCTGTGGCCTCAAAACACCGTCCTGGAGGTTGTACAGCTTCCTCAGACCACAGCCTCTCGAGGCCCCACGGTAAATCGCTGTCGGTGCTCAGCTGGCTGTGGTCATTGGTCCTAATGTGTTTGGCTGGGAGCCCCTGGGACGGCTGGCAGACCCGCGAGGGCTCTCCATGACCAACGTCCGCTGCAACCAACTGGCCCCAAACACTCCAAATTGCGCTCCAGAAGGGGCAGCTGGGAGCTGGACTGCAGGGACCACCCGTCAGGCCCACACGCCATCCAGCCTGGGCGGCTCGGAATCTTCTAGGAGTGACACCGAGGGCACAGACGTCCGGCCCTTACAGGGCAGGACACTGATCCGGAACACAGTTTTAACTGGCCAGAGGGTCTGTGGCTGGCTTGAACAGCGACCCCAAATCCATCCCCTCCGCTGACCACTCTGTTCAACTGCCCCAACGTTGTTTATAGAACTCAGTCTATGGACTGTGTCCCCATTATACCCAGGGCCACTGTGTCAGCTGAGTGTACAGGTGACCAGAAGATTTATTCTCTGTGGATGGAATGTCAAGGTCAGACCCTAAGAGAAGCTACCCAGGCCTTGGCCCATTATGTCCCAATGATCCCCAAGAGTTACTGAAACTTAGCATCAGTTCAGACGCTTCTGGCAGGATTCCAACAGAGGTCTGCAGGCCTCACTAAGCGGCACCTCCACACGGGGCCCCAGGCCTCTGGCCGTGGACAGCCACCTGGGAGGGCACTCACTCTCAGGGCGGACCCCCGCTCCACGCCCCCGGAGGTGACAATGCTTCATCTGCCTCCCCACTGGAACTGAACATCACGTCCTGACCCGCCTTCCACCTCTCGCCCACGCTGGTCCCCGTGGGCTCCCATCAACCCCACGCTGCTTCCCCAGGTCCTGCATCACTGTCTGGATCCACGCGATCTCCTGGGTTCTACTCCCCTGAGATTACAAAACGCCTGACGCCAGTGCCGCGGCCTCCGCAGGCTCCACAGAACTGCGAGTCACTAACCTCATGGTGACGCTGCCAAAGGCGGGGCAGGCCCCTGTGGGGTGCAGTCGCCACCTGCGTTCCTCACATCACTTCCCCTTGCCCTGCTCCCCAGCCCAGCCCCTCCCCATCTGCTCTTTTCATGGGGGTTGACAGACATGTCTCACGACTTCTGCTTCCCTAAGCTACTAGCCAGGACGTGGAACCCCCCCCCCCAACTGCCAACCCTCTCATGCACCGCACTTCTCAGGCTCCCGGCCTCCACAGCCGCTTCCCAGGGCCCCACGGCACTCACCTCCCTGCCACCCACAACCCCCTCGGCATCTGCCCAGACCTCAGGGTGGCACCCCCACTGTGGAGGTGGCAGCACACACGTTAACCCCTGATAGCTGGGTCTGCTGCACAGATGTGCACCTGCGCACACAGCACTGACGCTGTTCTGAATTTGGCCAGATGGTCCCAAGTCCTGGGGCCGCAAGGCTTCCCTGGAGATGTGAACATCTGGGGAAAGTCAAGGCCTCCATTATTATCCAGCTGAGGGGACCCAAATTCCAGGCACCTTGTATGTTCGCCCAGATCCCTGCACAGTCCAGCCAAATGCCTCTGTCCTCCCAGACCCCACAACCATCCACGCACGGGACAGACCTGGAGATTATCACGCCCTAGCTGCTGCCTCCAGGGGACCAGACTGCGACCCCAAGGGAAACGCACACCTGCTGCACCTTCCTTCCCCTAATGGCGTGAGCCTCCCCTTCACACCTCGTGGCATCGGGAGCGCCCACGACATCTGCCCCACCGCACTGTCTGCGTTCTCCTCACACGGGCAGAGGCTGACGCATGCGGCCCCCACACCTCCAGTCATAGGTTTGGCTGTAATCGTGGAGGCAGCTGCACTGGGGCAGGTGCTGCCCCCTCCCCAGGTCAAACCACATCAAATATCTCAGCAAGTCAACAGCTGTCTGCTGCCCACACAGAGCATGTTCCAAAAATACCCAGAACTCATCTCCAATTCAAGAAGCCTGAGAACCTCTGGCCCGAAAGGTCACTGGGAGACCCTGAGCCCCTCAGCACCTGCTGGCCAAGGAAGGCAGGGTCCAGGCCACTCAGAGACCCTCTTGTGTGAACGTCAAGCGCTCTGGCGAGGACAGATACCCCTCCAGCCACTTGGAGAAGCTGGGAAACCTTCCAAAGCAAAACTGAAGGGTTTTGTTTTTTAGCAATTTTTTTGGTGAAGTACAGTCAGTTACGATGTGTCAGTTCTGGTACACAGCACAGTGTCCCGGTCACGCATACATATACATGTATTCATCTTCATACTCTCTTTCATTAAAGGTTATAACGAGATACTGAATATTGTTCCCTGTGCTGTACAGAAATTTGTTTTTTGTCTATTTTTATATATAGTGGTTAACCTTTGCAAATTTCAAACTCCCAAATTTACCCATCCTATCTCCTTTAAACATAAAATTGTTTACCAAGTCCACGAGTCTGTTTCTCTTCTACAGATGAGTTCACTAGTGTCCCCTTCTTCCTTTTTTTCAGATTCCACATATTGTGAAACCATGTCGTCACTCTAAGTGAAGTTAGTAAATTCCTTAGACCCGCAGGTACCAGCCCGATGCTCCTGCCTCTGCCCTGCTGAGTGCGGAGACTGGCTGCACACCGGCTGCTGAGCACCGGCCATCAAATCGGGGGAGCCCCCCGCTTCTACCCTCTGTGTTCACACTGATTGTCCAGGACCTTGGAGACACCTCCTGTCTACACTCAACGTCTCCCCCACTCAGCGGCAAGAGGAATCCATCCTGTTTGAGAGCCACTGAGGCTCAGGTGGTGTAACACACCTGTGGCCTCGGGACTCCACAGCCACCCGCCCACCTGTGAGAGCCTCGCAGAGCCAGCCTCCTCTCCGCCGCGCCCAGGCAGCGGGGCTCGGGAGGACGCCCAGCCCCCCCCTCCTCCCTGCCCACCCAGCGGAGCTCAAAGCAGCCAAGGACAGGCCTCCTTCCTGCCAGGGCCGCCCCGCCCAGGACCCCAGCAGAGGCGCCACCCACCACGCTCTCCTGGCCTGTTTTCCCGTCGGCCGAGCTCACTCAGCTTTGGGTGACGTGTGGCCCTCTGGGCGTGCTGGGTCTCCTCTCTGGGACGTGTGCGTATAATAAATCCTTAATTTCTACTCCTCTCCAAATGTGACTCCCATGTGCGTGTAGAACTGATCCCCAAAGGACCCCAACTAAGGGGGTTGCCTCGTTCACACAGCAGTCAGTGCACGGTCCGTTCTGGATCTTTCTCTGATTTTGCCTTCCCTGGCCAAGGCCCTCGGACGGCGAAGGGGCCAGGAAGGCAGTAAAAAGCATCCACTGCTAATTTTCGTATTTCAGAAAGCCCAGAAGGAATCAGACCTGACCACCAACACGCTGACTGAGACCCTAAGCCTTCCTCTTGAAACCCTGTCAACTCCGGGCGACGAAGCTGCTCTCGCTGCGCTGCCGCCCAAGGCTCTGAGGATTCGTTAGAAAAACGGAAAACTATTAACTAACGCGTCTTTCAAAGCATAACCGTGTAAGAGAGAACAACAACAAAGGCCCACCGGACAGCCCGGGTGGGGCCCAGGCTCCCTGAAACCCCGCTCCCCCGCAGCGGGGACGCACGGCAGCTGGAGGGAGGGCGTCTACGCGACGGTGCGTTAGTTTTCTCAGGCTGCATAACAAAGCTCCCCAGCCTGGGGTCTGAACCCACAGGCGTTTACTGCTTCTCACTCCTGGAGGCTGGAAGTCGAAGGGCAGAGCGGTTTCCCCCAGAGGCGGCTCTCCCTGACTCTCAGACGGCCGCCCTCTCCCCGGTCCTCACATGGCCTTGCCTCTGCGCGTCCCCTCTTCCTACAGGAACACCAGGCATATCAGATTAGGACCCGCCCCGACAACCTCATTTTACACTGACCGCCCTTTGAAGGCCCTCTGTCCAAACACGGTCACACTCAGGAGCCGGTGGCTCGGCCTTTGCACGCTGAGGGGACACAGTTCAGCCCCTGACAGACGGCACGCGTTGCTCTGATGGAGCTGGCCCTGAAAGGCAGCGAAGAGTGGTCACCCGCACGGTGATGTGTCTGAATCCTCAAAACAGAGCATAACATAACCACCGCCCGTGACTCCTGGGGAGCCCGGGGGTGGGGGGGACGCACTGCAGGCCTCTCCCCAGGGTCCGGGGCCAGCATCTTCTCTGACGGCCCCAGAACGGCCAGAGCACAGGACATGCAGGGGCAGACGCGGGGGTCTGCCGGGAGCCCAGGCTGCGCGCTGCACGCAGGGGCGTCGGCAGAGCGATCAGGAGCCCCTGCGGACGGAGCTGTGCTTTGTTTGCAAGGAGCTCGTCTCCTTCTAAATGGTTTCGAATGAGGACAGATGTAACAGAGCAGCCTTTCAGTCTGAATTTGCCTCTGTTGTTTCCTTCGCCACCTTGTTCCAAACAGAAGCTTGGCCTGGGCCATGGTCCATCGGCCCTCGCCTTCTGGGGGAGCAGGAAGCACCCAGAGTCAGGCAGCGTGAGTGGAGCCCCACTCGCCCTGAAGGCAGTTCTGTCCGCGGGGCAGCCCCCAGGCACCCCGGGCCTCAGGCAACACCGGTCCCCGTGGCCTCTGGCACTGGGCCCCCCCCTGCGTTCCCAGCCAGCCTGTGGCAACGCCCGCTTTTCCTCCCTCACTCGCCCCATTCTTTGCCTTTCTTCCCACGCCTCACTGGGATCGTGCGAAATGCTGCCTGCGAGGGCTCGTAAATCAGCAGAGGACAGAAGCACACACAGCCCTCGTTCAGCTGTCCCCACCTCCTGTGGCATCTCTGGGATCTCCGATGCACCCAGAGCAGAACTCCCTGAATGTTAGTTCGCTGACGGGCCAAAGTCACCTGCCGCACAAGGGGCTCCGTTGCCAGCCCGCCGGCCCCTCCTCTGGGGCAGCGTGGCCTTGACAGCACGAGCTCAGCTTCCAAGAGCACATGGCAAAAGCTGACAGTGAGGGGGAGGGTGCACAGCTCAGGGGCAGAGCACGTGCCTGGCGTCCTGGGTTCAGTCCCCGGTACCTCCATTAAAATAAACAAATACACCTAATTAATCCCCCTCAAAAAAAGTTTTTAAGGTGATAAAAGGGCGCATGGCCTCCCAGCACTGCACCCAAATCCGCCCCCACACAGGGCCCCAGCCCTGTTCTCCCTGCTGTGAAGTGGAGACAACCAGCACACCCCCTTCCCTTCTCCACCTTCCTCCCCGGCTTCTGGGGGCATAAAGGGACAGCATGCATCTGGCCTGCGTTCAGCGGCTCTCGGAAGCCACTCACCTATCACGGGCTCCCTGGCCCACTCGTGTGGAATCTGCTGCGTCCTCTGCCAACATCTGGGGAACGAGGCCGGCGGGGGTCTTGTCTACTCCATTAAGCAAAGTGTTGGGAGGCCTTTGGTGCACGCGCCTCTCTGTCACCAGCAAGGCACAAGGCAAGAGAACACTCGAGACAGGATGTAAAGAGCCGACCTTCCTCTGGAAACCAGCTGCCCAACTCTGCTGAAAGACAGCGCCATGGCGTGCACCCACGTCTCCCGGCGCCTGAGAGCGGTGGCCACGTCGCATCACCCTCACCTGTGCCGACAACGAGGGGCCCCGGCCCTGCGAAACAGTGCCCTTGCAAGCGACCACTGGGGCCAACAGACGTCTTTCCCCGCGTCCTTCACGGCAAGCTGCTCGCCCGCCCCGGGCGCAGCGGGCCCTGCTTGCTAGGCTGTGCTCTCCCCCTGTTTCTTATCTTCTGTCTAAGGAAAGGTCCTTCTTTTAAAGGAAATCTCCCTTTCACAACTTATCACACCCACGACTTGAGGCCTGAACTTCACGCATGAAAAGATAAACAGCAATACACGGGCTGGCACGTTCCCAGCCTGCGTCCAGACGGCCCGCCTGGGGACCCCGGCCTGCGGTGGGACGGAGAGGCGGGAGGGGACCGGACTCTGCAGAGGAGGCAGCTCCATTCCTCCCCCGGAGCAGAACCATAAACCATTATCACCTCGTGACGTCTGGGATTTGTTTTTAGAAAGTCCAGAGCAAAGGGAAGACAAGAAGCAAGTTTGGCAAAACCTTGATAATTTCTGAATCTGGATTGGAGGTATCCTGGTTGGATGCCCCAAAGCTGACTCTGGTGCAGGAACTGAGAGGTGAACAGAGGCACGTGAGGGAGGCAGGAAGGGAGGCGGGAAAGGGAAGGAAGCCAAATGTGGGGGGCAGGGTTCAGGAGCGTCACCTGGGGCTGTCCTGAGAAACTGTGGAGGTCCCACGGGCCACCCCCGGAGGGCAAGGGCGCGGGCTCCTTGTCCACCAAGTCCTGAGCCCTGGGCTCAGGCTGCCTCACGCCAGGGACAGAACCACAGGCATCTGAAGGGACTGTCTGCGCGGAACTCCGAAGCCCGAGGGGCGTGGGCGGGGCACCGCGAGCTCCGTCACGTCAGGAAAACATCGACCCTTACGTTACTTTCTCTATTTCTGCATGTCTGAACTGTCCTCGGGCAGGAAGACAGGCAGGCTGATCACCAGAGCAAGAGCCATGGTGATAATTCACACGCTTCCAGGGAAGGAACTCGCTTAAACTCACACCGGTTCACCCCCAGGACCGCATTCCACGTTTGCTTGTCTCGGAGAGCCGTCTCCTCCCTCGTCAGCTGGACTTTCATGCTTTATTTGCTTTTAAACAGAAGCAGAAGTGCGTGTCCCTGTCCCGCCATCCCGGGGGCCGGCTGGCTGGGCAGCCGGGACGCAGCCCAGTCCAGCAAAAACGCAAGTGATGGGCGTCCCCTCGAGGCTGTCAAATGAGGTGGGAATTTCAGGTGCATGAAGCCAAGTCCTTGCCCTGAATGAGCAACTTGCTCGTCGAGGAAACAAGAAATGCACAACGGAACAGTTAGGGGGCAACAACAGAGAACAACAGAAAGGTTTCAGAATCTGAGTCTAATCCAGCCATCCCTGACCTGGGAGAAAGCACGGGCCCCGCGGTTTTCCAGCCTGGCGAGGCCCCGAGGACGGAGGCTCTCCGGCCTGCGAACAGGTAGCGTCAGGTCACAGGAACGAGGCGAAGTTAGCCGCCAGGGAGAGAAACCGGGGGCTTCCGACTTCTCTTGTTGGATTTGTTGTCTTGGCCTGGGAGATGGCCTGAGCCAGAGGACACAGGATGGCCCACAAGCTGCTGGGAAAACCAAACCAGGTGAGGCAGTGACTCCAGGTCAGGGAAGGAGACCCACTGCCCTCTTCCCCACCCCACTGCCATCCCACCTCCTGCCTCACCCGTCTTAGAACCACCATGTCTTCTGGGGACTCTGAGAAATCATCTTAGTCAATTTGAAGGGGTCAAAGAATTAACTGGAGATGCCCTGGGTAGCCTGCAGCCCTGTCCTTACTGTTTCTACAGCCTGTGAACAACCCAATACCATTCATTCATTCATTCATTCTGTCACTGTGATGGCTAATTGTGTCAGCTTGATTGGGTGCCCAGATATTTGGTTAAACCTGGTTCTGGCTGTGTCTGTGAGGGTGTTTCTGGATGAGATTAGCTTTGAATCTGTCGACTGAGTGAAGCAGATTGCCCTCCCCCATGTCGGTGGGCCCCATCTAATCAGTTGAAGGCCTGACTGGCCCAAAAGGTGGATGAAGGCAGAGTTTGCTCTCTTTGTGTGACTGTCTTTGAGCTGGGACATCAGTCTCCTCCTGCCTTCTGACTGGAATTAGGCCTGGACTTAGACCATCGGTTGCCCTACTTCTCAGGCTTTAGGACTGAGGCCAGAACCACACCACTGGGACTCCTGGGTACTCGTGTGCCTCCAGCTTGCTGACTGCAGACCTGGGACTTAGCCTCCACAACCACATAAGCCAATTCCTTATAACGAGTCTCATAATAAATCACACCAGTGGTCCTGAAGGCAGAAGTGCTGCCACCGGGGGCCCAGGAGGCAGAACATAGAACCAAAGAGGGTTATTCTCAAGTCTTAAGATCTTCTGGAATCTTCCTCACCTTGTTTTGTACTTGGTTGGGACCTGTCCCCCCTCTTTCTCCCTAATTCTCTCCTTCTGCATGGGGAGTGTCTATCCTAGGCCTGCACCATCGTTGCACTTTGGAAGCACATAACTTGTCTGGCCTCACGGGTTCACAGCTGGAGAGGAATTTTGCTTCTGGGTGAATTATAGCTCCGGTCTAATCCATACCTGAATTAGACGAGTCTTTAGACTTTAGAGCTGATGCTGAGTGAATGAAGGCTTTGGGGCTGTAGGTGTGGAATGAATATATTTTGCATGGGAGAAAAACATGAATTTTGGGGGGCCGTGGGCAGAATACTGTAGAATGAATTGTGCCCTCTCAAAATTGCTGTTAAAACCCTAACCCCTGGTGGGCTGGTATTTGAAAATGGAGCCTTGAGGAGGTAACTGGGTTTAGATTAAGTCACAAGGGTGGGCCCCTCATGATGAGATTAGTGTCCTTTCAAGAAGAGACCAGAGAGCTTGCTCTGTTTCTCTGCTCTGTGAGGGCACAGCCATAAGGCAGCCATCTGCAAGCCAGGAAGAGAGATTCACTGGGGAACCAGACTGGCTGGCACCTGGACCTTGGACTTCTAGCCTTCAGAACAGTGAGAAATAAATTTGCGGTGTTTGAACCACCCAGTCTGGGACGTTTTGTTACAGCAGCCCCCGCTGATGAAGACAATCACTTACTACTTACCCCTCCTCCAGAGTCCTCGGTCTCTGCAGTGCTAATGCTGGGACCCCGGATGGGTGCCCCATCATTCAGCTGCTGTAGCAAAATTCCCCACCGATCAGGTGACTTAAACAGCAGACATTGATTTCACACGTCCTGGAGGCTGAGAAGACCACGGCACAGGCGGGTTTGGTGTCTGGTGGGAGCCCCCTTCCTGGGTCAGAGACGGCTCTCTTCTCACTGTGTCCTCACATGGTGGAAGGCTCTGTGGGGCCTCTTTAGAATGACACTGGTCCCATTTCTGGGGCCCCCACCTCATGACCTTCTCACCTCCCCAGGCCCCACCTCCTAACACCACCATATTGGGTATTAGGTTTCATATGCACCTGGGGGGACACAAACATTCAGCCTACAGCAGTGCTGCATGGCTCGGCCACATGGGACAGCACAAACCAGGCGGTGTCCCCAGCATGCATACCGCCTCGTGCTGTCCTGTCTCCTGGGGGACCAGGACCCCCACCCTGTGTCTGGGGAGGCCCAGTTCTTGCTCTGAGCCTGTACCTGCCTGGGAGAATCAGTTGCCTGATGAATTTTTATCAAATTGTGTTTTGACTAGAGAAGGACCTGAAATTCAAATGAATCTCTAGTGAGCTCTTATCCAACAAAAGCTGTTTAAAACATAAAAATCACCCCACATGCTTGGATCCTTTGTAAAAGTCCAGCTTTGCATAATGTAGTTTGCGTGGAACAGAGGGTATCAACCACCAGCTCCCCCCCATGTTCCTCTGTGAGGAAATGACTCAGTGGCTAGAAAAGCAGATCACTTTCCAGGCACGGGCCTGGTACAACCCGACGTTCTGCTCCGAGGGTGCTGACCGTCAGACCTCTGCCTGTGCTGAGCCGCTGCACCAATTCATCTCTAAACTAAGTTAAAGCCTTTGTTCAACCACAGTCGTCAGCTATGGCAGAATGACAGAGCATTGGGGTTATGCATTAAATTACACATTAATATCTGAAAGCTACCCCCACCTTGGAGAGTCACTCTGTCCGAAGCTGGATTCTCAGGCAATAGGCTGGGAGACATGTTTATGGCATATGCCACAGAGAAGCGTCCGATCGCTTTACTCTGTGAATATCACATGCACATTCATAAGGATGAAACCTACTGCCCGGCCCGAAAAATCTCCCCAAATAGTCCTGCCCAAGACTTCCCTACACACGTCACCGCCAATGCATGGAGGTGGACAGGATGCCCCGAATCTCAGGGCCAGTAGCCTCAGTAGTCCTTCTGGTCCTACCAGCCACATAATCCACACTCTCCGCCACGATTTTCACTGGCCTTCATGAATTTCACTGACCCCCCATCATCTTCAGTGACCCCATGATCCTCACTGACCCCCGTGTTCTCATCAGCTCCCTTAGTCATCTGCCGCAGACCTTGGCTTTATTCCCCTTTGAGAATGTCACTTTTGCTGGGAAATGGGCATTTGCATATGGCCTTTCGTCTCCAGATTCCCCACTGGAGTCAAGAATTCGACCTTGGCTTCAAGAAGACACCACTCAAGATCGATTTTCAGAATGTAACTCTTGACCCGGTTGCCCTCCCCCCCCCACAAAGTTGGTGGTGACAGTGACTCAAGGCTCTGTAAGCATGTGACCAAAAGACACTGTTACCATAAGAAGGGCTCAACATCATTAATGTAACTGCAATCAAAACGAGACAGCATTCAACGCCCACCAGAAGAGCTAAAAATGCAAGACTGACAATTTGAAATGTCGGTGAAAACACAGGCACTGCTGGTGGGAGTGGGATCCAGGGCAACCCCGGTGGGGAAGGTCTGGTCCCTTCACAGGAACTCAAACATAAGCCTACCATGCGACAGAGCAATTTCAGTCCTAGACGCTAACCCAGAGGAGTGAAAAATATGCATCCACAGACAGGCTCCTCCGAGGACATTCACAGCAGCTTTATTCTCAATAGCCAGACACCACCCGGACACCCATCAGGAGGAGGACATACACACAAGCCGTGAGGTGTGTGAACAAGGAGATGCAAAACGGGTCAAGCAACTGACACACTGCACAGCACAGATGACCCCCAGAAACATCGTGCTGAATGCAAGAAGCCAGACACGTAGAATATGGACCCTGTGATTCTGCATCGATTGATTTCTTGAAGAAGCAAAACTAACTGTGGAGGGAAGACAGTCAGCGGCGGCTTCTGGGGTGAGAAACAGAGGACTGGGAAGGAGCATGGGGGACGCTCGGGGCGATGCAGATGGCTGTGGGGCAAGCTCAGGCCACACAGCTGGAAGAACCTGCCAAAACGCACTGAATGGCCCACTTCAGATCTGTGCATCTCATTGCATGAAACTTTCCTCAAAAAAAGAGCTATCCATTAATACTACATTTTACTTAATGATGTACCTGCTGAAGCATTTAGGGAGAAAGGTGTTAGTATCTGCAACGTGCCTTGAAATGCATCAAAAAGTAGCACGGGCTGGTGGACGAGGAGAAGAATATATGGATGGATACGTAACAGAGGTGGGTGTGGCAGAACTTTAATGGTGGAGTGTAGCTTGTACAGGTGTTCACTATAACCGTCTCAAATTTTCTGTAGTTCGAACATTGTCATAATGAAATGTTGGATGGAAGGGGACAGACACATCTAAGATGCCTCCTGGTTAGCAGTTTCTTTTCCATCATTGACTTTCCTCTCTACGCTGTCTGCCCAGGTGGCTCCAGGGAAAAGTGGAGGGTGGGCTGCACACACAGTCCTTTCAGAGTGGAACGGGAAAGGGGGTGGGATGGAGTGGGAGGCAGGTGAGAAGGGCACTGGGGGGGTGCCAGCCAGGGTTCGATCGCTGACACAGAAGCAGTAGGAGATCTGTATTAAGAGGTCTGTCATAAGGGGATGATTCACATGGCTTTGGGGTCTCATTGGACAAGTAGGAACTGTGTCAGGTAGACAGTGTGAAAGAGAGGGAACCCCCAGGCAAGGACTGAAGCTGCTGTCAATGGTGGATTTCTTTTTCTTCAGAGAAGCCTAGGCTCTGCTCTTGGGGTCCTTCAACTGATCAGATCAGGCCCACCAAGGTCATCCAGGATAATCCTTTCAGTTGTTACTTACGGACAATTGATGAAAGACTTTAATCACATCTACAACCCTCACAGAAGCACCTAGGTGGGTGCCTGGTTGAATAATTGGGGATGTCGCTCAGCCAATCTGATGCAGAAATCTCTGGGAAGCTGTGAGTCAGAGAGCTTTTGTCTCTGTTCTCATTCACCTGCAGGACATGGTGACCATCCAGACATACCTGAGGCATCTCAGCCACACTTTTCCAGTTTCTTAAACAGCCTTCTAACCAGCTTGGGTCAGTATTCACTTGTCTTCCCTGCTGGCTACATTGTTAATGAGTTCAAAATGAACTCAAAAACTCAATGAACTCAAAAACCACAGCACATGAGCCCCGTCTTTTTCATGGGAATTAGTTTTACAAGATGAACCAGCGGAAGCCTCAGGAGCCAGGACCAGGCCAGGATCCCACGGCGTCTGTGGCCACCAGCAGAGGAGAGCCGGGATTTGACCAGCACTCGAAGCAGCTGAGCACAACCCGGGAAGGGACCGTTCTAAGCTACAGGTGTGTCACTCACTGAAAGTCTTAACTTCTCCCTCCCATCTTGTGAGACGACAAGGTCAGTTCCAGGGAATGAGCTCCCCAGCCTTCTCTGTACACCAGACATGGCAACTGAAATGCACACGGCCACTGTCCCTGAAGGAGACCCACAACAGAGGCCCAGCCACTGGTCAGTAAACACGCGGGAAGATGTTCAGAATCATTAGCGATCTCAAAGCACAGAATCAGACCAAGGATACACCGTGAGGGTTTAGGGGAGCAGGCTCTGCTGAGTGCAGACTGGCACAGCTCCTCTGAAGGCAATCTGGTGACAGGCACAAAGGCAGAGCCACGGGAGGTCCTGCCCTCAGCTCGTGGCTGGCTGTGCAGAGGTGTGGCCATGTCATTATTTCTGGGAGCAAAAAAAATGGCTGCATCATAACAACCCCGCACCATGGGGAAGGCAGAAGGCAGTGGGGTCTGCCCCCAACGGACCACCAGCAAGAAGACAGGCAGCACTCACGAGGACGACGTAAATCCACGAGAACGACGCTGGGAGCGGCCAGAGCGCGCAGCATCTTCTGTGAGTCACGCGGCTGTGGACACAAACGTGCGCGCGGATACAACGTCCTCTCTGTCGCCGTCACAGGGGGAGCACTCGAAGAACGTGCAAGAGAAGATGGCAAGCTGCATCTGGGACTGGGATTGTGAGTCACTGCCATCTCCTTTCCAAACATTCTGCGGGGTGGTTATTATTGCTTTTACAATATGGAAGAGAAATTACCAGCCTGTCTAGCTCATTACAGCTTCTTGCGGTTTCATGCCTATGGGATCCCCGAAACCAAACTTCAACTGAGGCCCATGAAACCCAAATTACTTTTTAAATTAACTGGCAGGAAACCTTGAACACATATTTTGCCTCCAATTTGGCTAATAGGAACCAGATGCCAGGCTTCAATCAAACTGCCATTGTCTAGCGGTCTGGCACCCATTTATCCGTTTGCTCACTGAGATAAAAATATTTGACTCAGTTGCACCTTTGATTGGTTAACACCTTGGATACCTGGTAATTGCCTGAGACATGCTCTATGTAATAAAAATGAACGTGCAAACATTAACATGGGGATGGAAGAAATGTCTCATTATTTTTTCCAAAATCAAATGAAATCTGAGTCAAAATCCCTGTCGCACTCGGCTGGTAGAAAACTCAGTCTCTGTCTTCATGGGAACCTCTCCCCAGCTCTCCATGGGGCCACGTGGTGGTCCTGGGAGCCTACTACCAAGCAGATTATTCTGAAAGGTCTTCTGTGTTTTGGTCAGCAAGACTCACTGCTTGTGTGGGTGGACAGCCGTTTCCCACAAAGCTCTGTCAGGGATCTGGGCCTGCCCAGCCCGGCTTCTCATCACAGCCCCTGGGATTCCCTGGGCTGGGAAATGTTTCTTCCTGCAGGGTTAGAGCTTCCTCTTTGTCCCAAGAGCCTGTCCCTCTGTGCCTACAGCCTCCTTCCTGGGAGATCCATGTCCCAAAAAGTCAAGTCTGGTTCTTAAACACACACACACGCACGCGCACACCAAGAAGGTGGAACAGCTGTGCAACTCATTTCCAACCTGAGAACGGCCCTGAGGCAAGGCCTTCGGGGGGATGGAAAAAGAAAATTAGGAAGCCAAAGCAAAAATTGTACTTTCATAAATTATCCAGTGATGCTGGTGGTTATTTTTTCTCGTTAGCACTGCAAACTTGCCCCCCATGCAATGTGCTAACCTCTGGTTAACACGAGTAAGCCGAGCGGCTACCAGCGTTGCTATATTAACCTTGGAAAAGTGAGTTACTCCCTCTAGGGCTCAGTTTCTCACCATGAAATGGAGCTAAATCATAGTTCACCTCAGAAGAATGATGCAGAGAAATGATGGAGACAACGGCGGGGAAAGTACAGCGCTCAGCGCCCCACACAGGACACAATCGGCAACCTTGGAAGAGCCCCTGGGTCCAGCATGAGGCGGCGAGTCCCGCAGGAGCCCCGCCAACTCTCGGTCTAGCAAAGGGAGCTCTGAGAGCGGGCTGTTCCTTGTTTAAAAGCACCCAAAGCGCTAACAAGCAGTTCGTGGAAGAACCGTAACGGGATGACAGTGATCAGAGAAGGCACATTAGAGAAACAGGGTCACCTTTCTCTGCTGAGATTAGCAGGAATGCGGAAGACGGGTAGTGCTCAGGGCTCACAGGATGAGGAGAAAGGTGGGAGTGGAAAGTCAAAGACCCTGTGGGAGGGCAATTTGGCAGCAATTTGACCACAGGAATGCGTAGTTCAGAAATATCTGCACAAGTTCTCAAGGCTACGGGCATGAAGGCAAAAGGAGAGAGCCATTTAGATGTCCATTCACCAGGGATCTTAGTAAATCATGGTTCAGCCATCCTGGGTGATGCCACACAACTCTAAAATGAATGAGAGAAACACACACTCAGGCTTATTCCATTTTCCTCTGCTCACAGACTGACTCATTTCCGGGTTAAAACAGCATCCTCTCTGTGATGCTTAAGTGTGAGTCAACCTGACTGGGTCTCAGGGAGCCCAGATATTTGCTCAAACATTTTTATGTCTATGTCTGTGAGGGTCTTTTGGGATGAGATTAGCATTTAAGTTGAAAGTCTAAGTAAATCAGATTGCCCGCTCTGATTTGGGTGGGCCACATCCAATCAGTTGAAGACCCAAGTTAAACAAAAAGACCAATCCTTCCCAGAGTACGAAGGGATTCTCCAGCAGACGGCCAACCGACTTCACGTGCACATGGGCTCTTCTGAGTTTCCAGCCCGCCAGCTCTCACTGTAGATGTGGACCTGCCAGTCTCCATAATTACATGAACCAACTCCTTATAATAAATAAATATGTATTTTAAATATATATATATATTACATGAGCCAATTACTGATAATAAATAAATGTTTGTGTATACATCCTATTGGCTGTTTTTCTCAAGAACACTGACCAATACACACCCCTTTGCCGTGACTGAAGCACAGAGAAGCTACCACTTTGAATCAACTTGCAGTGTTGACATCCCACCACATCCATGAAGTGGAACCAACAGAACATAAACACTGTACACAAAACACTGCTTTGTCAACGGAAGGACACTGGGAACTGGCCAGAAATGATTCTTTAATTCATGTGCCGCATTTTTGTCATTGAAATCCCTGATTTCTTGGCAAAACTAAATCTCCAGAGCACATGATAAAAGAGTTCATGACCTCCAGGCGTGAGAAGGGATTCCAAGATCACTAACAAGCACGCGCCTGCCCTGAAAAAACCAAAACAGGACAGCGGTTAAGTATCTGGAAACGTAATTCTGCTCCTCCATGCTCGTGACAAGAACACGTATTTGGCCTTTGGGGGTTAGTACAGCAGCCTGGTTATGTTTTTATTAATGTTAAGGGCACACTGAAGAGGAGGAAACCAAAGGAGCAACAGCTTCAGTGAGGATGTTTCCAGATTAGCTTATCTATAAATGAATTAATTTCCTGGGGTCCAGACACCAACAGGCCCCCGTGGTATTAGTGTAGCGAGTGGCTTCGCTGTGATGACGCAGACGTGATTCTCGTGTGCGTGCCTCTTGGTGGGCAGGCGCCCCCAGGGCGAAGCGCTTCCTGAAACTTCCGATGTGCAGCCTTCTGGACGCACTGTGAACAAACTCTCCTCATGGGCCCCAAGGTCCTGTCCGCTTTCCCACCTGAGGTTCCTCTACAGTCTGATCCGTGTTAATCTGGGTGCCTGAAGAGTGATGTTTTGGGAACGATGTTTTTTTTCTGGAAAAGTATAAAGGAGTAGAACTTTTTGGAGTAAAAGGAATGGATTTCTTTCCTGAAAAACGTTTCTCTTCTCTGTGAGCTGCTATTCGTTGGCACATGTGGTACTAAAAGTTTGGGCTTACAGTGACCACTTGGCACTTCAGGTCACCATGAGAGGCCACTGTGAACGGAGGGAATCAGTGATACACAAGAGGCCACGGTGCTGGCTTAATCTGGGCACTTGTGCTGTTACTCACGTCCCAGGTCTACACCAGTTTCTGCTTTGTCGCTGGTTGGCCGACCTCAGGGGGTGGCTGAACGTCAGCCTGGGAAGGGGAATGTGTTCACGCGTCCATCACGCAGGGCCGGGCACCCAGGAGGACCCACCACACTGTGGTAATATGGTTTCTACGTCCGGTACTTTCAGTCTCCTTTGGTTACCCCTGTAGCTCAAAACGATAAACTGCATTCCCACAGAATTATCACATAAAGCCTTTCCCACGTCTGTTACTTCACCCTGCTGTCCCTGAGGACACACCTGTCTCCTAAAAGTGCAGTGCCGCAGTGCTTTCTTTTGATTCAAGCCATTTTCTTGATTGACCCTATTTGACGTCATCACGGTTTCTCTGTTGAAAGTAAATTAACACGTATTCCAGGAGTGTAGTTACATCTACAGAGAAGAGCAATTCATCAGGTGACCAGTGGAAGGTGCGTTTCTAAAAGATGGGAAGTCCTAGATCCACTCTCTTTCCATCTCATTCAGTCCCGCATTTCATTTTAGGAAACTATAAACTAAAGGGAAACAAGTGTTTTGTGACATCGTGACGTTACTGAGAAATTCAACCACAGACGTAATAAAAGAAAGGCAAATGACAGTGAGACCTTAGTATCTGCCCATCGGATTGGGAATATTTGAAAGCACTGGCCGGTGCTGATGGAGTCTGGCCAGTGCCCACCGCCACGCTGACGCGGGAGCATCCACCGCCCTCCCGCCGGAGACGGCAGGTGGAGGAGGGGCAGCAAAACGTTAACAGGCGTCACAGGGGAACGGACACAGGGTCTCGGGGTGGCTCACAGCAAAAACAGATGTGACAATGGATGAATGTACGTTCATGTACAGCTGAGAAGTTGTGCTCTGCACTGGAATTTGACACAACATTGCAAAATGACTATAAGTCAATAAAAAATGTTAAAACAAAATTTTAACAGGCATCAATTTCTCCCAGAGGATCACTTCTAGAATCCACTCTAAATAGACAATCAGACAAATCTGGGGGGGTGAGTAAATTATTTTCATTGCTATGTTGTTTTACAGTAATCTTAAAAATGGGGGAAAGCTACATCTTAAAACTCAGCTTCACTCTAGATCTCCTCCCACCTTGGTGGTCTAAGCCACAGCCATCCCTAACTCTACACACTCATCCCTCCCTCACCGACAGCCAAGTTCAAGACCCTTGAAAGACTGACATGCCACATCCGGTCTGGCCCCTCCCATCTCCAGTGCTGGCCACTGGCCACGATGGCCTTTTCTCTCCTCCAACAAACAGGAGAAGGCCGCGTCCCTCTCTACCGCAGAGCCTTCTCTGTCCAGAAGGCTCCTCCCCTTTTCGCTTCCAGGTCCACTCCGAGTCCCCCGTAGGTCTTTATGAACCCCATCTCCCCAGACCACTCTAGCTGTGTGCATTATGGCCTTACAGCCCTTCTGCTGTTCCTACAAAGCACTTACATGTTTCATGAAGCTAGGGGGCCATGTCCCTCCTGCCTGAACAGAGTAAATGCTCAGTAAACACCTACTGAAATGATGGCTAAACTGCAGAACGAGGCTTTAAAAATGGTCTTAGCATCAGCCGCATTCCACGCAGGAAGCAGGTGGCATCGGAAGAGGCTCAGCCAAAGGCCACTTCCCCTCCGCAGGCTCGGGCCCACGGCCGTTCTCAGCTGTGAAGGCTCTGCCAGATGAGTCTGACCTTTCCACCACCTACAGTGGATAAAGAAGAGCCAAAGGGGATTGAAAACAAAACTCAGACTTCTATATCCACCTTCATCCACCCCACAGAAACAAAAATGCAAGGACATGTATGACTCCAACTCCTTGACGTTCTAGAAAAGGCACAACTATGGAGACAGGAGAAAAGTCAGTGATGGCCAGGGGTTAGGAGGGAGAGACGAGGGCGGAGCACCGGGGATTTTTAGGGCAGTGAAACCTCCATACGGTTCTGCACTAAGGGATACGTGTCATTACACATGTGTCAGAACCCACAGGATACGCTACCCCAAGAGTGAACGCTAGTGCAAACCATGGGCGCTGCGTGGTCACGACGCGTCAGTGTGGGTTCACCAGGCGTAATGAACGCCCCACTCCCGTGGGGGAGGTTGACAGTGCAGGAGACTACGCGTGTGTGGGGCCAGAGGTATGTGAGAAATCCCTGTACCTTCTCTTAATTTTGCTGTGACCCTAAACTCTTCTTCAAAAAGTAAAGTTCTTTTTTAAAACTGCGAGGACATAAGCATTTCTTGCAGCACTGCTCCTACTGGCCAAAGGGAGGAACTCAAATGAATGCCTATTAGCAAAGGAATGGTTAACTAAATTCTGGTGCATGCACTCCCCAGCCATCAGACAGGATGAATCACAGGCATATTTAATGACTTCGGAAGATGTCCCTGAGCAATTACAGAGGAAGACCAAGTGCATAATAGGGGAAATTGTTATTATCTCATTTTTAAAACAACAAAGAAAAGCCCTTTGCGCCCATGTTCACACATGCAAGTAGGCATGTGTGCATGAATAGCAGCAGTGGAAAACTCACGTGTGCCATGAAAACCAAAGACCGCGTCCTGTGGTCATACCTGCGTGTGAGGCAAGCAGGGAGCTTGGGGGATAAGGGGGTGAGACAAGGAAAACACAAAAAGAAAATTTCTGAGAAGCAACATTGTGTGATCCATCATCCATGTACTGATTCCAAGTACGTGTGTTTGTATGTATAAAGGGGAAACTTTAGCTTTATATGTTCCACCTCACCCTTGTCTCTCGCATCAGGCTCACAAGACAACGGCAAACTTGTTTTGATTCCTCAGAAACTGTCCTCTCTCTCTGCAAAATGCACAGAAATTGGCCAGATATCATTTCATAAATGGACTTCCAGTGACTGTTTTGGGTAAGAAAACGTTCCTACAGTCAAACTGCCAACTGCCATTTGAATCTCATCAAATGAATTTTTCCCTTTTCTTTCTAGCCTGTGCTTTTCCTCGGAGAAACAACTCTATAAATGTTTAAAATTGGCACTGCTTTTCATGCTAAATAAAGCACGGTTGCCTAGAAAACTGACTCCAGCAAATTAAAAATCAATACACTTCGAGAATTAAAATAGGACGGAAAAAGCTGTGCTGCCCGTATGGAGCTGTCCAGGCAACGCAAAAAAAAAAAAAAAATCACTATCATAAAAGAAAATTGCAAGAGAATCAGTCACCCTTGCACGAGAAACGTGACTGAGTGAATGAGCAACGTTAACCTCGTCTGTGTCTTATTTAAGCAGCCACAGGGGCAGCTCAGTGCTGATCTGCCGCCTTTGAATTGACCGCTCTCAGCGGCACGTCGTTCAGGACCGTCCCAGCCTGAGGGTGAACTTTTCTAATTAAAGATCCTCACTGAATATCCTGAAATATCATTTCAAAGTTACTTTAGTTTTAAAGCTTGATTCAAGATCCCCAATCCTATCTTAAAGAGTTTAAATACATTTTACGTTTCTGTTATTAACTCTCCAAGGTTAGGGATGTTTAAAAAAAAAAAAAACTGCAGCGCAGAACATGGTTTTTAAAAATTATAGTGGAATGATTGCCTCTCTCTGGCTCTCAGTTCCCAAGGAGGGCACGCGAGCCTCTGGAAGGCGCTGTGTCGTCCCACCGACGGCCGCCCCGGACCGGATCCGGGCTTAGCGAGCCGGTCGATGCAGAGGCTGCCCCAGGTCGGCCCCGACGGGTGATCCCCCGGGAGAGCACAGGCCGGGGCGCGGCGGGAAGCAGAAGGCGGCCCTTCCGAATCCCTGAACACACACCCGCCCCCCAGAGCCCGCTGGCGTCCGCTCGCAACGCGACGGAGACCCGGCCGTGGGCTCTGCCGCCGGTAGGACCCCCGGGGCCTGGGCGGCAGCTGCCGTGAGCACGCAGCAGGAGGCAGGCGGCAGGCGGGGGCCGGGGCCGAGCCCGCGGGGCAGGCTGCCCCCTGGTGGCCAGTCCAGCCGGTCCGCCTCGGCAACCCTGCGCCCCGGCCGCGGGAGCACGACGACAGGCGCCGCGTGGTCTGGCGTCCGTCCCAGCTGTGCGCGTCCCTGTCGGAGCCGGCGCCTCTGCCTGCTGGCTTCTCCGGGGTCCCAAGCCCCTCGGCACTTCCAGCTCACAGAGGGCGCTCAGCGAGCGCCCGCCGTCTGGGCCTCACAGATGGGCCGCGGCCAGAGAGAACCGGCCGACGGCGCCTCCGCAGGCCCGGGCACTGACGCGGGGCGCCCTGCGGCCCGCTGCCTCCGGAGAACCGCCGGGCCAGCCTCCCCCAGAGGTCCGGTCGGCCCAGCAGCGCCAGGAGCCCCCGCTCCTCTGCGCTGGGCGCACAGAACGTGTGTGTCCCGTGGTGTGGGTCCCCCAGGGCGGCTGACTGAGGGAGACGCGAGTAAACGACACCGCGACTTCCCCAACGTTTTCTAATAAAAAGTTATCAAATTTATTTCAATATCTACTTTCATTTTTAAGTTAAAGCTGTTGGACAATTTTTGTAATTTAAAATTTATCATCAGAGGTGAGGAAACACTAACAAGCTATTAATTACTGACAGCAAATAAAACTAGCAAGCACGCATTTACAAAAGCCATGCTAAGGAGTGAGGAGGTCCGGTTTTACTACTTAAGTGAAGGAAATACCCTTTAGCTCTTTATTTCTAATTATAACACGTTCTCATTTTGACATAATTTACGCTTTTTCACCCAATTACTACTCTGCCAAACAAAATCTGAATTCTCTGCTAGGCTGGGGATGACCTACTGCTAAGTGGGCAACATCTGAGACGTTAAACATACCAGACACTCAGGTCTTTGGCTCAAACCACAGATGCTTTGATCATACTTCGGCCATAACAGGAAAACACCATTTTTGCTGACCACGCAGATAACTGGCATCTCCCCAAAAGGAGCTTTCGTTAGGCAGGGCCACACCGACACGCAGGTGAAAACGAGGTCACGTAGAGTGAAGGGCAGAACCTCTGACACGAACGTCACCAGCTCTCCAGGCCCTGATGCTTGCCTCCACTCCCCCACAGAGAAGCAAGGACCCGAAGGACTCAGAATTCAGTGTCCTCACGTCCCAGACACGAAGCCCACGACTCCTCCAGGCCAGAGCCAGGCCAAGCTTTAAACACGTTCCCATCGTGGGAACTCGACAAGTGCTGCACATTAACCACATGGAGAAAGGTCGCTCCAGAGAGGGTTCATCACGTTCGGACATCGCCCAAAGAGGGCACAGTGCCCGAAGGCCCAGGTAAAGGGGTGCATTCTCCCTGCCCCAGGTTTAAATTGAGGGCTGAGAAGGCCTAATTATCGAGCCCAGCCTTCTCTCCTGCAGCCCATAGTCTGGATTTCACACATTCTTCAGAAGCTCAAAATGAGTCTACGCCAGCTCTGCCTTACCTCCCCTAGCTCCACCCTATACCCGAAGGCTGACTGAAGGGTGGTTTCAGCAGAAGCTAACCTGTCTTCTGGTCCTGCTTTTACTCCACCCTGTCCTCTGGAAAGCGACTAGACTCCCTTGTGCAAGTTCCAGGTAAAGAACATTCCAGCCTTTATCCATGGAAATCTTAGAGCTGGGATGTGCAGGTGAGCCATTTATTGCTTACTGCTAAAGAATCTGGGAGCACTTAACATTCAGATGACAGGTCTCCGTGGGTCTCCTCCTCCCAGTCCCTCCTCTTGACACACCACGATTGTCCCCATGAGGTCAGCCAGGAGCCAGCAGATGCGGCCTTTCCTTCTGTTTCAGAAACTCGCGGCTCGTGCAGCCTGGGAAAACTTGCCCACAGCTGCCTTCCAAGAGCATGGGTGAGTCAGCTCTCTGCCTCCTCCATCAACTGCCCGTTCCCAGAGGAGACGCCCCGCCTAGGGGCAGGCTCAGTGCCCAGGTCGCGGGGATCAGAGACGGGGGAGGGGCGGGCAGCCACCTCGCACAGTCCTGCTGGGAACTCACCAGCACTGAGCAGGCAGAGACAGAGCAGAGCTAGGCTCCCCCGCGAGGCTGCTGACTGAGGACCTCTGTTATCACACTGAACTCTGACGAGCATTTCCCACGAATGAACTGAGTCATCGGTCCCATTCACACTGAGACTTGCAGCACATTGTAGGCACGTAAAATTCGTTTTCTTTTTAATAAAAAAATGTATTTATATTCGTTGTGTGCCCGCCCTAAATTTATACACACTCCTCATTCTAATCCTCATCAAAGCCCAGATAAGGAAACAGAGGCACAAATAGGGGAGGGATCTGCCCAAGTCCCGTCACCAGGAAGGGACAGGGTCTTGTGTCCAGTGCCAGAAGTTCTCCTCTTGGCTACCCCACCACTAATTCTCCAGCGGGTCCTACACGAGTCCCCAGGCCAGCAGCGCCTGGGAAACCTGATTTAGGTGGAACATATTGGCCCCAACCCGTACTTACTGACTCAGAAACTGGGGGCTGGGCCCAGAAGCCTGTGTTCGAACAAGCTCAGCAGATGATCCCGACGCAGCTGGGGTCTGAGGGCTGCGGGACTCAGCCTCTGCAATGGCGTTCTTCACTCTGAGGGTTTCAGGGGAGTTCTTGGTCAAATATCAGAAGCGAGTTGCGAGGGTCCTTCCCGGGAAGAAGCTGGTAAACAGCTTCCCTCTCTAGGACACTGTGTGCAAGATTCAGAACTCTAACTATATATATATATATATGTTTATGACCATTCTCATAAGAAATACACTCACGCTGTGAAAACAGCACTTCCCTTGGAAGGAGGTTTATGTGAATGTGGTGATCAATCTGAGAGAATGCAGACAAGAAGGGTCAAGAATCACCCTACGCTTGCTGTCCCAGGCCAGGCCCTCTCTTTCCATCTCACTCCCACCCAAGTACAACCAAGCTTGTCTCTCATCTAAATGTACCCTTGTCTCCTAGCTCGTCCAGCCCTGAAACCCCATTCAAGGTGTTCTCCATGTTGAAACCGGACTGATTTTTCTGAAAAATATGAGCTTGCTCCAAACCCATAAACGATTCCAATACCGCTTAGGACAAAGGCTAAAACGCGTAACAATTGTACGGAACCACAAAACACCCCGAGCAGCCAAAGCAGCCTCGAGAAGGAAGAGCAACGCTGGAGACGTCACACTTTCTGGTTTCAAACTACACGGCAAGACTATTACTCAAAACACTGGGGTACTGGCTTTAACAACAGACACATCCGTCAGTGGAGCAGGTTAGAAACCCCAGAAATAAACCCACGCATACACAGTCAACGAATTTCTGATGAGGAGCCAAGAATATACAACAGGGAAAGGACACTGTCTTCACTAAATGGTGCTGAGAAAACTAGACGGCAACATGCAAAAGAGTGAAACCAGATTCCTGTCTTAAATACACACAAAAACCAACTCAAAATGAAGTGAGGACTTAAAATAAGGCCTGAAACTGTAAAACTCCTAGAGGAGAATGCAGATGGTAGGCTTCTTGGTATCAGCTTGCCAGTGGCTTTTTTGGATTTGACACCAAAAAGTAAAGGCAATAAAAGTGAAAACAGACAAGTGGGGCTGATGAAGGGAGACGCTCCCGCACAGCAAGGGAGCCAGCGGCAGATGAAGAGCAAACTAACGGGATGGGAGCCAGTATCTGCAAATCACAGATCTGATAAAGGGTTAATATCCAAAATATATAAAGCTCTCACACAACGCAATTACAAACACAAAAGCGATCTGATTGTAAAGTAGCCAGAGGAACAGAACGGATACTTTTCCAAAGAAGTCATACACCTGGCCAGCAGGTGCTGGAAAGGCATGCCGCTTCATCAGGGAGATGCAGATCAAACCACAGTGAGATGTCACCTCACACCTGCAAGGACAGCCGTCATCAAAAAGACAAAGGATGACATGTGCTGACAAGGATCTGGGGGAAGGGGACCTTGCGGGCTGTGGTAGGAATGTAAATCCGTACAACTACTATGGAACAGCACGTCGCTCCTCAAAAAATTAAAAGTAGAACCACCATGTGATCTCAGCAACCCCACTTCTGGGTGTTTATCCAAAGTAAATACAGTAGCATCTCAAAAAGACAGCACACTTCCATTCTTGTCATAGCACTGCCCGCAGCAGCTTAGGGAAACAACCTGAATGTCCATTAGCGCACGAACGGATAAAAGACATTGTATGTATATTGCAACGATATGGGTGGAACTTGAGGGCATTATGCTGAGTGAAATGAGCCAGAGAAAGACAAAGACTGCAAGGTGTCCTGTATATGAGGAACCTAAGAAGGAAGGAAGGAAGGAAGGAAAGAAAGGAAGGAAGGACGAAGGAAGGAAGGAAGGTAGGAAAGAAGAGAAGAGAAAAGAAAAGAAAAATGTCAAACTCCTAGAAACCAAGAGTATGAAGTGGCTGTCAGGGGCTGGGAGCTGGGGGAGAGCAGGGTTGGGTAGGAGAGTTTGATAAAAGGGTGCAAACTTCCAGCTATAAGATGAAGACACTCTGAAGAGCTAATGTGTAACATGATGAGTACAGTTGATAACACCATACTGTACAATTGAACTTAAATGTTCTCTCTCTCTAACACACACACACAAAGAGAAATACATGAGGGGATGGAGGGAATCCCTTCACAATGTCTATGTAGATCAAATCACCACCAGGTAAGCTTTAAATCTATCTTACAATTTTATACATCAATTATACCACAATAAAGCTGAAAAAAATTTTAATGCCTGACAAGACCGCTGAAGAAGGCAGGACATGATCTGCTCGTGCCTTTACCCCCAAAGACACTTAATACAACTCTTCTTTCTGTTTATTTGTTCCAGTCACAGTTTCTCACTCTCTCAAAGGCACAAGGACGGACATACTCAGGTCCTTTGCACATGCTCATCTCTCTTCTTTAAATGCTTTCTCTAATAACTCTTTAATCCGTTCATATCCTTCAATATTCAGCTCAAACATCACTTCAGGAAACCTTTCTGGATTCAACAGGAAATGTACAATATCTGACATCCAAAGATAGTAGGCACGCAAGGAAGCAGGAAAACATGCCACAAAATGAAGATTAAAAATCAACCAAGTTAAACTGAGCTGAGTGCTAGCATTCGCAGAGAAGAACATTAAGCAGTTGTAACTGTAATTCAGGTGTCCAAAAACTTAATAGAGACATGGAAGGTATTTGTTATTAAAGACCCAAATTGAACTTCTAAACATGAAAGCTAGGTGTCTGTGATGACAAATACACTAGGTTAGATGAATGGCAATCAGGTACTGGAGAAGAAACTTGAAGACATAGCGATAGAAGCTATTCAAAAAGGAACAAAAGGGGAAAATAATTTAAAAGGGAAGAGCAGCCATGGGTAGGTGGGCACATTCAACCAACCCTCATGTTTCTTGTGTGAAGGTCTCATTCAGCTCCTTTCATCTGGGGGTACAGTTTCATCAAATAATTTTTAGTCATTATTTCTTCAAACATTTTCTCTACTATCTCCCCTACTTATCCTTTTTAGAGACTCTAAATAATTTGCATATAAAATTTTGAAACGTAAAGGAAGTTCCAGGCAGAAGGAAGATAACACCAGATGAAATACTAATTTACACAAAAGAATAAACAGCACTAAGAAAAGCATCCACATTGGCAAATACACACACAAAAAAATCCTTATTATTTAAATCCCTTTAAAATAAAGTTGTTTAAGCAAGACTAATACCCATGTATTACAGAGTTCACAACACACATAAAAGTAAAATGTGCACCAACAATGTCACAAAGTCTGGGCGAGTGGAAGGGAGGATAACGTCTCCTCCTGGAAGCTTCTTACACTGAAAGTGAACGTAACATCACTTGAAGACACTATGATACGTTAAAGATGCACATTATAAACCATAAAGCAACTAACAAAATAATGGAACAAGGAGTTATAGCAATTAAGACAACAAAGCGAATGAAACAGAATCATTAAGAAATCCAGTTAGTCCCAAAAAGGCAAGAAAAGAAGGACGGCGTAGCACAGAACAAACAGGAGAAGTAGAAAGCCAGTGGCAAGGTGAAAGGTTAACCCTAACCACATCAATAATCACATCAAATGGCTTACACAACCCAATGAAAAGCCAGAGATCTTCATGCTGTCAAAAAGCAAGAGCTAAGAAACACAAGAAATTCTCTTTAACTATAAAGACACAAAATGACTGAGAGGATCATGAAATATACAGCATGCTAACACCAGTCAAAGAAGACTGGAGAGGCTGTATTATTACCAGGCAAAGCAGGTTTCAGAGTCAAAAATACTGTCAGGGACAGAGAAGGAGGAATTGATAATGACTTTATATACTTTTATATTGCTTGACTTTTTTTCAGTGAATACATGTTCTTATTTAGTACTTTAAACATTCAATAAAATAGATCGTTCAGTCCTAGAGAATGCTCCATGTGTTCCATTTATATGGAATCACAAAAGACCCAGAATTGCCAAAATAACACTGAAGAAAAAGAATAAAGCTGGAGGAATAACCCTCCCAGACTTCAGAGAGTGCTTCAGAGCTACAGGATCAAAACAGCATGGCATCGGCAAAAAAACACACATATGGACCAGCGGAACAGAACAGGGGGTCCAGAAATGAACTGACATAATTACAGTTAATTAATCTTTGACAAAGGAGGCAAGAACACACAATGGTGAAAAGACAGTCTCTTCAGCAAGTGCTGGGAAAACTGGACAGCTGCATGTAAATCAATGGAGTTAGAATACTTCCTTACCCACACACAAAAATAAACTCAAAATGGCTTAAAGACTTACACGTAACACAAGACACTATACACTTCTTAGAAGAAAACAGAGGCAAAACATTCTCTGACATAAATCTTAGCAACGTTCCCCTAGGGCAGTCTACCCAGGCAATAGAAATAAAAGCAAAAATAAACAAATGGAACCTAATTAAGCTTATAAGCTTTTGCACAGCAAAGAAAACCATAAGCAAAACAAAAAGACAACCTACAGAATGGGAGAAAATATTTGCAAAAGATGAGACTGACAAGGGCTTAATTTCCAAAATATACAAACAGCTCATACAACTTAATAACAAAAAACAAACAACCCAATCCAAAAATGGACAGAAGACCTAAACAAGCAACTCTCCAGTGAAGACATACAATGGCCAACAGGCAAGTGAAAAAATGCTTAATATCACTAATTATCAGAGAAAAGCAAATCAAAACTACAATGAGATATTGCCTCAGACCAGTCAGAATGGCCATCATTCAAAAGTCCACGAACGATAAACATTGGAGACGGTGTGGAGAAAAGGGAGCCCTCCTACACTGTTGGTGGGAATGTAGTTTGGTGCAGCCATTATAGAAAATAGAATGGAGATTCCTCAAAAGACTAAAAATAGACTTATCTTATGATCCAGCAATCCCACTCCTGGGCATGTATCCAGAGGGAACCTTAATTCAAAAAGACACATGCACCCCAATGTTCATAGCAGCACTATTTACAATAGCTAAGACATAGAAACAACCTAAACGTCCATCAACAGACGACTGGATAAAGAAGCTGTGGTATATTTATACAATGGAATACTACTCAGCCATAAAAATGGTAAAATAATGCCATTTGCAGCAACATGGGTGGCCCTGGAGAATGTCATTCTAAGTGAAATAAGCCAGAAAGAGAAAGAAAAATACCATATGAGATCACTTATACATAGAATCTGAAAAAAAAAAAGGCAAATGAATTTACTTGCAAAACAGAAACAGACTCTCAGGCATAGAAAACAAACTTGTGGTTACCGAGGGGGATGGTAGGGGATAAACTGGGAGTCAGAGATTTGCAGATACTAACTGATACGTATAGAACAGATAAACCGCAGGTTCATGCTGTGTAGTGCAGGAAACTATATCCGATACATTATAGTAACTTATGGTGAAAAAGAACATGAAAACAAATGTATGTGTATTCGTATAGGACTGAAGCATTGTGCTGTACGCCAGAAATTGACACAGCATTGTGAACTGACTCTATATTTTTTTCCAGTCCTGGCATCTCCCAGGTATCCTGGACCCTCACTGGCAGGTGGGCACAAATGGACTCACGTGCACATGAACACTGGGATCTCACTGGCTTGAGCAGGAGTGTGCACAGGACTCCCCTCCCATGATAATCTTGGGAGGCCTCAAGAAAGTGGCTTCCCAGCATCCACACCCGTCTCGGCATTGCCAGCAGCCCTTGTCCCTGGCCATCTCTCTAACTGGAGCTCTACCACTGAGGTACCACGGCGCCTAGAAAGTGCCCACCACCAGCATCGGTCCTTAGGAGCTCAGCTGTCTCTGGAAGGTGGAAGACACACACTCCCTCCCTCAGTGGTAAACTCACTTATGGGGTCTCAGGCTGGGTTGCTCAGCCCCTGGCTGTCAGTGAGTTACTGGGATGGCCTGTGGTTCACCCACACTCTCCACTAGATCGGGGAGCTCGGGCAGTTCAGCTGCAGCGGCAGCCATTCCACTGGCCCTAAACTCCTGTTCTCCGCCCAACCACAGCAGACTCGGGCTGGCCGTGCCCCGGGGGCCTGGCCTTCATATACCCTGTTCCTGAAGTTAGGTGATTCTCTGCCCACCTCTAACCAAGGGATCCCAATACACACCTCAGCCGCACAACACACTGACCAGATTTCAGCTCCAGCCCAGTCAGTTTCCCCACTGCCTGAAACCAGCTTAGTGCTGAGTATTATTATCCTGGTTTAGGTTTTTTTTTTTTACGATAAACTAAAGCCTAGCAGCTTTTACGTGGCTTTTCAGAGGTGACATAGGTAGAAGCAGTGGAACAGGAATTCAAAACTTGATCTCTCTTGAGAGAACTTGAACATCTTCGTTCTTCTCACTCCTGCCTGTTGTACCCAGAGGCCTGGTACCCTGTCTGACTTCCCCTCGTCACCTGGGGAAGGCTTAGTCTACCCTGTCCCAAGAGCAAACCCCAGGTGCCCACTACTGAACAGAGAGACTAAGGTAGGGGTGGAGGGAAAGGGCTAAGCAGAGGACAGAAGGAGCCAGCGAGCCTGGGAGTGGGGCCTGGGGTGTCCCTGAAGTCACTGGCGGGGAGAGGGGCTTGCAAGGTCTGTCTTCAGGGACTCCCTGCCCCCCAAACGGTGCACCGTGTGGGCTGCTGGTGCTCACTGCCAAAGTCAAACACAGACAGGCTACGGAGGTGAGAAGAAACTAGCAAAAACCAATCAGAGGCTTCCAGTTTCTAGTCTAGGGTGTAAGAAGCCTGGAAGTCATCCCTCCCACCCTCAAAACCAGAAAAAATGAACAAACTGAAAAGCAACAACTTTTACTTGACCCATCAGAGACCTGAGGTCACAGGGCAAACCACTGCCCTGAGAACGGGAGAAACAGGCAGATGCAGAGAATCACACTTACGTGAGCGAAGCCCAGGAGCGGAAGCCGGAAGCCAGAGCCAGCCGCGGTGCAGGAGACCTTATGCTGTAACGTGAGGGGCTGCAGGCTCAGGGTGGATGAGCTTGAGAACTAAGTCTCCAGGGTTCCAGTTGCAGGGAGGCCCACGCTGTCAGGAAGTTTTCCTCCAGCATCCTCATTAGGGCCTCAGAGTGTGGAACAGAGGAAATGCCCACCTGCTTCTGCTAGGGGGAGGGAGGACGTAGTAATTTTTACAACACCCAGAGCATTCTATTCTACTTAACAAAAGCCTACCCTGGAGAGAAACTATTTTAACTAAATTTAATTTATTGGGTTTTTTTTTTAACAGCCTAAGTGACTTGGAAGAAGGAAATCCCCAACTCCAGCCCCCCCAGCCCTCCTGCCCCACCTAGCGGTGGGGTGTGACACAGAGAAGCACCTGTAGAGGTCACAGCCCAGGCACACAGACGCACTAAAACACTGAGACCTCAGTGTCCTACAGAATACACCCTACGCACCACCCACCGCCCATCACCTCGGCAGAGCTCCCGCACACGGGGGGCTGCAGCCACAGGAAGTGCACGCCTCGGGCTGATTTAAGAAGAAGTCTGTAGGGAAGCCTGACACAAGGGCGAGAGGGGCAAAGACAAGGAAACCACAGGGGATTCTGGTCTCTAACACCGACAGCTGTGCCAGACACAACATGAGCACGAGCCCGACGAAGGTAAAACCTCACCCTGGAGGCCTGTCTACTTCAGTCTCTTCTACTTAGTACATCGTGTCCAGCTTTCAACGGAAAGTGGCAAGGCACAACCAAAGACAAAAAAAAGCACAGTTTGAAGAGACAGAGCAAGCGTGAGAAGCAGACGCAGCACGGCAGAGACGCTGGAACATTCAGACCACGAATCTGAGACGACCAGTTACTACACTGAGGACCCTAATGGAAGACGGAAGCCACACGTGAGGACAGGTGGGCAACGCGAGCAGAGAGAAGAAAAAATCTGAGAATTAAAAGTAAATGCTAGAAACAAAAAGCACTGTGACCAGAATAAAGAATGCCTCTGATGGACGCACCAACAGACTGGACACACCGAGGAACGAGCTTGAAGACGTGTCAAGAGAAATTATGAAGATAATAAGAATTGCAGAATAATTATAAAAGCTGTAACATAGGAGTAACGGGAATACCAGAAGGAGAAAAGGGGATGCAGGACATATTAGAAGCAATAATGACTGAGAATTTTGCAATACTAATGACAGCTGCCGAACCACAGATCCGGAGAGCTCAGAGATCATTCAAGAGGAAACAACACCAAAAAAATAATATATCTACACTTAGGCATGTCATTTTCATACTGCAAAAAAATCAAAGACAAAGGGAAAATTCTTCAAGAAGCCAGAGGAAAAAAATACTTTACCTGTTAAACTACATTGGCTTTCTCTTCAGAAACTATGCAAGCAAGAATACAGTGGAGGGAAATATTTAAAATGTTGGAAGAGAAAAGAATCCTAGAATTCTGTATTCAGCAAAATTATCCTTCAGCAGTGAACGAGAAATAAAGGCTTCTTCAAACAAACAAAATTTAAGGGTATGTTGCCAGTAGACCTGCCTTGCAGGAAGCATTAAAAGAACGTCTACGAAGACAAGTAAAATGATGTATGTTAGAAACTCAGACCAACATGAAGGAAGGAAAAGTGCCGGGAAAAAAATAAGTGGAGATGAAATTAAACTGCTTATTTTTCTTATTCTTACTTGATCAAAAAAGCAGCAATTTGTTTAAAATAATAATAATTACTCTGCATTCAGTGACTGGCTGTAGCTTATGGATAAGCGACAGCAACATTATGAGGCACAGGGAGGAAGAGCTGGGGATATTCTGGCATGAAGTCCTGGCACCACCCACGCAGCAGTGCAGTGTTATCTGAAAGTGAACTTGGGGTGTAGAGAAACGGGAACCCCCTACGCTGTCAGTGGGAATGCAATTTGGTGCAGCCACTGTGGAAAACAGTGTGGAGATTCCTTACTGAACTGAAAATAGGGCTACCCTATGATCCAGCAATCCCACTCCTGGGCACATATCCAGAGAGAACCCTAATTCAAAAAAAATACATGCACCCCAATGTTCACAGCAGCACTGTTTACAATGGCCAGGACATGGAAACAACCAAATGTCCGTCAACAGATGACTGGGTAAAGAAGATGTGGTATAGAAATACAATGGAACACTACTCAGTCATAAGAAAGAATAAAATAATGCCATTTGCAGCAACATGGATGGACTGGGAAATTATCATACTAAGTGAAGTAATTCAGACAAAGAAAGACAAATACCAGCAGATATCACTGACATGTGGAATCTAAAAAAAAATGACACAAATGAACGTATTTACAAAACAGAAACAGACTCACAGACAGAGAAAACAAACTCAGGGTTACCAAAGGGGAAAGGGAAGGGGATAGGGATAAATTAGGAGTCTGTGATTGGCAGATACAAACTACTGTATGCAAAACAGATAAACAATGAGGTCTTACTGTACAGCACAGGGAACTATATTCAGTAGCTTGTAATAACCTATAATAAAAAAGAATATATACATAACTGTGTCTCTATGCTGTACACCAGAAACTAACACAACATTATAAATCAACTATACTTCAATTTAAAAACATTTTGGAAAAAAAGAAAGTGCACTTGGATTAGTGGTAAATGTATAATGCAAAATCAAGGGCATCCACTAAAAAAATGTAAAAAAAAAAAGTAAACTCGAAATATTGAGAGGAGAAAAATGGAACTGCAAAATGCTCGATTCAAATCAGAAAAGGCATTTTTATGCCTTCTTTGTGGAAGACAAAAAGGAAACAAAGATCGGGGACAATAAAGAGAGAACAGTGACAAATACGGTAGGTATTAGCGCAACTGTGTCAACCACCACTGTCAGTGGCAGTGTCTGCGTGCGCCAGCTAAAATACAGAACTGTCAGAGGAGGTAAAAAGCCAGACCCAACGCACGCTGGCTACAACACGCACACTTAAAGACACTCCAGTTCCAATCTGCACAGCACTAAACCCAACTCATTACGACAGGAATGGCTGTACTATGAGCCTCCAAGGGCCAAGAAACATTCAGAAGCATTAAAAAAGCTAGTTAAAGAATGTAATTTCTCACCGAGTACATAATGGGGTCAACCCAGTGATTGTCTCTGTTGTTTGTTTGATTTGTTTAATTTTAAATGTTGAAATAATTACAGATTCATAAAAAGTTGCAAAAATAGTCCAAAAGACCCTCTGTATTCTTCACCCAGGTCCCCAAGGTAGTTACGTATTACAGAATTATAGGACAGTATCGAACCCAGCAAACTGACATTGGTACAGGTGTCTGTGGAGTTCTGTGTCATTTCGTCACATGAAGATTTGGGTAACCATCACCGCAGTCAAGACTGAGATTCCATCACCACGGAGACCTTCATTCTGCCCCGTTGCAGTCAGACCCAGCTCCTCCCCAACACAATCCTACTCCCTGGCAACCACTAGTCTTTTCTCAAACTCCACAATTTTGTCATTTGGGGAATATTATATAAATAGAATTATGAAGTATGTGACCTTTTGAGGTTGGCTTTTTTCACTCAGCATAAAGCCCCTGAGACCTGTCCAATTTATTGCTGTAGCAACAGATTGTGCTTTTTTTGCTGCTGCTGAGCGGTGTTCCTGGGGTGCGTGTGCCCCCGTCTGTTTAACCATCCACCTATTAAGAGGAACCTGGGTTGTTCTCAACGTTTGACTATTCCAAATAAGGCTGCTGTAATCAATCGTGCACAGACTGCTGTGTGGACAGAAGTCTTCATTTTCCTGGGATAAACGGCCAAGAATGTAATTACTGGGCCATATGGTAAGTATATATTTAGTTTTTATAAGAAACAAGGAAACTATTTTCCAGAATGACTGTGTCATTTTGAATCCCACTAGCAACAGTATGAGAAATCCAGTTGCTTGGAATCCTCACGGGCATAAAATTAATTTTTATTTTAGCAGTCCTAATTGACATGTGAAAATTCTCACTGTGTTCCTAATTTGAATTTCATTAATAACCAGTGTTGTTGACATCTTTTCATGGCTTATTTGCCAAACATATGTCCTCTTGCGTGAAATGTGTCTTCATGTCTTTTGCCCATTTTCAAATCGAATTGCTCCACAGGGTGAACAGGAGGTTTGGTCAGGAGGCAGAGGCAGACGGAGGGGAAACCCCATGCCAGGGACTCCACTGGAATTTCCCCAGGAAATGGAAGGCAGGGCACAGTGAACAGTTCAGGATTGCCTGATCTGAACAATTCTGGTGGCTTTTAGGCTACAGGGGAGGTCTCCAGTCGCCTGATCCTGGAACAGTTTAGGTCAGGGGGCATATTAGCTCCATGTGTGAGTCAGATAAATGGGTGACAGACTCTGGGCTGTAGGTTTGCATGTGAAAGACAAGCTCCCTGGGAGCCCTTGGCCAGTCCTGTGCGGGGCAGTCTCATTCTGGCTAGATGGCTTTTTAAGATCTCAAAACATCACAAAATACAGGAAATAATATGATTAATACACTTGCTGGTGCGTAGGCATCTGTCCGCCAGGCCCACTCATCTCAGGACTCAGATGCCAGCACCACACAGACGCTGAAGGGGCGTCCACCTGCCGGAGGTGCAGACATCTGCACAGAGAGGGGCAGAAATCACCAACATTTATGAGGATTCTTTGGCTCTAAAGAATGGGCCAGCTGGATTAGGAACAATGTAATAATTCAGAATGACCAGGGTCGATGCACACGCACACAAGGGCCCGCAACCCCGGGATGTCCCACTCGCAATTCTCATAGAGTCTCCCATGCGTATCCCACTGATGCCTGAATCTTCCTACTTCACACACACGTACATCCAGGCGCACGTGCACACATGCGTGCACACACACACACCAGTGATAAATGCTGATGAATGCTTAATAAAACGCTGTCCGGGGGTAGGTAGGAAAGCTTTGATTATGGAGTTTCACAGTTTACCTGGTGTAGCTATTCTCAGCATGACTAACTTTGGTGTCACAGAGCTGGGAAGAGCTATGCACCACTGCCTATCCCAAGCTAGGACAAGCCACTTCCAGGGCACCCTATCGCCCTTCATGTGAACATGTGCACACAATCCAAGTGCACCCTGACCAACACCCTGAACTCTCACCCCAAATGAACAAACAAAACTACTCTAGACATCTCCAGAACATATTTCAGAACATACAATAAACACTAAACACACCCACACAACTGCTACCTGAAACCCGAACAGACATACACACCACTTCCTACTGCCTGGCTTTTATACAAACCCATACTCACCTTGAATGTGCTCCAGTATAAATCCATGCACACCACCCGTATGTGCACAGCAGACACTCTACAGACACACAGGCCCCCAAACCCACCCAGTGTGCAGTTATTTCATGAACCACCCCAAAAAATACCCACACACAATCCCACAGTCCTAAAACACACATACTCCACAATTTCTGAACACACACCCCACAAAGCCTCTGCTTCTAAATACACACACTGACCCTCTCCCGTCTCTCAGCACACACACCCTAGAAGCCCCGTGAACCTGAACACACAGTCACAAACAACTCAATTTACCAAATATACAGAAGACTGCCCCACAAATATGAAAACACACATAAACAACTCCACCAAGTTCTTCAACCATAACATCCCAGAAGTAACACAAAGAGGATCCCTGAATGCTTTAACACACACAAAGCCCTTATGCACACACTCGCAGAGTATCCACGAATATACACCCATCACACTCGGATACACACGAAACACAAAAACATCAACAATCCGCTAACTGTAGCTACTATGCACTCACGACCCCCACACACCCGTGGACACACACACACAAATATTCCCAAACTCTGAATATATATGTCCCACAAAACACTACACATCATCCTTGTTATTTCCAGAACACAACATCACCACCGCCATCCCCAAACACAAAAAGCCCAGCATTCTGGGAAACCACTCAGACCATTTCTGATAACCCCAAATCCTCTGAATAAACATGTAACTCGCCAGCACATGGATGGATATACCCACAAACCAGTGCGCACTTCTAAGAGACCAGGACACACCTCCCGCGTGCCATATATAAATACCTGTAACCCCTTCCAGGCCTAAATGACACAGCTTGAGCCTCCACACCCCTAGACACTCACACAGAATCATCTCACATATCTCAGCACAAACACAGTCTTCCCACTCCCAAGTACACGCATAACCCCATTTCTATATCAATACAAAAATACCCACTCCCAGGTGCAAATAACTCCCTAATGAAAAATGCAAGCACACGCCCTAGAAAATATTCAGTCCAATCCAATTCCTTGAAGACACACACACACTCAATGTTCGTTTCTCACCACGAGCCCCAGACATACCCACAACTACCCTGAAAGCTACAAATACAGAAACACACCATCCAGTGCCCCCAAATACACATAAAGCTTCACACTCTCTGAATAGACATAATCCGACACTCTCCACTGCCCACACGGAAATAACTGCACCACATTCCAGAACGCAGATTCATGTAGGTCCCGCACCACATAACCCGTTCATCTGCAAACACACAGCATACTACCAGTCCCACGGAACAGTCACAGACCGTTCCATATACTCATTGATTCTTACCTAACGCTTTGTTCGTTTCTGCTGGACTCTTGCATCACTAGCCAACTGAAGACTGCGATTGCACCATGATTTGACAGCACCAGACTGCAAATAAATGTTTATGGTAAGATGCAGCACACTTCTCCAATCACTGACAAAAGAGTGCAGTTTGAGCGTAAGAGTTAGATAATATTTTTACTTTAAGAAGGAAGACACCGGTGAAACTGTAAGGATGAACGTTAGATCCTTCCTCACTCCCCGTTCATGTTCCAGCGACCAGGGCCACATCCTTCCTGTGAATCGGAAGAACGTCCCTCCTTTCTGCCGCTCAGAAGGCGCAGGCGAGAACGCCCCTGGGACCCGCGCGCACGCCTCCCGCACCCCCGCCGGCGGCCCCGCGGGCGCCGAGCCGTTCACGCAGCCTGCTCCCAGCGGAGCCAGGAACCCGGGAGGAGCCCCTGCAAGGAGCTGAGCCCTGCGGGGCCGAGGGCCCCCGCCGCGGGCGCCCCCTGCAGGGGCAGGGACAGGGACACAAATGACCCGCAGCGCGAACAGCAGCGCGGCGCAGGCACCCCTGCGGGGCGAAGGCTCCACGCACCCCTCACCTCCGCATTCACAGAATTAGCCTCGGAAGCCGCCGAGCGCGGCCCTGCCCCCCCGCCAGGAACCCTCGCCCGCCCCGCCTCCCCGCGCAGCCGCCCCGCCCCCCGCGCAGCCGCCCTCAGGACTCGCGCATGCGCTCCTGTCTTCCTGAGCGGCCCGCCTCCGCAGCCGCTGGGAACGGAGGATGAGGACCGCCTTCCGCGTGCCCTAGAGCCCCGCCCCCAGTGGGCGTGCGCATGCGTGTAGGCGCGCGGCGCGTGGGAACTCTCTGGAAGTCCCTGCAGGAGTGGAAAGAAAAGGAGGGTCCTGGCACGGTGGGAAGTATGTCTGGCGACATTGCTTCAGCATCTCCTCTTAAACCAGCTCTTGGGGGGATGGTACAGCTGGAGTGGTAGAGCGCATGCTTAGCATGCATGAGGTCCTGGGTCCAATCCCTAGTGCCCCCTCCAAAAATAAATGAGCCTAATTACCTCCCCCTCCTGCCAAAATAAAACATAAGTAATGCAATAATAAATAAATAAATATATATATACTTAAAACCCAACTCTTCTGAGATGAGCACTTGTGATTTTAAAATTGCAAACGTGCAGTGCATGCACTTAGATAGCACCCTCATGAAGGAGTTGTGGAGCAGTCCACCCTAAGCACGGTAGCTTCAAGTTGGGGCGAGCGGCTTCATGCCTTTAGGCTGCAGCTCCTTGCTTCTTGTTAATGCCTTTTTAGAACTAGTAGGTCCTTTTTCCTAGCTGGTCTGAAGGTTCCATTAAGGAATAATTCTGGCAAAGAATTTTAGACCTGGGAAACACTTCTAAGAAATACATTGACTCCATTCCTAGAATTTTTCCAAATGTATTTACTAGAATATTTTTTCTTAGTGTGTATTTATTTGACAAGGAGAAGTTTTTCAATAAATGTTGATTCACAGATGTTTCCTTTGCAAGGTGTTTGTTATAACTTTGATCAAGACTTAATAATTTGGGTCAATTTCAATTGACATAGTGGTAGTATGGGAAAAACTTTATCCTCCCTTCCATAAATTTTATAATATATTGCAGGATTTCAGTTCAGTCAATAAAAAATAATAAACAGTAGCAGAATAAACTTACTGACATTGACTTTGTAATACTTTCAAAACACACTTCAGTCATCAGATCCTCTTTCTGGTCAGTTGCAAGTTCACAGCGTTTCTCACTCAGCAGTTTACCTCTGACGACTCCTCACGTTTCACAACACTAAGAACCTCCAAGTGCACAGACTTGAAAGCTCCACAAGACACAAACCTGGTACTTCTCTGTTTCTTTAATGTTCTGTACTTGAGTGGAAAATCAGCTGTCTTCTGAGGCCTGTGATCCATATCCAGAGATTGTTTTCTCAGCAGTCAATGCAGGCCCCCAACCTCTCTGCAGAAAGAGTGAGAGACCGTGGGCCAAAGGACGTTCAGATACCCCATTCCGTGGCTGGTCTCCCCAAGTTACATTTGGGCTAATTTGATTATATCTGCCTCTGTGGCCTAAGATTTTGATGTAGTACAAAAATGATTGCAAAATTGGGACCAGATAATTTTTCCACAGTGCAGTTTTTTGTATCACTAGCCCTGAGAAGATTCATTCAAATCCTATGTCAGAGCCATGAGTGAGAATCTTGTAACTGACTGGAAAAGGGGAGGAAGCAACAAGGAAGCCTGGCTTTCTTGAGTGCATGGGTATAATATTTTGCCTCATCAGTGGTCTAGTATGAAGTTATTGGTTAAAAATAAGGTTTTCCCATGATCAAAGTTCAAGTACTGAGAGATATCTCCAATTTGTTTATTCCTTCAATCCTCAACAGTTGCTTTTTTTAAATAATGTTCATCATGATTTTCCTTCGGTTCCTCTCACTGTCTCTTTTCAGCTACGGTCAAGGTAGAGTGCACAGAATAGCTACCAGAGAGAATAAAAAGATCGGTGCATGTAAGAAGACAGTTCTGTGCTGCAGAGCACTAGGGCCTGGGGACCATCCCGGTGGGTGGGCGTTCTCTTCTAGAGGATGGTAACGCACCCTGAAACTATCCTACATGTATCATGTGTATATCACTGGACCCTTTCAGGTTGAGAGTTTAGAAAAAGCTTAGAAATCAGGAGCAAATTGGACAGGAGTTGAGAAATGACTTTCGTACACATCTGTAACAAAGATGAGGAAAGAACCCTGGACATCAGACTCTCCCAGTTCACTGCCTTTCTCCTTCAGTGTGGCCACCGTCAAGATTTCATACAACACTGCCTTTTCAAGGGCAAATTGGTTTGTTTGTTTGTTTGTTTGCAAGGAGCAAGAAACTTCTTAAGCATGGAGTAAAGCTTGTATTCCAAGAGATTTGGTTGCAGTCCTGTGAAGTTTTCACCCCTCATCTCCCTTGACCAATTTCTTAACAATTCTCTTCTCACTCTGAGAAACGCAAATGCTCCTTCATATCATTTTGACACTGATAAACTAAGAGGTCCAGTGCTGAATGATAGCTCTTCCAAGTCCCGTATCATCAGAAGAAACTGAAGATTTGTGTGTGTGTGTGTGTGTATGTGTGTGTGTGTATGCACGCGCAACTGTGGTGTCTTGCAGTGGAGACATGGTGCAGGCTAAAGTCTCTTTAATCCAAGTTCTCTGTCTTAAAATGAGTAGCTAACAATTTAGCTTACCATGTCATACCTTTTTTGTACTTGTTTTGGTCATGCTTCTTTGGAAGAGTTGCCAGATAAAACACAGGATCTAGGTTTAATAATGAATTTCAGATAAACAGAGAACAAATTTCTAGTAAAACTGTGTCCAAAAATAATGTTTAGGACAAAATTATACTAAAACACAATTTGTCGTTTATCTGAAGTTCTAATTCATTTGGGTGCCTTTTTTTTTTTTTTTGAAAATCTGACCAGATTCTTTCTAGTACTTTGAATTTTAATTTTAAGGGACTGTAGAAATTCTTGACCTAGGAACATAGACCCAGATAGAAAGAGAGGAGTCATGTTAATGGTAACCCCGACACACACCCCGCGTGGGCACCAGAGCCCCGGCCTCTTTCTCAGCATGGCCTGTGCCTCCCTCACCCCTCAGGTTCATGGAATTTGAGGCGAAGGAGGAGATGGAGATCCAGCAGGTGCAGTGGATGAAGTGGGTGCAGGGCCTGCCTTCTCCAATCCCACCGAAGCCAGAACCTTGGGGGCCCCCAGCCCCCAAAGTGGGCCCACAGCCAGGTAGCCACCTGCCCACTGGAGCTGAGCGCAAAGGTAACAGGGACCCAGGGATGGCACTGTCCCCACATTGGTCCTTTCCCTCAAGGGGGGCACTGGTCTTTGCACCTGAGCAGCCACCCGGAGGGGTCTCAGCTGCGCTTTGTCACTGTGGGGTATTGACTTGGTCGGTTTTGTAACTCATCTCCCGCCTCCCTGCCTGAGGGCCCCACAGAAAGTCTGCCTGAGAAGCGGGCTCAATGGGGAGACCCTTGGAAAACTGGAGGTCCCACCCTTCCTCACACGTGGCTCTCCTAGGTGCCCCCACTTACCTTTCCCTCCTCACTCCCCGTCACTGTGGGTGAAGGTGCAGGTGGTCCTGACCCCACCCACGCCCACGTCAGTGTCCCCCAAGCACTGCCCTAGCCGACCCGAGCGCTGCCTGGTCAGGAGCTGGACGCGGGAGCCCCTCACCCTCCTTTCCTCCTCCCGCTCTGCCGTAGCCTGTGTGCCCAGGAAGGCCGGCCCCAGGGCCCAGCTCGCCCACCGGCAGCCACACAGATCCCAGTGGCCCCGGGAGACCAAGGCACCCAAGGAGAGTCCCCCTGAGGCTGTGAAAGAGCATGAGGACATCTTGGAGGAGCTGCTGGGGCCTGTCCACTCAGCCACTGGGGAGCCAGAGGCAGCATGCCCAGAGGACGGGACCTACCCGGACCTGGGTCTCCTGAGCTACATGGACCAGCTGTGTTCCCAGGAAGACTTCGTCACCAAGGTGGGCTGGGCCTGCAGCCTGGTGGCTGCAAGGTTCCAGGGACTGGCACTCTCAGCACCCAGGACTGGGGTTCTGCCCAGGCCTTTGGGACTTAAGCTCTGCTCCTTGTCCCTGAGCTGTGTGTGTGTGTGTGTGTGGCTGACTGCCACGGTGGTTTAACACATGCCATCTTGTGGAGGAGCATGGGGTGGGTCTCTGCTGTGCACTTTTGCTCCAAGTATCCGTGGCTCACAGGTTACTCCTGGACAAGGATGCTCACGGCCTCGTCCTTCCATCTTAGGTGGAGGCCGTCATTCACCCTCAGTTCCTGACAGACTTGCTTTCTCCAGAACCACAGCTGGATCTCTTGGCCCTAGCTGAGGAGTTGGAGCAAGAGGAAGGACTCGCCCTGGAAGAGGTGAGCCAGAGGACACTCAGGGAGACAGGGGAGGGAGGGACCCCAGGTAGAAGAGGGAAAGGAAGGGACACCCAGGGAACCAAGGGAGCAAGGACCCAGGTGAGCGGGGGAGGGGTGGGGCCCCAGAGCAGGAGGCCCACAGGGCTCTCCCCTGCCTGGAAGGCCTGGCATTGCGGGGGGCCCACTAGGGACTGGGGGCAATGCAAGACCACAGGAAGGAGAGGATGGGGCTCTGGAGAGAAGGGAAGGACACACAGCTGGGGACAAGGCCCAGGAGGACAGCAGGAGTGCTGCAGTGTGTGTACTTTGATTGGATCCTGGGGACATTCCCCCTCCTGCCCCCTAGTGCCGTCATCCCCCTGCCCAGCCCTCCTCCCCTCACCTGCATATGCGGGGCCAGTCACTGTCCACCCCCTCCCACAAGCTGGTGCAGAAACGACTCCTGGCCCTGAAGGAGGAGTCGGGTGTGCAGGCACCCACCACTGACAGTGCACCCTCTTTGGACTCAAGTCCTCGTGAGTCTGACGTTGGCCAAGATGCCTAGAGGCATGACCAAGGCCAGCTAGGGGTCAGCGATGAAGACAGTCCACCAGAGATTGATTTTGAGGAACTTACAAGGCGTTACAGAACAGACAGTGGCCTGGTCAGGCCCAGACGCTTTATTATCTCTGCAGGGCGTCAGGGTTTCCCTCCACCCCGGGCTGGACAGCCCCCCTCACCTCCCCAGGGTCAAAGGTGCACTGCACCGAGCCTGGGACCCAGGGACGCCTCCGTTCTCAGAGGGGCCTCTCCTGTTAGGGAGGCCCAGGGCCAGGGGACAGTCCCGTGAGGACAAGGAGGAGGTCCCCAGGTGGGACTGTATCTCGGCCAATCAGAGCTCTGCCCTGGGCCCCTCGAGATCTGTCTGCCCTGGAGGTCGGGGGGCTCCCCAGGCCCTCTTCCCTCAGAGAACCGGCGTCAGCCCAGCTCCTCCGCCAGCTGCCACGCCCAGGACGCAGGCTCTGTGTGGAGGCCCGGTGTCTGCTGAGAAGCTGCCCAAGCCCGCCCTCGGGGTCCCAAGGCTCGCCCCTCACAGCGAGAAAAGAGGACGTGTGACCCATTTGTCGCAGGGAGCAGCAGGAGGAGGAGGAGGAGGCACCAGCAGGAAGCAGCGGGCTGGCCCCCCAGGGGGCCCCGGGGGGAGCTCAGGGGCTCCTCCTCAGTCAGCGCTGGTCCCGGCTGACGTGGGGGGCAGGGAGGGAGGGCGGGACCATCGGGGCAGAGGGAGGGGTAGGGAGTTAGAGGCTGGGGGAGGTGGGTCTGGGCGGCTGTGGGTGGGAGCAGCACCTTCACGGGATATAAAAAAATGGGAATAAAAATAGTTTTGTTCAGAAATGTTCTCAGACCACTGTAGTCTTATTCATGTCTGCCCTGCTCCACAGAGGGCTCCTGAGAGTGAGGATGAGGAGGTCCCAGGAGCTACGGGTCCACGGGGGGCCGACTAGGTCTTCCTCGCGTTGACACAGGGACCTCAGATGCTCCTGGGAGCCCCCAGCTCTCACCGTCCCCAGGTACCCCCACATCGTCCTTCTTTCTCAAGCCTGCTTGGCCACGGGCCGTGGGGCACCCCATCATCGTCTGCACCCCTGAATGAGCTAGGGCTGGAGAGCTGTTTTCATGCCTTTCGTGCCTCCAGACGCTCGCCAGTTCTCTAGGATGGAGCCTGGAGGCAGCCCTGGTCTTTGGGGAGCTTCTCTGCTTCCCTGAAGCGGCCGATGGCAGGCCAGGGCGTCCTGCCTGGGCGTCCTGACCAGAGAGGATAGCCTGGGCCTGAGGGACAGGACTTCCTGCCTCTCTGCCCCGTTGCACAGGGAGCCTCCTTGAGTCTCCTGGGGTTCCTGCAACCTGGGGAGTGGTGCAGGCAGCTCCCTCTGCATCCCAAGGCCACAAGGGGAATGGGCTGAGAGGAAGGTGCTGGGGCGCCTGTTAGAGGTGCGTAAAAGGGGAATGAGAGCGGGCGGCGCTGTGGGATGTGTGGGATTTCTGTGCAGGAGCATCTTGTCCAGCTGAGGGAGGATGACCCATCTTGCTATGGCCTTAGGGGCTGACAGGTCTACAAAGACACCCCACAATTATTGTTCCTTCCCTTCCCACCCATGGCTGGATACGTGTGTGAACTGGTGTCGACACAGATTTGTATTTGCTCCTACAAGGGAGCCCTCCTGCACTGCCGGTGGGAATGCAGTTTGGTGCAGCCACTACGGAAAACAGCATGGAGGTTCCTCGAACAACTAAAAGTGGACTCGCCCTGTGATCCAGCAGCCCCACTCCTGGGCATGCATCCAGAGGGAACTCTAATTCGAAAAGACACCTGCACCCCAGTGTTCCTGGCAGCACGATACATGATAGCCGAAGTCCAAGGTCTGCCATTTGCAGCAGAAGTGGGAGTTCTTGCCACCAACTGTGAGAGAATCCACACAGCAGAGGCAGAGGGACCAGGGAACAAGTGTCTTATCGCTCAGAAGGGGAAAAGGAAGGAAAGTGCTGGGGCAGGGAGGAGGGAAGACACAGCGCTGGAGAGAGGAAGACATGCTTGTGTTGGGAGCCATCAGCCAAGATGGGCAGAGGGACAGCTCTGGCCTGGGTCTGGCTACGCGGGCTTTTATGGGAGGCTTCCACCCCCGTGTTCTCGTTCTGGGTGTGATGGAGCCAGTCAGTCCTGGTTTGAGTTTTTCAGTCCTTCTGTGGAATTTTCTGGTTGTTGTCGTGGCAACCGTCAACTGTCATGGTGTTGGTGGGCGTGTCACTTAGCATGCTAATGAATTACAGTGAACTATAATGAGGCTCAAGGTCCCCTGGAAGTCACATCCTCCCCCATCTTGGACCGGGTTCTCACCAGTTCTTGTTTCTTCTTAGCAGCTGCCTCCTGAGATTTAGATAAGAATAACTGATTTCTATTCGAGGGAGGCGCGGGGTGTAATCCTGGGGGCAACAGCTGTGGTAACAAAAAGGAAAGTTGCTTTGAACCAGAATGCTTGCAACCTGGTGCAACCAGCATCCCCTAGAAAACCATCTCCAAGGATTCTGTTCAGCCATGAAAGTTTTGAAGGGAAACGGGAGAGTAAGCTCAGTTAACAGAGATGGTCAGAGTCACTGCCGCCCCCCAGCGCCTGCAGGCTTGTCCTGATCAACTGCTTGATCCCTCTCTTCTGTGACTCAGGGAGGCCGGGGAGACATCAGCTTTTCTATAAATGAGAGGTGGGGAGGGGGCTCAGGGTCCCGCTCCCTTTCAGTTTCCCTCCCTGTTACACTTCGTGTCCTGCTCTGGTGCCATCTGCCACGTGGCACCGCCACACTCCCCCGGCGGTGGACACAGTGCCCTCCAAGTCCAGACGGGCTCTCGCGATTCTTATCTCCAGTGTCTGTAAGGGTTACTGTCTCCTGAGGGGCCTGTGAGCATCTCGGCTCCCCTCTGCTGTAATGTGCCCGTTCATGCCTTTGGCACATTCCCTGCTGTCCTTATCTTGTCTGTCACCTGTGAGCTCCACGGATGTAGGGGGAACCTCTTGCTGCTTTCAGGCATGGTAAGTGTCTTTTCTTAGTCCCGTGGCCATTAGTTCTGTCGCAGACACAGTCACTCCTTGTGCAGACAGTTACAGGGCTCTGACGACCAGCTGTGCTTCTGAGGTTCTGCCTGAGCAGCTCTGGAGTCAGCCTGAGACTTGCTAACACAGGACGGAAACCCCGTGCTTCCAACCCTCTGCTACCTGCCGCTCCGTGCCCCAGCCCTGCGCCTTCAGCCCCGAGGACTCTGCCGTGATCCCGGACACCCAGAGCCTCTGGGCCTTCCCAGCCAACACCCTGGCGGCCAATGTAGACGAGTGGGAGGGAGGTTCACCCCCACAGGGAGCATGGGTCCCACAGACGCATCCAGCTGGTCCAGCAGGGGCTGTCAGGCGGACGGTGCCAGGCCTTTTTTTAGCATCTGCTCTGAGGCCAGAATTCACACTACCAGATGAAGGTTTGCGTTCAGACTTCCTGATGATGACGCAAAGGGAGACCCTGCGATGATTCCTGAGAAAGCTGCAGGCCCGCTTTCTGCTCCGGGTTTCTGCCAGCCCCGCCTTCTTCTGGGGACCGTGGTGCTCACACAGGTGCCCCCACCTCACTCGACGGGCCCTCACAAAGGGGAAGGGGCTGTGCCACTCGGGAGGGAGGGGCCCACAGGCTTTACTGAGTCACCCTGAAAGGGGTCTGAGTCCCCAGTTTCTCCCACACTGCATTCCTGCCCATCCCACCTACCTTCTTAATCAAACTTGAAACTCAGGGGCTTTGCAGGGTGGGGAGGGGGAGTGGACCCGGCCTGGAGAGCAGCCTGGGGAGGGAGCGGGCCACCTGGGAACTCCCTGGGGGAGGATGCACCGTCTTTTTATAAAAGAAATGTTCACCTGTTGAGATATAAGGGCGTCATTCTGGCTTGTACATGAGTTATCTTGAATTTTATGCTAACTAAAGCAGCCTGTGTGTGTCCTATCAAACGTACGTTGTACTTCTGTGTTAATTATTAAGGAAAAGGGCACATTGACCAGTGTTCAAAATAAAGATTAAACGCCCCTCTTCCCGGGATGCTGAAGCTGGTCCTCCTTTGGTGGTAGGACTCCCATCCCAGGGGCCAAGGCTGTGCTGTGCGTGCTGTGTGTGTATCTGCTGGTCAGATTTTTCCTTTTTTGAAAACTTGAAGAAATGCACCCCCGCCTTGTTTCATGCTTTTGTTCTGACAAGGAATGAAACTGTGCTGGAAACCCTGCTTCTCCGGAGCGGTTTCTCAGAGTGCTCTGGAAGCAAGAGGGTCCAGATTGGTCCTCAGTTTGGCTCAGATAAAACTCTTTTCTGTTCTTCTTCTTGATTGTTTGTTGACGACTTTTCTTGACACTTTCTACTTAATCCATTTAGTTTGCCACTTCAGGGCAGAGGGCCTCACGTCGGAGCTGTTGCTCCGAAGCTGGAGTTTAAGTGCACTGGGCGAGCTGGGCAGAGGTCGTGCCTGGCGGGAGGCGATGGGCGTGGGGTGGGGTCCCGCCGGAGAGGTGGGGCCTGGAGCTCCTGCAGGCGCTGAGGGAGGCGAGAGCGCACAAGTGGCTGTACCTGGGAAAGAGCGAGCCCCTTTGCAGTTACTATTATTGCTGTTGCTAATGTTGAAGGGACAAGCAGTGGAGGCTCACTAGCCACGGAGGACCGGCTTGGCTTGGTAGGTGGTGAAGCACTGAGTCTCAGGGGGATTCCCTGTGGCGGCCGGTCCCCGGGGTCTCATTAGAGCGCGGCATCCCGCGTTAGCTAAAATTAGCCTCCAGTCTCCAGAGAGCCGCGTTGCTCCTGGTGGTGTCCATGCACCACCTGCGTCACCTTGCTGCGTCACCTGAAGGCCCCCAGTCCCTGTCCCACACCCCAAACGCCACCTCAGGTGGGCAGCACAAGACTCCATGTGGTCCTAAAGGGAGAGAGGTCTCTGAAGGGCTAGCTGGACCCTCTCCCTCTCCTCTGCTCTTTCTGGGTAGTCTGTTTGCTGAGAAACTCAGCGTATTAGCTCCCAGCAGCTGTCTCTGCTCAGCACAGTGCTTTCGGAAGGTTGAGCTCTGGGTGCTGTTATGGGCTGAGTCGTGTCCCCCCAGAATATGTATGTCGAAGCCCCTCCCTACCCTCAGGATCCCAGAATGTGACTGCATTTGAAGAGAGAGCCTTTACAGAGGTGACTGAGTTAAAATGAGGTAAGTAGGGTGGGTCCTAATCCAATATGGCTGGTGTCCCTGTAGGAAGAAGAGACTGGGATACAGACACACACTGAGGGAAGACCACATGAGAACACAGGGAGAAGGTGGCTGTCTACTAGCCGAGGAGAGAGGCCTCAGGAGAAACCGCCCTGCCCACACGTCCGTCCTGGACTCCCAGCCCCCAGCACTGTGAGAAATCAATGTCTGGTGCGTAAGACCCCAGTCTATGGTGCTTTGTTACACAGCCTAAGCTGACTGATACAGATGCTAAGAGGTTGAAGATGGGGACAGGGAGCCCTGTGAGCATGGAGTGACCTGCCACCTAGAAGGGGAGCCCCCCAAGCCAGCGGTTTCTCTGGTCTTTTTCGAAGCTGGGAGAGGGAGGAGGGAAAGGGAGGCCTCACCAGGTGAGATTTACAAAAGAGCAGCCTGCAAAGATGTTTGCCGCAGTGAAAAATGTCGCCTCTCTCCTGCAATTTGGAAGCTGCACAGACCTTCTTCCCACAAAGTCTGTCCCATGGACCGGGAAGATCCCCCACCCCACCCCACCTGTCAACCTGGGGCTTCATTCCAGCCAAACGGTGACGGTGATTCTCCCAGGAAAACCCGCCTCAGAAGCACCACTCAGGGCGTGATGCTGGCCTCACGCAGGACGCGTGGCGACTGTGCTCTGGAGAAAAGGTTACGGAGCGATGCCCGCCCGCAGCGGGAAAGGGAGACACGCTGGGCACCGTCCCGGGCAACCAAGTCGTCACCCGCGCTGGCACTGCAGGATGGAAACGCTTCTAAATGACTCCCTGCCACACGGAAGAGCGAGGTCCTCCCCACCAACTCACAGCAGACGGTCGTCACCCCCTAGAGAAATCAGTGCAGCCTGGGGACGGCCTCGGACCTGCTTTGCGGAGGAACAGAACTGAGGGCCTGATTGAAGGGCCATGGTGTCGGGTGGACAACCGTCCTGGAAGGTTCCGCCCACTCCAGTCTCCTCTCTCCCCTCTGAGCCCAAAGCTGCCAGAGATCCCCACGCTCTGTCCCCCCCCATCACAGACCACTTAATGTCACATTTAATGTCTGTCATCCCAGAAGCTTGCCGAACGAATGGATGAAGTGTTAGTGTTAGTTAACATCCAAAGCCTTGAATTAAGGTAATGCATCCTTCCCCAAACCAAAGATTATTGGTAACAAGTAAAATCATCATGATGCGCAGGTAAGCAGACTAAAGGTAATGACTCTTGTTTCAGACAGGGAAAACCAGTAAAAGAACACAGGAAAGAAAAACGATGCATCTCATTCCTCATCACTGAGAAAGCCAAACCCCAGATCATAGCCTTAACCCGGGGATTCATATTTGCCTGGAATAATAAAAGATGACGTAGGATGGAGACATGGTCCAGCGCATCGCTGGCCAGCCTCCTCCCCGTTACTCCACAGCCGGAAAGAGAGAACATTCTCTTTACCCCGGAAGACTGGCCCCTTCCTGCAGTCAGAGAGCCCCCCAGGTCGGCCCAGCCCCGCACGAGGAGCGGCAGCGTCAGGAGGAGGAAAGAGATACACATGGAAACAGAGCCGCTGAAACCCACTCTAAGTAAGGAGAGGAACTGAGAGGGGGGAGGAGGGGCGTGGGGAGCAGGGCTGTGCGGGAGTGGGCGGGAGGGCCTGGACGGAGCTTTGGGGAGCAGAAGCCAGGGGGCTTTTAGATGCGTAGTGGGGGCTGTGGGACGGGTCTCCTTAATGACTTTTCAAATGATGTAAGTAACAAGTGAAATCTTCTAATTACTATGAGCCGTGGGTCTCTGAGGGAGCCTGCCCACAGGGATACAGGATTACAGGTGACTTTCACGTGGAGTAGAGAGAGATGGTCCAGGATTTTAGGCCTGAGACTCGCTTCTGGCCGCACCAGGATTAAAGGCCTTCTTTCAGACCCCAGTCGGGGCACGTTCTGGGTGTGACGTGGCTGGGTCCGGCCCGGCGCCAGTGCCCCCATTCTGCTGCCGCCACCACAAAGGCAGAGGGAGACTGCAGAAGTAACACTGAACGCGCAGTCACAACTGCGGAGGCGTTGCAGAGAACGGAAGTTCACATTTAAAGAGAAAACCAGACTTACGCTGCATCTTGGCAGTTCACTAAACCAAATAAAATTTCTCAAAGGGCTGGTCCTTGGGGCGCTGCAAACTTAAAGCGAACTCTTCTCAACCCTCAGGCAAACAGGCAGTTTGAACACTGGAGTGTAATTTCACTCCCCGACAGAGACATTAAAATGACAGCAAAGGGGTGCTTTAATGATGGGGAAACAAAAGAGGGACCGACCAGAAATGTCTGAGGCTCTAAAAGTGACAGGGGGCGGTGGCTGACCCCGCAGGCCCACACGTGGAGGACCCCAGCCAGTGCTGGGGAAGTGGGACTGGTTTACACCTGGGGATCCTCAGAGGCCGGGGACCCTGTAGCTCCAGACGCCCCCTGAGGGGACACACGGCACATCCGAGGACCATGGGATGAGTTCAGGAAGTCGGTAGACCTAGACTCCCTCCCCACCCTGCTGCCCTGGGTGACCCACCTCATCACCTAGGGGTGGCTGGTGGGCTCCCGTGGTTGGAGAGGAGAGCTGGAGGAGGGGTGCCGAAGTGAAATCAGGTAACCAGGGGAAGATGTGTGCCCCCCAGCAGCCCCCAGAGTCCAGGCAGCCAACAGCGGACGAGAGGACGTTTCCTGATCAATGTGACCAGCCTGGGAGGAGAGTCTCACCAACAAAATGGCGCCACAAGGTCACCGCCACGGGGAGCTCACAGTTACCACCCACTGGGCTCCGCTCAGCCCCCTGAACCCACTGGGTCCCACTTAAGAGGTGAGAAGACACTGCTTTCGTGGATCTAGAACAAAATACAAGAAAGAAGGAGAGAAAGGAAGAGAAGAGAGACTCAGAAGACACTTGTGGGGTGTGTGTGTGTGACTGTGGTGTGTATATGTGAGTGTCGTGTGTGTGTGTGCGTGCCAGGGGGAAGTACTGGCGTGTGTGGTATGTGTGCCATGTTTGTGTGTGTGGTGTTGTGTATGTTTGTGTGGTGTTGTGTGGTGTGTCCATGTGTATGTGTGGTGTGTCTGTGTGTGGTATGTGGTATATGTCTACATGTGGTGTTGTGTGAAGTATGTATGGAGTATGTGTGATGCATCTGTGTATGCTGTGGTGTGTGTCTATGTGTGGTGTGATGCATGTGTTGTGTGTGTGATATGTATGATTGTGTGGTGTGTGTGGTACTGTGTGTATGAGGTATGGTGTGTGGGGGTTTGTGTATGGTATGTGTGTGGTATGTAGTGTGTGTGTCTGGTGTGTACATGGTATGCGTCTGTGTATGGTATGTATGTGGTGTGTGGTGTGTCTGGTGTGTGATGTGTGTCTATGTGGTGTGTGTGGTGGTGTGTGTGGTATGTAGTGTGTGTATCTGTGTATATGGTGTGTACATGGCATGGTGTGTGTAGTGTGTGTCTATATGGTACGTGTATGGTGTGGAGTGTGTGTGGTGTGTATGTGTATATGGTGTGGTGAGTGTGTGTGGTGTGCAGCATGTGGAGTGGGTGTGTATGTGCATTTAGGCTGTGTGTCTGTGTGGTGTGTGTGTGTGTGCTCTCCTGGTGGCTGCCCGGCACAAGAACACACCAGTGAAACCGTGGGGACCTCCGGGGTGACCCATGACCCTGCAGGAAGAGTGTGGCTGGGCATCCTCAGGCTGCAGCCAGAACTGCCTGCTCATCGGGCAGCCTGGGTGTGACAGGAGACGCCACAACCCTGGGCTCCATGCAGTGACTTCAACACGGAGAGCAGTGCTTCCCTAATGCGGCGCACACAGACACCCGGGGATCCCAGGGAAAAGCGGGGCTCGGGCTGGGCCACTGCTGGGGTCTGAGTGTCTGTGTGCCCCTAAGGTTCACGCGCTGCAGCCCCCCCCCCCCAGTGTGATGATACCTGGGGGTGGGCCTCCAGCAGGTGCGGAGGGTTGACGAGGCGTGAGGATGGGCCCCGGTGGGACTAGTGCCCTTAGAAGAAGAGACGTCAGAGCTCTCTCTCTACTTCCCCACGTGTGCGGGCAGAGGAGAGCCCTCGCCAGGAATCCACCGCACACCGCCGTGATCCTGGACTTCAGACTCCAGCACCTGAGAAATAATTATCAGCGGTATTTTGTGGGGGTGGCCCGAGCCGACCACGACAGCCAGGATGCTGCAGGTCCCACCGCCCCCAGCCCGCACTTAGGGCTGTCGACAACCATCGTGCTGCTGGTGGTCCAGGACCACAGGAGGGCCTCAGGGGTGCAGGGTAAAGATGGGAAGCAAAGAGTACTCACAGGGAGCGCACCGGCGGGGACTTCAGTGGGACACACACGTGTGCAGTGGCTTTACCTTCGGATGACAGGGCTTTCCGCCTGCTTTTCTGCAGTGAGCACGTTTTGCTGTTGTAATACAAGTGGCCGAAGGCACCCGTAGAAACAGCAACCAGTTCCATTGTTCTCTGATAAAAGGTTGGAAATACTCTGCCTGAATTAAAAATTTTAAAAATAACTGTAAGGGATGTTAGAATAGTAAACAGAATGTCTTCTGGGAACAACAGTGCTGCACAGGACACATCACTCTCCCAGCCTGAGCCACGCCCTCAAGGAGGAGGCACGTGCCCTGCAGGGCTGGGGCAGCTATGGGGTGGCCTCCGCCCGGGACCCCTCCCTCCCTCCTCTGTGGAATGCTCGCGCCACACGCAACCCTGGAGCGGCTGCTGCTCCAGCCCCTGTCCCTCGTGGCGACGAATAAGCGTGTTTACCAGGAGGGGTGTACCTCTACTGTTTAGGAAGTCTGGTTGTGGTTGACACACACTCACATGTGCATGCACAGTTTGTGGATGTTGCACCTGCAAGAGATGCCCACCCACCCCTAAGAATGTACGATTTAAAATACAGTAATTGTGGGGGTAGGAATAGCTCAGTGGTAGAGTGTGTGCTTAGCATGCATGAGGTCCTGGGTTCAATCCCCAGTACCTCCATTAGAGAAATTAAAAAAAAAAAAGTACAGGATTAGATCTTACATGTTTTCACCACAAAAAAGAAACGGTAACCACATGATGTGACAAAGATGGTAACTAACACTATGGTGCTGGAAAAAAATACCACGATTAGGTGTTTGGAGAAGAAAATTGCACTTTTTATACTTTATTTCTGGGGCAAATAATGAAGGAGTTAGTTCCACCAAACATGCCTTTAGTCAACCCCTGGACCCCAGTGACGCTGGGTCTCAGCCTCTGTGGTGATAATCTGACTGGGGGTGAGGGGGGTCAATAGGACTTCACCGTGGGGTCCCCAGTCCTGCTCTAAGGAAGCCAATGGCGTGGCCTCACCCTTGTGGATTCAGCAGTCACGTCCTGGGTTCAGCAGGTGGCCCGCACTGCACCGCAGAGGGCCTCGTTAGGGGAACTCAGGGATTCCTGCGTCCTACAAGGGACACTTTTGCTCCAAATTCCCAGCTGAGGGACCCAGCAGGCCAAGTGGGCGGCAAACGGAAACCGGGCCAGAGGTGGGTGCCCGGTATTTCACGATTCCAGTTGTGTGGATCAGAAGGCGGGTGGCCGTCTCCAGCAGGTGGACCAGCAAGACGAGAGGCCGGGGCGCTGGTAACGGGCCCTGCTCACAGCCCTCTTGCTATCAGTAGATTGTGTGAGGATTTTGTTTACCTGGATTGATCGGCATCTTTGAAGATGTGGAGGTTTCATCTTGAAGACGTGACTACGCAGCCTTGAGATTTTCTTTTCTTTCTAAGATACTATGATGCTATTTAAAGGAAGCGTAAGAAAACAAAGGGGAAAAAGTGCCCCAAGAAGATTCAATCAAAAAAAAAAAAATGCCATATGACATCATTTATATGAAGAATCTAAAAAATAGTAACAATAATAATGACACAAGTGAACTAATTACTATTTTGATTTCTTGAATATGTGTAAGCGCATCTCACTGTCCATTATGATTGGATTTCCGCCTTCTGTTGATTCTTATTTTGTGGTTGGCTTTATTCCTTTGATAATTATGTAAGTTTAAAAAGCTAAAGACCTAACCTGTTCTTAGAAACAGTAATTAGTACATATATGAAAACTAAAAAATGTGCAGGGTACTGTTTGTATGTATTTACACGCAGTGTAATGTGCATGTGCGGTCGGACTGTAATAATTCTACATAATAAAGCTGGAAAAACAGAACGGAGCGAGCGGGGTATTCCTTGAGCACTTCCCGCCTAAGGGCGCTTGGTCCGCCAGAAGAAGCAAGGAAATCGGGACTCCGGGTGCAAATAGGTTTGTTTATTAAAGCAAATAGATTCTGCAAATGTTAGTAATAGATACAGTTGTGAAGCATGTCATTAAAATAAAGACGTCTCCAGAAAAGGTATCAATAAATGCGTTTCTATACCCGAGGGGCTGTGTGGATGCACGTTTCGCGACGCTTTCCGGCGGCCAGGTGTGAAACCGCCCGCGCTCTCGCGGAGGGAGCGGCGCCGACAGCAGCGCGGGCAGCCCCCCCGCACCGCTGCGGGGCCCCCGAGCCGCGCCCGCCCCCTACGGCGGCGGAGCGGGCGGCGGCGGGCGGCTCCCCGGCCCCGCTGGGCGCGCGCTGAGCGGGGCGCGCCGGTCCGCGCCCGGAGACGCCCCCAGCTCACCCGGAGAAGTTCTGGAAGATGTCCGCCGCCTCCGCCCAGTTCCGGAAGCAGGCCGGGCCCCGCTCCCGGATCTGCCTCCGCCCCTTGTCGGTGATGACCTCCCCGCTGGGCTGCAGGATCAGGAGCCTGGGGGTGGCGGTGACGCGGTACCTGGTCCTCAGCTCACTGCGGGGGAGGAGAGGGCGGCCCGGGTCAGCAGGCCGGGCCGGCTGCTGCACGCGCGGGGGCCTCTTCGGAGCGTCCCCCGCCCTCGTGCCCGCCCCGCTGCGCCGGGCGCCCCGCTGCGCCTCTTCCCTCCTCGCTGCCGGCCGGCCGCGCCCCAGCCGGGGCAGGCCCGGAGGAGGGGCCGCAGCGACGGGCCTGTTCGGCACCTGCGCGGCGCGACACCGCAGCCGCAGCCGCAGCCACGGCCGACTGCCGAGCACCTGCGACGTGGCTGGGGTGCCTGAGGAGCGGAACTGCTTGCCTTAGTTGACTTTAAATTTAAGGAGCCACAGGTGGCTAGTGGCTGCCCAATCGCGCAGTGCAGTTTCACGCCCACAAATAACCCCACGAATGTACATGCTCTCCTGCATCTCAAGCGGTTGAACTGTGTCAGGTACGTATAATGGTAAAAGTTTAAATTCCCTGAGCTCCAGAGAAACGCAAAGCCTTGCTAGAGTTCCTCCCTGCGGACTCAGGGACACACCGGTCAGCGCTGTGCATGAAACCTGTCTTGGCTACGTTTACCGTCGTGTGTAACCCCTCGAGAAGCCTTTTTACAAAACTACTTGTGTTCTTTTAGGGAAAGAAGTGCCCTCGTTCTCAGTTCTGCAAATCCTCATAACCCTCGAGGGATTACTGCCCTCAAGACAGGACAGCTGAGTGAAAATCCCGGTCCTGGACCACGGCGGGCTTGCCGTGGCCTCGCGTTAGCAGTAATCTGCTTTCCCTCATCTGTCGCCCTCCGGACTGCGAACTGGAGTGGAAGGAAGGACGCACCTGAGACCCTCCTGTTACCAAATGTCCCCGTGACACCTCTGTCAGGGTCTTCCTGCTGCTGCCCGATATCCAGGTCCAAGACAGATCTTCATTCCAGCAGGAAAAAAAAAATAAAAAAGAAAAGCCACAGTGCCTACACCCAAGGAGGAGAGACTGCACCTTGTTTCCAAACGTCTATGAAACAGTGACAAAACCAGCCATGTCCCCAGTCATAAAGGGATCTTAATAAATTGTAAATAATCAATGGTACACAAGCCACTCAATCGGACCATAACATAATGCAGTTGGAAACCAGTAAGAAATGTTTGGAATGAGTTAAAAACGAAACAACCGTGTGTTATATATGAAACAGCCATGCAGACACACAAAGCAACTAAAGCAGGGCGACGCGGAGCACACCGCGGGCCCCCAGCTGCAGGTGCTATGACACAGTCGAGAGGGTCGTGTCTCAGACACTCACACCCAAACCTGAAAGGCCTCTAAATGGGTGAGTTCTGTGTTTAATTTGAGACGCTCAAAAAACCATGATGGAGCAAACACAGGGGAAGTAGAAAGCAGGCAAAGGACGGAGGCCAGAGATCACCAAACTAGGAAAGGAATCAAGGTGGGCTGAGCGATGAAACGAGACCCGTTCTCAGAAACGACTGAGAAGCAGAGTGAGGTTCTGTCAAGACTGACAAGGAGAAAAGGAAGACACGGTTGTATCAGGAACCAGGCGAGGCTTTGAGGAGCGGGGAGGAGGTCTGACTAGACTTCCACTGCTCCAGCTTACCTTCAGAGTCACCAAGTGGGCCCTCAAACCCCCACCCTGGCAGCCTTTGCCTGGGGACAGCTGTAACCTTGGCGCCAAGCGGGAGAGGCACCCAACCGCCTTCCTCCCCCGAAGTCACCTCCCTCCCCTCTGGGCGCTGTGTCTAGAGAGAACAGGCCAGGCCTTAGAGAGGAAAGAGCCTTGCTGCTGGCAGAATGAAGTGATAACTGAGCATTTCAACCATTCGGGGGAAACCCGAGAGCCTGGCTCCTCCTCGCCCTGGGTGCCGCTGCAGTGTTGGCTCCCCCCACCTCCACCTAATGCAGCACATCCTTGTCCCTGGCACAACGGCTTCTGGGTTGTCATGGCAACTTCTGGCTCCAGTCTCTTTGCATCTCAGCCACGGGCAGATTGTTACCAAGCAAATCTCTCTACTTGCTCCAAGCATCCATCAAACGAGCCCTGCAGGCGCCAATCGCCGAACAATTCTGGTCCAACCTTAGGGGCTACAGAGAGACCCCAGTCCCAGACACACACTCCTAGCACAGCAGTGGCCTTGGGCTCGAGCTAGAGGGCACAGGCCTTTGGGCCAGAAATGCTCCTAGTGTCCCCCGGGGCATGAAGGAGGAGGAGGAACTACCAGGCAGAGAAGTGGGGGCCCCAGGGTTGAGGGGATGTGGCATGTGTACGATCTTTGGAGGTGGCAGAGTGTGTGGAGTATTCTGGAACATCAGTTGTGCAGTCTGGCCAGAGCATGGGGGAAAGGGGCCAACAGGAAACAAGGTGCGTATGGGTCAGATGTGGGAAGGGGGCCTGCAGGAGACATGGGCTGAGCCCTGTGGACCACAGGAAGTACTGGAGAGATGGGACAGGGAGAGACGGGACCAGACCTGTGTTCAACGAAACGAAGCAGGTACCGGAATGAGAGTCCATCAGATGGGACACCAAGGCCCAGGGGCCAGTTAGCGTATTCTACGGGTCCAGGGCCTTAATGAACAAAGTATTAATGAGCAGGAAGATAAAGGAAGCACTGGAGAGTCGCAGACTCAGAGGATGCAGTGCCTGGATGGGGTCGTGTTGAGACAGGAGGGGCTGGGAACCTGGAGTGGGGCAGGGGTGGAGAGGCAGGCTAGACGCTGGGCGTAAGCACCGGCTGTAACTCACCAAGTGAGTGGCTCTAATGGAGTGGTCCTCTATCCCCAAAAGGAAGCCATGGCCAGCTGTCTTTTCCATCCAGCCAAAATCTGTTGGCCTGAAGCTGAGGTGCTCCATCCACCTGGCCCATGGCCAAGGGCAGTGGTCAGACCCAGAGAATGCAGACGCGGGCAGGTCCACTCCAGACCTCCTTGGGGTCCACCGACATTCCAGAGCCCACGTGGGTGTGAGTGTCATCAAGGAACAATCATAAAATCCATGCAAACCCACTACTGAATGGGGCTCGTGTGCCTGGGAGCACGGGACAGAAACTCCTGCTGGCGAAGCTGGAAGCTGTTGCCAATTCTCGGGCCCTTAACAAAGGGAAGGAAGGTGGCGGGATGGAACTGTGCCCATCGAGCCTGTCCCCTCACTCAGGCCTCTGGTCCACCTGCACACGGGCACCTGGGCAGGACCTGAGAGCGGGCCCTGTGCCCGCACTGCCTTCAGCTGAGGGACGTCAGTAAACACCGGCCTCTCAAGGCAGAAGGCGGCAGTCATCACCGGGTCTCGTGTGGGGCTGCACTGGGCAGCCGAGCCCTGGGCAGCCGAGCCCTGGGCAGCCAAGCCCTGCGCAGCCTGGAGGACAGGTGAGTGGCCCTCGGCATTCTCTTCCTGCAGGTGCATCTGCAGCAGAGCTGCCTCCGGCCATGCCCGGGCTAACCCCGTGGGGGGTCTGTGATGGTTTACCTCCTTCTGAGCCTCAGGCAGGTCAGAGGAGATCCGGGAGACACGGGATGGAGCATTTCGGCCACTGAGGGAAGACAGCCCATGACTGACGGGTGCCTGCTGTCCGGGCCCCACCTTCTCACAGCCCCAGCTGAACACCACGCCTTGCACACATTAACAACTTCCCAAAAGGCTGTCTGCAGACTTCCCACCTTCCGTAGGTCTCGTTCGTGGCAGCCATTTCCGCTTCTGCCCGTGATCTGATTCCAAAATGCAGGCCAGGATTAGCAGAATTTCGGGCATAGCTCCAAAAACTGCCCCCAGAATACTGCATTTCCTAACTTACGAATTGCAATGAAAGGGTTAACAAAGTTGAGCCTGGGAAGGGGGAGGCACAAAGAGCTAAATTCTCCCCACAGAGCACCCTCAGATTCCTCTGAGGTCAGGATGCCCAAGCACAGTGCCCGCGCCCTGAACTGCTGAGCCCCTGACCCAGTAACCCAGAAAAGCAGAGGGAGCGGGCACGTCCCCCACCTCCACCCCCACCCCCAGCGAAGCGGTGCAGGGGACACCGAGGCTCAGTGTCCCACAAAGAGGAAGCCAGAGCAAGAAAGGACAGGTTCCCGAGCCAGGAACACCAGTCTCTGAGCCTCCACAGCGCATCTGTGAAATGGGCTACTGATGCAAAGCACTGACACGCCCGCTACTGATAGGGCTCTGAATTCGCGTATCGGCTCAGGGCTCCTGCGTCACGTGACGTGTCGTTGTCCTCGGACTGCATACCCTGCCCACGATCATGCCACGAGCAGGTCCCAGAGCCCGGGCTCTTTGCCTCATTACCAACTGCTAGTCCTGCCACTTTCAAAACTAAGTGTGTTCTTTCCAAAGCTGTGCGTAATTTGAACGCTAAGCAAATGCAAACTCATTTTACAACCACCACTAGACGTGAAGCTACATGAGTCCTTCCGCTGAGTAACACGGTCACTTGGATTTATTGTCGATGAGACTTTCTCAGTCCTGCCAGTGAATGAGGCCTCGGGAAGCAGGCACCCCTGGGCCTCATATCTTACCCGACAGCACCAAAAGCATGCGCTGGAGGAAAACTACTCCTCCAGGGAACTTTCCAAAGTTAGCTCCCATTTTTAATTGTCCAGAAGGAACGTCATCTCAGAATAATTAATCTGGGGGGAGGAGGGTAATGTCACAACTGAGTACTAATCCTCAGAGAAATCAACACATACTGCTTTAAAGCAAATCCAGAAATTCATCTCCCTATCTACTAAGGGGATGGTGGGGTGATGCACTTTGTGAGGGGCAAAAACCCTAAATCTGGACTCCTATGCCACAGGAGATGCCGGTATGCTAGACAGTGGGTGTCCATGCCATCTTCCCCTCTGCCAATCCTCCAGACCGCCCTCCTCCTCCCCAGACCCTCCCTCCTCCCCCCTCCGCCTCCCTCCTCCTCCCACCTTCTCCTTCCTCCTCCCTCCTCCCCTCACCTTCTCCTTCCTACCCCCTCCTCCCCTCACCTTCTCCTTCCTCCCCTCCGCGGAGCCCATGACCACAGCCACTAGAGCACTAGGCTCAGTTTCTAGCTTGTTCACAAACTCCAAAACCCAAAATAGCTGAGGGCCTAACCCTAACCCTAACCCTTTGTCATATCTTTTCAGAAGCAGGGGTGGGGCAAGATCCCTTCAGGGAGCAAAGATTTTTGTCACCTTTGACATCCGTCCCCTCATAAGTCCAAGAACCTGGTTCTTCCTACAGGAGCTGGAGATGCTTTTATGAAGTTTCAGTCACCGTCAGTGAAGGTAAAACCGCAGTGTGGCCGGCTCCGGGTTCCCCCAGCCCCTTGAGTCCTGGCCCTTCCCCCAGCCCGTGGCCCGCAGCCCCGTCCTACCGACCCACGTCAGTCAGTCCACAGTCCCCAGCTCTGACCTGAGCGGCCTTTCTGAGTCTCCCTCTCCTTCTTTCCAGATAAGGGGCCACAGCGTCTTCCCTGCGCAGCAGGGTGGGGCGTCCCCGGGCTGCTGTTCCCAGAGAGGGCTCCCTGGACCACAGCATCAGCATCACCAGAGCTCCTTGGAAATTCAGATTCCCAGAGCCTCAGACCCACCGGCCAGAGACTAGGGTGGGCCAGGGTCAGGCTCACCAAGCCCCCTGGTGATGCAGGTGGATGAGCCCCATCTGCCAACCTTTAGAGCCTCCCTGGGAAGCTGAAGCAAGTGACTTCCATGTAGCTGAGAGAGGGCCGAACGGATTAGGGAAGGGGTCGGGGTCTCAAAGAGAAGCGCAGGGACCGGGACTGGGGCGCGGGTTGGGGGCGCGTCCGACGTTCTCCCAGCACCTCCCCACGGCCCCCACTCACTGCCGGTAGGGGTCGTGGAACGGCAGCGCCAGCCAGGCGCCGTGCAGCTCGCGCATGAAGGCCAGCATCTCCTGCGCGCTGCCATCGACAGACACGAAGACCACCTCGAAGGGCGCGGGTGGCCGTGCCTCGTCCACTAGCTCCGCGTAGAAGTCGCAGAGCAGCGGCGTGAAATCGCGGCTGGGCGCGCAGCGGCCGGCGGCGAAGTACAGCCCCACCACCTTGTTCTGCAGCGCCGCCTCGGCCTCCACCCACGCGCCGTCGCAGGTCACCAGGCGCCGCCCGCCGAGCACGTCCACCATGGCCGGGCGCGGGGACACCCGTCCAGGAGGACACCTGCGGGGGAGACGCCGGGCGGTGAGCACGGGCTCACGGACACCTGCAGAAAAACGCGGCGGAGATGGGCAGCGATCGCAGGCGGCTGGTCACCTGCAGGCAGACGGTCACCTGCGGGCGGGCGGCGGTGTCTGGCTCCCTTTGCACCTCCGGGCGCCCGAACCTCGGCACGGGGCTGAGTCTCCGCCTCCAGCTGGAGCTGGGACGTCCGCACTGGGGACAGGGGGTTCGTTCACAGATATCCGCAAACCCAGATGCGGCGACTGCAGCAGCGCCACGCAGAGCACCCGCCTCCGGGGAGCCAAGCCGCCCCGCCCCCTCGCCCTCCAGCCCCTGCGCCCCGCCCCGCATCCCCACGTGCTCCTCTGCGCCCGGCTTCGCCTCCCACCCACCCGTGCAGCTCTGGGTCCGGCGGGGCACGCCGCCTCTGCGCTCCCGGGCGGGGCGCCCTTCCCCCCTCCCCCAGCCCCTCCCTCGCACCCGCCCCAGAGCCCCTCCAGCCCCGCCCTCGCCCCATCCACCTTGCGCTCGCCCCACCCGGCGCTCCATCCCTCCCTGCCTGCCCCACGGGTCTTGCCGCCGCCGGAGGTTAAGATCGGTTCGACCTTCAGGAGGCAGGGATGGGGCGATGGGGAGACCTGGGCCCCATTCTTTCAGGGGGTTTGCCCTGCAGTACTACGCCCAGGCTGGGAGAGTGCCTGCAAGAAATCGAAGGCGGTTCTTAAAGAATTTTTCATTCGGAGACCCAGGGTATTAATGTGCCCGAATCTGTCAGAGGAGGCCCTGGGGTTCAGCGGCGAGCGAAACAGCTTCAGCCCCCTGCCCAGGAGGGCTGAGGCACTCGCGTGGGGCGCAGAATTTAAAGGATTTAGCGCTAAAAAAAACAAAAAACAAAAAAAAAACCAGTGATCAAGATAAGCAGTATTTTAATGCAGTATTTTAAACTTTAAAAATTAATGTAAAAGAGTTCATGATGAACAAAACATCAAACAGGTAAGGACCGGATCCCACCCCGTCCTTGGACGCCGACCGCAGTCCCCTCGCCGGGAGCCCCGGGCCCCGCGGAGGAGGGACGGGCAGCGCGGCAGGGAGGCAGCGGCTCGCGGGCCTGAGCCGCGCTGAAGGCTGGGTCGCCGGCGGCTGAGACCCGATCTTCCTCCCAGCGGCCGGCTGTCCCTCGGCTTCCCAGGGAAATGGGACGGAAGTGCGCGGACACTGTGCACTGCTAGCCCAGCCTGCCGGGCTGGTCGTGTAAATGCGCTTGGCAGAGCCAGGGCTAAGGGGAATTTCTGCTGGAGGACTGATGCTGCTCCAGGAAGCGCGCTGCCAAAGCCCTGGTTCCCTGTCCTCTTGGAAGACTCAGGGGAATTTATAGGCCAAACGGAGAGAAAAAAAGAGAGGCACTATGAGCACTGTACATCTTGCTTGTGGAGGTGCCTGACTTTTCTTAAAACTCAGAAATAAGACCAAGGTAGCCAAACTCTAAATATCATCAAGTCTGCATCTTGATCTGTTCGGCTTTTCTTCTTTTATCACAACAGTGAGCAAAGTAGAGAACATTTCTTTAGTGATGGTGCCACCTGCCCACCGAGAAATCCCCAATTATTTGCAGAAATACTGTGTACCCTCAGAGTGCTGGGGGAGGGGGGCATGCGCCTTCCTGGGAGAATGGCCCCACTCGGGTACCATGGTGAGGCAGGGACAGCCCTCCAGGGAGGGGAGATCCTGGGGAAAGCAGCAGGCCAGCACCCCTCCTCTACAAGGGACCCTCCTTCTGTGGCCCCTCTGAGCATCTGTGTGTGTGTGTGTGTGTGTGTGTGTGTGTGTGTGTGTGTGTGTGTGTGTAAACAGGGGACCTTGCCCTAAGAGCCCTGTCACAGGGACGCAGCTCAGCTCATTCTCCAGCTCTGAATCTAATGCATGGTCTCAACCAGTCTTGGAAGGAACTCCCCAGGGCCCTTCCTGAAGCATGATCTTATGTCATTTGCCTCTGACTGCATCCCACTGGCTGATCCGTAAGGTGGGAGGGGGCTGCTGGTGCCATGAGAGGCAGAAGGAAGCCCAGGACCCTCTCCTTGCCTCTTTTGGAGCCAAGTCTCCTATACATTGTCCTCTGCTGAGCGCAGGAACAGCCACCAGTGCAGTCCTGGACACAGGATTAGGAGGACTCCTAACCCCGGCTGGGACATCCAACATAAGTTCATCGCCCACTTCCTTCGAGGGCATCAAATGGTGCCTAGGGCTCTGGCGTCTGCTAATCAGCTTTATGTGTCCTGGATAATCTCGGTCTAGCTGGGCAGCATTTTCACTCCATGAGGGCCTTCTCACACCTGCCTTCCCCACCCAGCCCCCACTCCCTGACGCCTGCCACCACTTTAAAAATAGTTTGCAACTTACATACGCCACCCCATCATCCATCTCCTGCCTGAAGTTAAGGGCGGCCTTTTCCGCACTTCCTCCTGTCTGATAACTTCAGTTCTGTCCATGACTCTCCTTGCCCGAACTTTTGACAGGCTCCTCTGAACCCTCTGCTCTACTAGGCCTTTCCTCCGGGCCCGTCCTTAGCCTGCCTCAGCCCACCTTAGCAAAGAATCCTGCTAAGTCATCCCCCACTGACCAGCCTGGCCTGCCTTCAGCAAGAATCCTGCTAAGTAGCAAGAATAGCTCACCCTTGATGTCTCCTCTCAGTGGGTTTGTTACTGGAGATTAGGTGGTTTTGTTGCCGGTGGAGGCAACCGGTGCTCCAGGTTCTTGTCCTGTCCCAGAAAGAATTCAGAGACAAGACATAGAGGTTAAGAAAAGTAAAGTGAGGATTTATTAAAGGATGGATAGCACACTCAAGGGGAGAGTGGGCAGGCCCAGGTGAGCGGCTGCCCTGAGTTTCTTTGGCAAGTTAGTTACATAGGGTGTAAAAGTGAATGGGCGGAATATTCATTGGGGAGGGAAGGGTCTGGGGTTGCATTCCCTGATTATCATCCCAACTCCACCTTCCCCAAGGGAGGAGGGGTTTTTGTCCTTATTTAGTCTGGATCCGAAGTGTCATGGTGTTGGTGCATGATGGGTACTTCTGATCTGCAAGGCTAATCTTATTGAAATGAGGGCATAACGAGCAAAAGGTTACATTCGGACACTGGAAATTCCTGCCTTTTCTGACATTTCTTTGTTGGTCTCAGGCCAAAAGTTGTGGCCTCTCATCAACCCAAAGTTTCCTGCTTTTATTTCTCTGCCCAGGGACCCCTGGTGCTTCCATGGTGTATGTTTTCCAGCATTTGGCCTGTGCCCCTCCTTTCTGCCCAATTCCTGCCATGTGGTCTGTGTCCCCCTTTCTCTGCTCATTTCTAGCTCTCAGCCTGCTCTAACATTCTCACACAGGAAAGAGGTCAAGAGTGAGCCATAGCCGAGTGACTTTATTTGTGGAGATACACACCCCCTAGGCAGAGTGCAGGCCATCCTAGAAGGCAGGAGAAGTGGCCTCAGGGTATGGGGTGGTTAGTTTTCAGGGGCTGGGTAATTTCATGTGCTAATTAGGGGGGGTTATTCCAACAGTTTGGGCGAGGGGTGGGAACTTTCAGGAACCGGGCCCCACATACTTTTTGTCCTTTTGTGATCAGCCTGAGAACTGTCATGGCACTTGTGGGTGTCGCATTAACAGCTAATGTGTTACAATGAACCTATAATGAGGCTCAAGGTCTACTGGAAGTTGAATCTTCCATCATCTTGGAACAAGTTGGTTCTAACCAGTTTATGTCCTATGCTAAATTGCTGTGTATTTTTTTTAATGGTTGTGCCCTGCCCCCTCCCCTCATCTCAGTTTTCCATCCAGTGACCCCCAGTCCCTTTTCTTGCCCATAAACTTCCACTCGTCCTTGCATTTGGAAATGAGCTCCACTCTTTTCCCTGTTGCACTAGTACTGAGTGAAACCTGTCTTAGTTGCCTTTAACTAGTGTCTGGCTCTATTTCTTTTGAGCAGTTATCAAAGGCTGTGACACCTTAGTTGGCTTATTACCATGGCATCAACTAAAGGCAGGGTGTTTCCAGAGCTAACACTGGCTGGGTACATGGGGTCGTCAAAGGCTCTCTGGGGTGAAACACTACAATACAATTATGGCTCTGCCTTTCTATGTTCAGCATGCAAGCTCCCGCCACTTCTGAATGGGGCTGTTTCTCACTAGAGAAACTATTCTTCTAAGCAGGAGTATTTGAGAAGTCCCCAGGTCGGTGCACCTCTTCTCAGGCCCGCTTTTGCTGCCCCATGCCAAAAGAGGAGTTTGTGAAGGACGTGGGGCTCTGGGCTGCCTGACATGAAGTTGACTTTTTCCTTCCATTGCCAAAATGTACAAATGATGACTCATTTCTTTCCACTACCACTTATGAATACACAAATAGAGCTGTGGAAACTTTCTGCTCTGATCAACATAGCAAACAAATTAGACATCCCAGTGTGCAAATATCACATTCTGAATTTCCTGGCTTTAAATATTCGTGCTTATGTCACTTATTTTCCTGTATTTTAAATATTTGTTCCCAGGGACTGGTATCATGAGGTCTTCGTGACTCATGTTCAAAATCGTGGTTGGTCCACGGCAGGGAAAGGGCATTGAAGTGACAGGCAGAAGCCTGGGTTTGTCAGTGACAAGCCGTGGGGCCATGGGCAGGTCATCCCAAATGGGCGCTGGCTTCTCAGAGATGACTTAATGGTTAGTGGCCGAAACAGACCTAGTGTCGGACTAAAGAAATGCCCCTTGGTCCCACCAGCTTCTTCCCAGTAATGCTTTGAGGTGATTCGAGAAGCAGTTGGATTGCTCTATCGGATGGCTTGGAACAGAAAGTGCAGGGGCGGAGAGAAGATGGCAGAGTGTCTCAGTCAGCTCGGGCTGCCATAACAAAGGACCACCAGCTGGGTGGCTTAAACGGCAGAAACCTATGTTCTTCCTGGCTTTTAGACCACCTTCCCACTGTGTCCACACGTGGCAGAGAGTGAGGGCGAGATCTCCCTTCCTGTCTTCCGCCATCTTGTTTCTAACCAGTTTATGTCCTGTCCTCAGTTGCTGTGTCATTCCTCCAGTGGTTGTGCCCTGCCCCCTTCCCGCCTGTCTCAATTGTTTGAGTGACTGACGATCTGAAAATTGTATTTGAGCTATTTCACTAAGGACTGGGAGCTCTAAGGGGCCCAGGTGCACTTCCTAGGCAGGGACCTAGAGGGACCTGGGCGGGACACCTAGGGAAACGTAAGTGGCTGGGTTTGTGTTAAACTTGGCTTAAACAAGTTGATATATGGTCTGAATAAAACTTTTGCTAGTGAAATGAGAGGCTGAATTATTCAGCTCTGAAGAACGAGAGAGACCCATTACAACCATTAAGTAATACTGCTCGTCCAGGGGACTGGGGGCAGTGGGGGCGCAGGCACGAGACAGGGACTGATAACCTAGCATTTTGATGTTAGGCTGTCACGGGGAGAAACCGAGACACGTAAGAAAGCTGAACTGCTCAGCCAGACTCAGAAGCAGCACACATTCAGTCCGCCACACTGTCCTCGGACACGTGTTCAGGTCACATACCCTATCTGAATTAGGCCACCAAACTAATAACGAGAAACTGTGCCTCAAAGGCCCAGCAGCTCCCTTGCAGATGGCCACCTGTAAGAACACCAGCCGGGTTTGTGTGCTTACAAGTGCTTGACTGGGAAGTAAAGGAACTCGATTTGATGACCTCTGTTTACAGCTGACGTGGGGAAGTAAGAGGCCTCCCTCGAACGGATCTCAACCACGAGCATCCCAGCCCCATGGAATGCACCAAGGGCCTTTCTCCTATTTGTCTCAAGAACAACTGTATAACATAGCAACAATCCGTTCCCTGGAGGTTTGGTAGCATGTTCCTGACAAAACCATCTTGGCTTTCTTTTTTTTGTTGTGTTTCTGTGGACAGATCATTGGCTGTTAACTCAGTTTTTTTAATAGTTGTAGATCTATTCAGATTTCCTATTTTAGTCAATGAGTTTGAATCACTTATTTTTCTAGAAAACTGTCCAATTTGTCTAAGAGTTTGGTTGAAAGGCATCAAATTGTTCATAATATTATAACGTTAAAAATCTTTGTCCATAATTCGATCCTTTTTCAAAAAATTATTTGTTGCTTCTTTTTCCCTTATCAGCCTTGCCTGAATTTGTCTTCTGTTAACCAAGACCTGCCCTCACTCATACTTTTTAGTTCATTATTATTTGCTCATACATCTATACCCATATCTATGTCCACCTTCCTCCTTCCTTTGGGTTTATTTTCTTGGGTTGAATATTTAAGTTACTGATTTCCAACCACTTTTCTCTAATGTATAAATTTAAGGCTGTGTGCATGTCCATTGAAATACGGCCTGAAGACCATCACATAAATCTTGATGGGGAATTTTTGTTAAATTAAAAATACACCATAATTTTTATTAAGGAGTTTCCTTTTATTTGTCTTATTTAGAAAGATATTAAATCCAAGGCTGGGTTTGGATACTTCTGTTATTAATTTCTGATTTTACCACTGTATGGTCAGAGCATGGTGTCTGTATGATATCACTCAGGTAAGGTTTATTGAGATAAACTTGGAGACCTGATAACCAGGTCAGTGTTTGGAACTGTTCTGAGTATATTTGAATTAAAAAAAAAAAAAAGGATGTTCTGTCTACCCCTTTTGGTGCAGGAATCCAAGCTCATTGATTGTATTGCTCAAATCTTCTATGCCCTCACTATTTTCTGTCTGATGCATCTCCCAGTTTCTCACAGAACCATGCTCTCCGTATTTCCACTGTGATAGCTGATCTGTCGATCACGTTGTAAGCCTGCCCACTTTGTTTTCTGCATTTTGAGGGTGAGCCCCTATCTACACATTAAGATCATGATACATTCTTTATAAGGTTCTCCTTTGTATCACCGATTAACAAAGCCATTACCTTATTCACTATTTTATTCCTGTTGATGCATTTGACCTTGAGGAATATAATTATGTTCACACAGCCATGCCATCTTTTTCTGGATAGTATTAGTCTATTTTATCATTTTATTTTAAATTCCTTTGCATTTAGCATTTGTGTGTGTATGTGTGTGTGTGTGACATTATGTTTTAGCTGTTGGTTTTGCAGATTGGAAATTGGAGTTCTTTCTTTTATGTATTTTTTTGGCTCCAAATTTTTTTTCTTTCCTTTTTTTTTTTTTTTGTATTAATTGAGTAATAGTCAGTTTACAATGTTGTGGAGCTTGGATTTCTTAATCCAGCCTTAGAATCTGCCTCTTGTACATGATGAGCTTAATCTCTTCATATAAATCATCACGACTATACACTTAGGTTTATTTCTGTCATCTTACTTTGTGCAAACGCTGTTTACCACCTGTTGGTAAGCGTCTCTTAGCCGGTAACAAGAGGTTTCAACAAGGGCTCTCTGTGTGTGAGAGGAAATACTCTTACTTTCATTTTTCTGAAAATGTCTTTTCTTCCTCCTTCTTGAATAGTTCAGGTAGGTAAGTATCTGCTTTTTCTTGCTCCCCTCACCTTAAATCACTTCTGTCTTAATGCTCTGTGGTTTTGTAACAGAAAAGAACAAATCTGACTCCGTACTAGATCTGTTCCTTTGGCTCTAACCTTGTGCCCTGTTTTCTAAGCTTAGTCCTACTCACTCTGCACCTTTTGTAAAACCTTTTGTTGCCTTTAGCCTGAAATACCCAGGAGAGCCTATTCTCAAGGCTCTGACCTTTAAGGATATTAACACTTTTGCACTTACATAAAGACAACAAGTCGCAGAATAGAAAACAACATTTGTCTTGCTGGAGATTTACAGGGACACAGTGACCTGACCCACGAGGACAGCTGCAAGAACAAAGAATTCCTATAGCAAGAAGTTTGCAACAACCAACCATACCCTCATTCCCTTTTTTCAGTATAGAAGGAGCCTGTATTCTGACTGTGGTAGGATGGTTCTCCAAGACATTATTCTGCCATCCTCTCGGTCTGCTGTCTTTCCAAAAAAGCCACCATTCCTTGCCCCAGCACCTCGTCTCCCGATTTACTGGCCTGTCGTGCAGCGAGCAGAACCAGTCTGGATTCAGTAACAGTTTTACCACAGTATGTCTCGATGCTGGTTTATCTATCTGCTTACTTCATTTGGATCTAATGATTTCTCTTTTGCCAGTTCTAGAAAATTCTCAGCCATTGACTGAGGCTATTACCTCACTAACCATGCTTTACGCAGGGTTAGGATGTACTGGGCACTGCTCCAAGCACTTTATGTCAAAGTGTGTTTTAAGTGATTCAACAGGCAGGACAAGACGCCATGAAAAAAATTAGTGGGCAGATTTAAGGGGAGAAAAAATAGCACTTCTGGAAGTGAAAAATACAGTTATTGAAATAAAAAGTCAAATGCTTTCTTTTCTCTTGGGCTGGGTCATCCAGACGGTTCCCTGCTCAACGTCAGCCTCACACCGATTCCTCACACGGCGCCGCTGGTGTAAGCTCGAGCCCCTCAGTCGCTGAGGGCACAGACGGGGGCTGGGACTCACCCCCGCCTCAGGCTCGCGCTGGTGGACTGGATTATTTTAATCTATCTTTTGCTGAGAGAAAAGCCTGCCCAGCGCCCCGGCTTCGCAGAGGGCCCTTCCTTCTGACGTCGGCAGACGGGGGCCAAGGCCCCACCCCGGGCCCCGTGAACGTTTCTGAACGCGGGGCTGGCTGCTCGCCGCTCCGAAGTCAGTGCATGAGAGAGGCACTGCTGATAGGGAGGAAAGCTGCTCTTCAACAGGATGCCGGCAGTCCGGGGAGACGGCGGACCCCTGTTGCCCAGAGACCGTCTCCGAAGATGCGGCTCAGCCACGGAAGTCCTGAAGGGAAACGGGGCAGTTAATCACCGAGACGGGGGCCAGAGTCACCGCCCGCCCCTGCCTGCAGGCGGGCAGTTCCTTGTGAATCTTCCTTAGATGCTGTCTTGTTCACACAGTTTGCTCACGAGGGGACTGAAGGGGGAGGCAGGGAAGAGCTCTGCTCATCTCTTACCCTCTCACCCCCATTTCTACTTCTGTGATCTATGGAGGAGCCACCAGGTTAGGCAAGTGTAGTGCCGTCAAAAGATCTGAAAGCTGTGCTAAGGCCTGAGATGAACGGAGCGTGGGGGGCCTGGTTTAAGGTCAGTGACAAGAAAAAAGGCAGGCCATGACCAAGGGGCCTCCGGCAGGGAGCTCTTCCTGCCAAAAGCTGCCTGCACGAGTGCTGACCGGTCCCCAGGCCGCCCACCACCCCTCCCCCCAGGCCACCGCAGGTCCAGGCCACACGCGCACACCCACAGCCCCGCCGCCCTGGCCGTCAGGCGGTTGTTTCTGGCACGCAGGGAACTGGGACCTCCCCTCCTTCCTTCCACGCTCAGCAGTGCACCTTCAACTGTTCTGTTTTATCCAGTATCTTTGCACGTCCTGTAGTAAAGAGGGAAACCCCCTGTGCCATTGGGACCGACACCCCTTCATTTTGAAAGTTTGTCACTTTGTTTTTAGTAAGTTTACTGAGACTCTTGGGAAGAGCCCACCGTCATAGCTGGATTCTGTGCTGGATTCTGAGGCACTGAGCTCATCCCAGTTTATTGTAAGTGATGTACCCGGTCTGACTCTTCAGGTATCAGCGAGCGGTTTGTTGTCCACGCTGCTTCCTCCTGCTCCACCTGCCTGCCCCCGCCAGCTTCATCGCCAGCTTCATCGGGTCCTCACTCTCCTCCCCCACCCCTCACACACAAGCGCGCCGCCTGAAAACTGTCAACTTCCCACATAGAACAGAAACTGGAGACGTCGTTTATTTAAATATGCCCCTCTGCCCTAAAGTGTTCCTGTTAACACAGAGGTGTCACGTGCCCCACATTCCAAAGAGCCCCCGAGTCACCGGGGGGCAGGCCCCCCTGGGGCTGCTAAGATGCGGCTCGGTCCACCCTGCTTCTCTCACCACCACACCATCCACCGCCGACCCCAGGGAAACACAAGCAGGGGACAGGCCACAACCAAAGGGAGGCACGCTGTCCATCTTGGCCTTGCCTCCTCTCATTGCTGCTCTGGTCCCTGTCTTCAGCTGCTCCAAAGCCAGGTTCACAGCCTAAGCTCCTGCCCTACCAGAGGACAATGCCACTCCCCACCCACTCCTTTGCAAGATTTTTTAAATTACTGTTTCATTTTGAAATAATTGTAGATTCACAGTAAATTTAAAAAGAAGCACAAAGAGGTCGTGCGTACTCTTCGCCCAGGTTCCCCCAGTGGGAACATCTTAGTAACTGTAAACAGGAAATTGACATCGGTACGACTCACAAATCTTACATTCGGCCAGGTTTTACACGCACTTGGGTGTGTCCAGAGGTCTGTGCAATTTTACCAGGTGTAGATTTGTGCATCGGCTCCACCACCCAGGTACAGACCTGCTCCATCACCACAAACACCCCTCCCCTCCTCTCTCCACGCCCCCCCCGCCCAGTTCCTAACCCCTGGCAACCGCTAATCTCTTCTCCATCTCTGAACCAGCAATTGTTTCGAAGACTCTGCAGTTGTCTCCGCGAGTTTGGGGCAGAGGACAGATGCCCGTCCCCATCCTGCTGGCTCCTTACTGTGAGAGAGAACGGCCCCCTTCCCTGTCCCTGAAGTGACCCCAGCCCCGAGGGAGGGAGAAGCCCCCTGGCCACCCCCACACCAGGCCAGAGGAGGACTCGGGGCGGGAGGAGGCAGATGTCAGAATCATCATGGACTGAAGTTGTAGACAGTTGTAGACTGAGCTGGAAGACTTCACAATCGAGACGTTCCAGACGGACGTTGTTGAGGAACAGGAAAGAAGAATTCAGCATAAAAAAAAAAATTTCTGGACAACAACCTGGAATAATCTATCCAATTAAAAATTTTCATTCTCTTCGAGGCAAGAAGTCCAATTCTAATAATTTCTTCACTAGAAAAATTATGTGACAACATTTGAATTGAGATAAAGCCACCACAGAGATTTCTACCAAAAAAAAAAAAAAAAAAAAAGAGAGAGAGAGAGAAGAGAGAATTCAGCACATGCTGACACCAGTGATTGGAACAAAAATTAACGCATTTCCCCCCTGTTCCTGCCGAGTTTGCCTGGCTCATTATGAGTGGATGTGCCTCTCCAGTCCTCTCGTGACTATCTTCCCTCCCCGAGGTCAGAAGGACATGTATTCCTCTGCAGCCAGGGCGGAAAATTAGGTAACACTGCCCCCGTCACGCTGTGGTCACGCCCCTGCCCACCTGCCTGGAGACATGCTCCTGTATCACCTCTGCTGAACACCAGCACCACTCCTGGATTTTATTGAAAGCATTTACAGTATCTACTTCCACATTATTACATTTTCTCTTGAAGTTTGTTCACTTTTAAGTATCACTGTTTAACACGATTATTAGAATTTCTTGAACATTATCATCATTCTGGAAGAGTTACGAATTCATTTAGCCTGATTCTTTGTCCATGACTTTTGCCTGTTCTTTCACAATCTTGAGGTCTTGTTTTCCAACTCTGTTCTGGTCCTTCTTTGAGATGTTCTCCAGTCAGGTACGCAGTGAGTCTTTGCAGGTCTGGAAACACCCTTCCTTTGCCCTGACACCCAGGTATTCAGGTTGGAGCGGGGACTCTTGGACTCACAGGCAATGGCATTCGGAGATAAGTGAGTGCTTGGTCTATCATGTAGTGGAGGAGATGAAGAAGGCAAACTTCATGCAGCCAGACAGCTGCTCTGCAGACGCCAGGGAGGCACAGAGCCAGCCACGCAGGAGGAATGTGGTGTGCACCCCAGCCACGCGCGACCTCATGCTGGGCTGCTCCGCACCGTAGGGTGTGATGCCCCACGAGTCACCTGTGTCCTCGGTCCTTCCCATGTCCTGTGTCCTCATCCTCTTCCCCAGGGTCCTACGTCCCTCAGAGAGACGTGAGTCCTTGGGACAGGACCCAGAGTGGACATGATGCCTGGGGCTGCAACACCCAACGTGCTACAGACACAAAGTCAATTGCAGAGGAAGGCAGAGGTGGCCCTGGTGACCATCCCCTCATCTCCTTGCCTCTTCTAAGAACCTTCAGTTATGGGAGATGATCCATTCTTGTCTGAGCCGGTCTTTTCTGTCATTGTTGCGGAAAACATCCCATGTGGTACTTTAATTGTCTAAAACTCCCGTCATGTACAAGGTCTAACGGCAGACACTCTTCCTGTTGAATGTGATGGCATCGCAGGGAGACGTGTATGGAGACGATGTAGCTCAGAGTCAGGATGCGACGGGGGGTCTAGTCAGACCTGCCGTGCCCCCTCCCCATCCTGGGTTTGCTCTGGTGGGGACCCACCACTCCCTCAACGTCCCGTGACAGCCCCTTTAAGGGGCCCCTAAAGGGGTCATCAGCCCATTTGAAAGGCGGAGATCTGAAGCCTGGCCCCCCCGCCCTGAATGGCAGGTGGGTGTCTGGAGGAGCTCAGCCCACAGCAGGGCATGAAGGCAGAGATGAGTCCTCCATTAGGACGTGGGGAGCCAATCGTTCAACGATTTCTTGTTAAGAGACTAGTTTCCAGTGAGAGATCTGGGGCTCCTCGCGTACGTTACGGTAACTGTGGGCTCGGGGTGCCCTGTCCGCTCTCTCCAGAGTCTCCAGCTGCAGGGTCCTTCAAGCCTCTAAGAGCGCGCGCACACACACACACACAGAGGGGCCCGCACCGCCCTGCACCGCCACACCGATCGCCACTTGTTTGGCCAGGACAGAACAAATACTCTTATGCGATCATTTTGCTTACAGAGCATCGCAAACACAGTTTCCTTCATCCTGGGGGGAAACTTGGGCCTCAGGCAATGGTCCTGTCAGCTGGGACCACTGTTTGCAGAAGAAGCCCATGGGCAGCCAGACGGACCTCGTTTGTAACTACAAATGGAAATCCCGCGATAGCGTTGACTGAAGTAACAAAGTGCACGGAGGGCTCTCCGGCAGATGGCGGATGCAGGCACGGGCAGGTGGAGAGCCTTTATCAGCAAGAGCGGACATCACAAAAAAGTCCGCAAGAGAATCAAAACAGAAACACAAAGTGTGTGTGTGTGTGTTAGAGGAGACAGGATTCAAGCAGGTGTGGCTCTCGCTGGCCCCTCCGGCCTGGCCTGAGTACGTGGGAAGTGACCATTAATTACCCTGCCTCAGATGGTTGTTGAGACCAAACTTCAGCCTGCCCGTCTCTCCCGTCTCCCATTCTTTGCCAGCCTCACTGCCCGCCCTCCAGTATCTCTAACAAAACAAGCCATGTGCTCTCTCACCCCAGGGCCTTTGCACATGCAGTTTGCTCTGCCTCTCTTGAATTCACTGACCCTATTCCCTGTTCAGGCCTCTGCTTAATGCTCTGTCCCAGCAAGTCCACTTTCAACCCCTGGACCCCGTCAGCCCAGGTTAACTCAGGTTGGGGATTTTCCCACAGTACCAGCTGGCATAGTTACACGTGTGGCTGATCTTCGACAGTATATATTCCCATACAGAGTCGCAGGATAGTTAGTGCTACTTACTAGCTAGTTTCAGTCCATCTTCCCCTGCGGGCGTGAGCCTTGTGAGAAGGGGGCTGTGGCTCTCCTGCTCAGAGCTGGGCACCCAGAGGCTGGCATGAGCCTTCTGAAGAGGAAGAGCAAAAACCCGCCCTGCAGCCCCACACGACCAGCTGCAGAATTCACAAGAAAAGCATTTCTCACAGGACAGCCGTGCCCTGTCATGACGACCCCCCTCTGGGAGGGACTGTGGCCGTCACCCACTGAGAAGCTTGATTCTCTAAAATCCTAGACTGCCAGACACTCGCTGTTTGGCATGAAAGCTGTGAGAACGAAGTGGCCCACGGTCCCCAGGGGACTTGGGTCGTGGACTCAGGGATGCAACCCAGACGTACAGCCCAGGTGCCCAGCATCAGACCATGGGGCCCTGGACACACCTTCTCTCCTCTCTTACCTTCGCAGGGCAGACTTGCGTGGCCCTTTCCTCCTGGGCTCGAGCCTGTCAACCCATAGCTTCCTTCCAGTTTCACCTGAACTCTGCCCTGTCCAGATCCTACACAGACTCTCTTTCCTGGTAAGATGCCCAAACATCCCTCTGGTGAGCAATCAGCTCACTGCAACAGGTCAGAGCACCGGAGGCCGGGTCTGCCCCCGGAGGTCCTGGGTGAGAGGACACCACAACTGATCTGAGACAGAGCCTGTGCATTGCCCGTGTGCCCAGCAGACAGGCAGCACTCGGGCCAGCAGGCTCCACAAAGTGACCAGGGCTGCAGCCTCTGTCTGTCTTCTACAGGTTTAATTGTAGACATTTTTTAAATTGAGACATAACTCATATACTATAAAGTTCACCCTTTGTGAACTTTTAACTCAGTGAGGTTTTGTTTTAGTACATTTACAAGACTGTACAACCACCGCCACCACCTAGTTCCACACCGTGTTCATAATCCAGACAAGAACCCCCGACCCACTGGACAGCACCCCCAGTCCCACCTAGCTCCTGGCCACCTCCAGTCTGCTCTCCGTCTCTGCAGATTCCCTGTCCTGAACATGTCCCAGACATGGAAACTTAAAACCCGTGGCCTTGGGGTCTGGGCTCTGTCACTCAGCATAATGTTCCCAAGGTTCATCCAAGGTGTAGCTCGTTCCAGTGTTTCACTCCCTTTGTGGCTGCATAATCGTCCACTGAATGGATAGACAGTATTTTCTTTATCTAGACATCACCAACTAATGGACATCTGGGTTCTGTCTTCTTCTTGGCTGTCATGAATAATGCAGCTGTGAACATTCGTGTACAAACTTCCACGTGGACACACTTTCATTTCTCTTGGGTTTAAACCCCAGGAGCGGAGATCTGGGATCGTGTGGTTACTGTTTACAATGTGAGGAACCGCCAGGCTGCTTTCCAAAGCGGCTGCACCACTTGGCATTCCCACCAGAAGTAAATGATGGTTCCAGTTTTCCACACCCTCACCAACACTTGTCTTTCTGCTTAGAGCCATCTTAAGTGAGTGTGAATACATTTATTTTTTTTTTAGTAAGTTTCCCCTCTCTCATTATGACACTGAAATGCAAACATCCCTCTAAGGACACAGTCACAGGCGTGTCCAAGTGTCCTCTGTGCTGTGGCCTCAGAGCTGTGTACGGAGCAACCCCCTTCCTGTGCGACCTTGGACAAGCTGTTTATCAGCTCTCAGCCTCAGTTTCCACATCTGTAAAATGGAGATGGTAATGTCTGTTGTGAGGATTTAATGAGATAATATATGTAAAATCTCTAGAAAACTGCCTGGCAAATAGTAAGCGATTGTGTTTCTTCTTGTCACGTCAATGTAAGCTGATGCCACTGAGCTCCTGTTAGCAAGAGAAAGACTCCCATCTGTCAGAGCAAACTAGACAGGCCATAGTGATCCAGCTACTGTCACTCAATCTGACCAAGTGCCCACCACCCAGAGACAGTCCCTAACGACAGCCACCAGGGTGGGTCCTGACCTCAGGTGTCTGCGCTTGACCTCAGAGTGCGGTGTTACAGGCCCGCGGGCTGGGCAAGACAGGCCCTGATCGCTGAGGATGAAGCCCAAAGGATAAACTCAGGCCGCTGCGCTCCCAGTGGTTCCCTGTGCCTCTCGGTGACATCCTGCCTGGGGCCTCCCTGGGAACCCCTAGACTGGCCTGGAGGGCTGTGCAGGAAACACCCAGGCAAGCCCGCTGCTCCCTCTCAGCCCTCAGTCTCCCCCAGGTCCCCTCCGGGCCTGGGGACCCGTTTCTCCGACGCTGCAACTGCTCAGCCCCCTCGGGGCCAGTGCAGTGCCCGTCATGGCGACGGCAGCAGCTTTTACCCTGGAGGTGCAACCAGCCAGCCCCAGGGGTGTCACGGTGTTACAGTCCCCTCGGCCTTGGACACCTCGCGTCCTTCGCCCAGGTCGCTGGGGCCCGTGGCTTACTCACCTGGCCTGACTAGAGCACCTGGAGGCCGGGCGAGCCCTCCTGGGGCCCGGGGCAGCTCCGGGGGCCCAGCCAGGTTTCTTTCCTTCCCATCTGTGCTCTCAGAGTTAGGCGGCTGCCACCTGTGTGCCTGCACACTCACCGCACACGCATATGTAACATGCCCACAGGTTCACGTGCTCGTGCACACGCACGTTTTACATGTGGATGTAAAAGCAGACACACGCACGCACATTTAAACACATGCTCGTGCACTCGCACGTGCAGACACACACGCGCACTCACACACCGGTGAGCACCACACCAGCCCTGTTCTCAATCTCTGGGACCCGCAGAGAGGGGAAATGTGACAAATAAGAACGATTCGAACGTACGTCAAGCCTCTCCGTAAAACCGTGGGTGAGACACACGCTCCTCTCCCCAGAGCGAGAGCCGGGCCTCCCGTGGTGCGAGCCAGCAGCGGGCGGGGGCGGGGGCCGGTGACGACCGCGGTGCCAGCCCTGCGCGCCGCGCGCCACGGCGTCTCTCCACCGACTCCCCTCCGAGCTGTAGGTTGCAAGCTGCTCCTTCTAGGTCCCCCATCCCCAAATCCAAGCCACCTTTTATTCCTGAGAGACTTTTACTCAAAGACGCGCTGGTCGGTCCCACTTAGTAGCGACCATATTTCTAAGGACTTTTTAGGAGTGATTATCAGATGTGGACTTTAAAAGGTGACCTCCAGCTCCTCGCCGAGTCCCTGGGACCCGCTCTCGGAGGAGGCCTTCCAGCCCACCACGGCCGGCCCGGAGGCTGAGAGGGGTGGAGACGGTGCGATTTACTCATTAACCATCAACTCTTCAGTGCGGTGACCAGTTTCTCCGGAATGAAGAGGAAGAGCTTACTGCCTAGGACACACATTTGGCTTTATTCTCTTGCAGGTAATTCAGACAAGAGGAGCACTGATGTTCACAGGGACAAACAGGTCCTGCAGACACGAGCAAGCAAAGCACTTCTGAGACGGCCGCCACCCCGAGGCTTCTGAGGCCGGGGCGTAAAGCAAGCACCGGCCACGCACCCCGCGGTGGGCGGCGCCTGGCCGCCTCTCCCCTTTGCCTCAAACCTTACGTTCTCACGCTGTGCAGAGTAGCCAGCTCCTAAGCGTGAGCGCTCCGTCTTCGTGACAGCGCGGGCTTTTAGGGCTGGGATTTTCATGGAACATACAGAGTCTCAAATACCCAGAGCACGCTGGGCGAACAAAGCGCTCTTGGCAGAACGCGGAGCTGGCATGACCTTGAGTTGTCCCCCCGAGTGAACGTGGCCAGGGTAAGGACGGAGAGCCAGTCCCATTGGAGCCTGGAAGGTACCTCTCTTCCCTTTGTATCTGGACCCTGCTGCCTGGATCTTAAAGGAGCCAGCACGTCCACACCTCAGAGGAGACGGCGCCCTGTGGTCGCTGCCCACAGGGTCAAGGCTGGGGCTGGCGACGGCTGCCCACCCGCTCAGGCCACAGGACACCAGGACGGCCGGACCAGCTCGCAAAGGACACGCGAAATGTCCGGGGGAACGGGGTGTTCTCAGGTACGACCGTGGAGAGGGACTCCCCTGGCAGTGACGGCCTCTGGACCCCCACCAGCAGGAGCGCACGTGGAAGTCGTCAGGCAACAAAACGCAACAAAAGACGATCTCTCCAGCCAGGAACTCCAGCAGAAGACACCTGAAATCCTTACGGATTCTCATCCCCAGCGGCTTCCGTAACGTCTTGCCTCCATCCGGACCTGCTCCTTCAGCTCCCACTCCCAGCCTGGCACTCTGGGCCCCAAATGACCTTCCCCCCTGGAACGTTTTATCCGTTCTCCCCCGAAGCGCAGGCGCTCACGCAGGAGAGGTCAGACCGCCGGCTGCCCTCTTCTCCCCGTGTCTGTGTGTCCGCCTTTGCCAGGGGCGGGGCAGCGGCGAGGAACACGCCGGGCCGCACGCACGTCCCAGCGAGGAAAGAGGAAAGACACGCTGCACGCCCGCCCACCGCGCCCCGGGGACTTGGGCGCAACGTCCCCACGTGAATCTGCCCTGGGGCTGGGCTGACTTGCAGGACAGCCTCCATAGCTAATTTTTCCAAAAGACGCTTTCGCAAAACCCCACCGGACCACAAATGTACGCGTGACCGGCACTCTCCGGTCCCTCGCACCTGTGAGCTCTGGCACCTGCTCCAGCCAACACAGCGTCTCCAAGCTCGTGCACACAGGCGCGCACAAGTCTGCATCCCGCCCGAGATGGGCTCGGGAAGGGTCCTCACTGCAGGGGGCTGAGCTGTGATGGGGCCACGGTGGCGGGCTCCCCAGTGACACGGGCGGGTTCTCAGCCCAGCCTGCGTGACCTGGGAGGTCACCTATCCACTTCCTTCACTTTCGGAGGGTGCGTTCAGCCCCCTCAGCATGGCAGATGCGTTATTTCCCAGCGAAACTAAACTAACACCCAAAATTTCAGGTTAATGAGTCACTGGGAGTGAAAAAGTGTGTAAGGTTTCATTCTCAGCTGTGTTTGCTCTTTGCGTCCTTTTTTGTTTCTCGCTTTGTTTTGGTTTTGGTTTTGGCTTTTCATACTCCCTTCCGTGCTGACCTTCTCATGGGCCTGTCCCCTCTCCCAGATTGAGCCCGCTCTTGGTCTCCGGCGGGACCACACTGTCAGCATCAGAAGGGCCACCTGGGGCCAAGGTGCTTCCTTCAGCTTCTGGTCAACCTCCAGGCCTCGCCCACCAGCTCGCTCACCCACCACTGCCGCCCCCTGCAAGCCGTCCCCCAGGGCGCGTCTCAGCTGGGGCCCAAGCCGCCCAGCTCTGCAAGTACTTGTAGCTTGTTTCCCGGTTTTCTCGCCTTCCTCTCAGCCACCTGACAAAAGGGTCCACTTGTGAAGATGACCTTCTGGTTCCCATCAGTTATTTTCCTAAACAGAGAAACCTTTAGTTTTTCACGACTTTTGCTCTGACGCTATTCCCCAGCACCTGACCCAGAGGACAAAGGTGCGTGGCCCTCGGGGAGGTGACCAGTCCCTCGGCAATTCACTTCGTCCCTATGACGGCACGTCCTCAGACACCACACTTCTGGTCTAGCCCTGACTCTGGGGCTGAACACCAGAGCATCACGCAGGAGGGGGTCATAAATACAAACTCTCCGGGAGCAGCTTGAACTAAAACTGGCAAACGCTCCCGCCCACCTTTCCTTCTTGGCAGAATTCAGGTCTCATCTTGGGAGTCTTCCAAAAGCTTTACTTAAGGTATAAATTACAAATGTGTCATAAAATCACTTATTTTAAGTGAATAATTTTTTAAGTAGATTTAGGTTGTGTAACCATCACCACAATGTTCTTCAACAGTTCCCTCAACACAAAGACTCCTGTGTCCACTGGCAGGTGGTCTCCAGCCCCGGCCCCAGCAACCAGTGACCCACTTCCTATCTGTAGTTTCCCCACTTCATGAAATGTCCTCCAAGTGGAATCATACGATGTGTGGTGCTTTCCACCTGGCTGCTTCTACTTCACGCATTTTTGAGGCTCATCCATGCTGTAGCAGGTACCAGATCCCCCCTTTTCCTGTCTGAGTACTGTTCCACTGTATGGACATACCATATTGTGTTTATCCATCCACCAGCTGAAACTTGGGGTATTTCCATTTGGAGGCTATTATGAATGGTGCTGCCACAAACATTACTTTACAAGTTTTCTGTATTTTCTCGGTTCTCATGTGTATTTTCCCAGGAACCTAGGGTCTTCTGGTATATTTATATTTAACTTTTTAAGAAACTGCTAAATTGTCACCCAAAGGGGCCGTACCAGTTTTTTCACATCATAACCAGCATTTGTCATTGTCTGTCCTTCTGGTTTTTATTTGCTGCAGTTATTCTGGGTAGGAAGCAGCACCTCAGTTTCCACTTGTTTCCTTAATGACTAAAGATGTTAAGCACATTTTCTGTGTTTATTGGCAATCTGTGCATCTTCCTTGGAGAGATGTCTACTCCAATCCTTTGTAACTTTACTTGGACTGTCTTGTTAGAGTTCTTCATATACTCTGAATACAAATCTTTTATCAACATGATTTACAACTTTTCTTCCCAGTCTTTGGCTTTGTTTCTTATTTCCTTAACAGTGGCTTGTGACACATAAGTTTTTAATTTTGATGACGTCTAATGTACCAACTTTACCTTTTCTAGACTACCTTTTCTTTGACAAACCTGGGGTCATGAAGATTCTTGCCTATAATTTCTTCTAAATCTAACAGTTTTTGCTCTTACATTTAGGTGTATGGTCATTTTTAAGTTAACCTTTGTATATTACAAACGGTCTAAATTCATCTTTTTGCACATGCATATATATCCAATCCTTCCATCCTCATCTGCTCAAAGGGCAGTACTTTCTCCACTGAATTGCCTCAGTACTGCTAAGGAAAACCAGTTGGCCATAAATTTAAGAATTAATTTCAAGACTGTCAATTGTTTCACTGAGATGGCTAACTATCCAGATGTATCTCCATTCCAAAACCACACTATCTTGATTATTGTTGATTCATAGTAAGTTTTGATATCTGGAGTAGAAATTCTCCAAATTTGTTTTTACTTTTCAAAATTCTTTTGGCTATTCTGAATCCTTTTACATTTCCATAAAAATTTTAGGGTCAGCTGGTTAATTTCTGCAACATAGCCTGAGGGACTTTTGACAGGTATTTCCATATTAACAATGGATCTTCCAATCCATGAACATGGAATGTCTCTCCATTTACTTAGTTTTTTTATGTATAATCTCACACTTTTATTAAATTTATTAAGTATTTTATCCTTTTTGATGGAATTAAAGTTGGATAGTGCACTGCTATATTGTATATAGAAATGCAACTAATTTTTGTATCTAGATCTTCTATTTCACAACCTTGCTGAATTCCTTAACTCTAATGTTTTATGTGTGTATCCTCTAGGATTTTCAACACAGAATCATGCCATCTGCAAATAAAGATAATGTTATTTCTTCGTTTCCCATCTGTATGCTTTTTTTTTCCTTGCTTGATTGCAGGGCTAGAACCTACAGTATAATGTTGAATAGAAGGAATGATGGACACCTCTGACATTTCCTGACCTTAGGAGAGTTATCCTTTCACTATGAAGCATGATGTTAGCTGTTGTTTTTTAACGAATGCTCTTCATTAGGTTGAGAAAATTCCCTTCCAATCCACGTTTTTTGAGTTTTGTCATGAACGGTGTTAACATTTTGTCAAGTCCTTTCCCCCTGCATTTTGAAATGACTTGTGCCTCTTGTCCTTCCAACTAGCTAACACAGTGGAATACGTTCATTGGCTTTCTGATATTTAATCTCACTTGGTCACGTACCTAAACCTTTCTAAATGTCACTGCATTTGTTGAAGATTTTTGTGTCTACATCCGTAAGGGATATTGGACCGTAGTATTCTTGCCATGTTTTTGTCTGCTTTGGTATCAGGATAACGGGGGTCCACAGCACAGACCTGGTGAGTATTTCTTCCTCTTCTATCTTCTGAGTCTGTGGAAGACTGGCATTATTTCCTCTTTAAACGTGTGTAAGCATTCACCCGTGAAGCTATCTGGCCCTGAGTTTTATTTTGTGGGAGAAGTCTGGTTTCTAGTTTAATCTCTCCACTTGTTATAGATAGATCTAATGACTTTTTCTGTTTCCTCTTGACAGTTTCAGTAATTTGTGTTTTTCCAGGATTTGTCCATCTCACTTGAGTTGTCCATGTGTTGGCATAACGTTGTTCATAGTATCCTTACAATTCTTTAAGTTCGGTAAGATTGGTAGTAATGTGACATCCTTCATTCCTGATGTGGGTAGCTGCCGTCTTCTCTTTCTCGGTCAGTGTGACTGAAGGTTTGTCAAACTCGATCCTTTCAAAGACTCAACAACTGGTTTCACTGATTTTTTCTCGTCTATTTTTGTTTTCTACTTCACTGATTTCCATACTAATCTTTATTATGTCTTTCCTTCTGTTAGCTTTGGTTTTATTTTGCTCTTCTTTTTCTAGTTTTTTGTAAGTGGAAGCTTAGACTCTTGATTTGAGATCTTTTTAATATAAGCATTTACAGCTATACATTTCCTTCTGAGCACTGTTTAGCTGCATCCCATAAATTTTGATATTATGTTGTAATTAACATTTATTAGCAAGTGATTCCAATTTTTTTTTTACAAACACTCTTTAATGATCATTTATTATAGTTTTTGCAAAATCCAACTCCCTTCCAGGAAGATAACAAGTAATTTAATATAAAACACAGGTTGTTAGTTAACTAATTCAAGCTCTGTATCTCAGATTCTGAAAAGTGTATGGAGATCTCTCTCTCCTCTATCTACTCATACAGACCAGTAATGAGGCCAATGTGAGTTCTCTGGAAAGCAAACATGGATGCATTTTAAGCCACTGCACACACACACCCACGTCATAATTCAAATGGTTTGAAGACAGAGTTCCAGCCTCTTAAAGACAAGAATTCAGTGAGAAACACATACCTAGGTTATTCAGAGAAACTCCAAGGGTACATAGCAAATGAACTGTTATGAAATGCTATTTTTTTTTGTTCCTAAGATAGTTTCTTTTAATTAATAAGCATCTTCCAAAGTTACAAAATGACATCAATTCATTTTCCAAAGTTAAATCGATGTGTGTGAGGACCAGAGTGCATCCTGCAGGCGAAAATCATCTTGGCACAAGGTATTTTTCCCTGTCCTGCAAATTTTTTGTTTTGTTTGAAAACTATTACTGGGTATCCTTCCTTTCAGGAATAGAAGAGGCATAATCTAAAGTGACTTGAGTTTTATTTCTGATGAAGCTATAAACATCATTTGAATACCGAAGCCTGAGGGCTGTTTTCCATCAGCTAACGGCCAACAGCAGACAAGGGTCACCTGGCTGACATCTGAGGTAGGACTCACAGCCTACTTCCTGAATGGGTGAAACACAGTGCCACGTGCTGATGATCTGAGCACCCTGGAAAACACAATCACAGCCCTCCAAACAGAACTTTAATCATTTCCACAGTTCCAAAGTCTTTTAAGAATAAGATTCTTATATTGATATAAAACTTAATCTGGAGGTTTAAAAACAGGAAGATTCTGGTCAAGGTCATTAGAAACATAAAAGCATCTTCTCACCATCCCTGAGATACAGCCTTGCAGATATTAACAAAAAAGTCCATGATTTTTAACTACCCACTAAGATCTAAGATGTCAGGTCTCAAACCTGAGAGCACAAAAGCACCAAGTTGCTTAGGGGAGAGAAGGGGTGCTTCTAGGATCAGTGTTTCCGAGCACAGACGTTAGACTGTGTGAAGCCCAGGGCTCTGCATTTTTAATGACCCCACACGGATGATCCTGGAGCTGTTTCTCACACTCCACTCAAAGACACTAGCCTAAGATGGCTCACAATGGCTAATTCTTACTGAACATTCCAAAAGACCACCCATTTCTGATTAACAAAACAAGTGTGCAATAAATTCCTTTTTTTTTTTTTTTAGCTCTTTAACCCCCTTCTGCTCCATAAAAGCAATAACTTAATGGTGAGTTCCAAGTACAACGTCAGACGAGGAAAAAAGCTACAAAAACCCACCTTTTAAAAATATTAGGTAGTAACTGAATCTTCTGGAAAAGTTTGTTTGGGCTCATGTCAGACCATTAACAATGTGTGAACTGTTGATAGGGCGAGGGAAGTAAAGGCATGAAAAAGACTGGGACAAACGTAAGAGAAAATGGCCACGTCGGCCAACTGTCTCATTACAGTACCTGGTGTCTGCTTTGCCACCAACTCCGACAGGCAACCTGGGGCTGGAGCTGCTCTCTTCTCTGCAATCCTGGCCACCAGCGTAAGGAGATAAGGTCACAGGCACCACTCAAAGAATTCCCACTCTGGAAAATGAGAAGTGCTCCTAGCTGCCATGGCAAACCCCACAGTCAGACACGCTCTTCCTCGACAGTCATGCAGGACCAGCTCCCAAGGCTATGAAGCCAGCCTGGTCATTCGGGATTCAGATCTGATACTTCCCTGTGCATTTCCCTCAGAGGCCTCCTCGCCACCCGCAGTAGGAGTGTAACTGAGATAGCAGTTACACTACAGATCTTTGTGCAAAAAAAAAGCAGTTTCCCTGCTGCGCCTCTTTCCAGGAAGCAGACTGAGCGGGAAGGGGGTAGCGCTGGGTCAGGTGCCTGGGCGGCAGGGTCCTTGGGGTCAGGTGGATATCCTGACTTCTGAGGTTTGAGTGTCTTCTTAGTGTCCGGCAGACAGGATGCAATCACGTGCACCATCAGGCCTGGGCCGCTCCCTGGATGACGGATGCCTTGAGTGGTGACGAGTGACAGCATCACTACTTGGGTGGTCCGTGACACCAATCGCAATGCGATGCACATGCCGTGCAGGCAGGCAGAGAGGCTCTGGTGGAGGTCGGAACAGTGGAGATGCCTCCTGACTCCAGCGTGGGCCAGCACTCAGCTTCACAGACGGCCTGCAGGCACTCAGAAGCTGGCAGACAGCAGGACGTGGAGAGCCACTTAAAGGTGGACTCTCAGGTGAACCTGAGATGGATACGCTCAGAGCGTTTCTTCTAGTGCTTAAAGGTACCGTAGGCACTGTATGAATTTGCTTACTCCTTTTTTCAATAATGTACCTTCATGTATTTCCCTTTTCGGGGGATTTTCGGCTCAAAGTCGCTCAAACCAGAACTTTTCAAAAGGATACTCTAGAGAGTACTTCCCAGTGAACTAGGAAGGTCACCTGAAGAAATTCATGACACAAGATTCTTAAAATCTTGCCTTTAAAGATCATAAAAAGTAACTTTAAAAAGGAAATAAACCAAGCACAAAATTGTATTAACATGATCCTTAAATAAGATACTTAATAAAGGTACGACTGTTTTAATTTACAGACATTACGGTTTCCACAAAGTGAGAAGGAGTTTTGGTAATATGGTTAGTTATAAAACGAATTTCATCTTCTTGGAAAAATTAACAATCAGCCTCAGATAAAGGCCTCTCAAATCAATTCTGAAAAATTTCTAATTTACCTTCAGTTCAGGGCTGAATGAGCATATGAAGTATCAAGTCAAACCGAGGGTGCGTCCCACAGTATCAAGAAGACATTAAAATACCCTGGTGTCCAGCACCTCGTGGAGCTCACAGTGGAAGAGTACGAAGATGACCATGTGCATGTCCATGTGTGACTGAAGACCTGTGCTGTGCACCAGAAATTGGCACAACATTGTAAACTGACTACAACTCGATTAAAAAAAGATTAAAGTATACAAAGAAAAACCTTGGTATACAAAAGTCCCATTTTAACAGTTTCTTTTCTCAAAATATTTAAAATGTTCTGAAATCCACTAAATCCTACAATATCCACATCAGGAAAGTAATGCTGGCAAAGCTGGTCTTTTTTCCGAAGGAGATAATACAGGGCTACCATTAAGACAGGTGTCTAGCCAAAAATCATGCCCAGCACCTCCCCCGTTCCAGCCTGGGCTGTAACTAGCACCATTTTTAGGGCGGAGGGTACAGCTCAAGCGGTAGAGCACGTGCTTAGCAGGCATGAGGTCCTGGGTTCCATTCCCAGTACCTCCTCTAAAAATAAATTAATAAACCTAATTACCCCCCACCAAAAAAAAAACCCCAAAACAAACAAAGAACTGTTTTTAAACAGTTAAGAAAACACATGACAAACAATTTTCAAGTATTGTAAATTATGAAGATAGAAACTGAGAAAAAAGGTTTTGGATTTTTCTGATAGTAACAGGAACAACTGGAAACTTAACAGTTCATGATAAAACTTAAAGGACAAGGTGCACGCAGAGCCCGAGAAGCAGCAGGGGTAACACCCCAGCAGGCAGGCCCTGCTCACAGCCAAGCGGGTCCTGCTCCAACGTGGAGCTTGAGTTTGTGCTGCTGCCTCCTGGAAGCCCCTCTCTGGGGCAGGCCGGGACGAAGCAGCCCTGGAGGACGGCAGCGTATGGACGCTGCGTTGGCCAGCAGTCGGCGGGAGAACTGTGACCGTAAACTGAGAATATGCTGCAACTTACATTTTGCTTTGTTTTCTCCCTCAAAAAGCTACACCACCGCTCTGGTGTCACAGGGAACTAAGATGTTTACATGGCAGTGACCAGACATGAGCTCCTCCAGGGAGCACGGCACGGCAGGGGGACACCGGTTAGCGGCAAGTCCGCCCGCCAAAGCCCAGGTGTGACCGTGGGTATGAGGCGGCACCTCGCTGAACCAGGCGAGCAGCGCGAAGCCTGTGATGCAGTAACACTTGGACACGAGCTTGCGGCTACCCGAATCACCCTGCCAGTTTAAACGCAGCAGAGCCTGTCACTTATTCTGAGGCATTTTTGCAAAAACAAGTCAATCCTTCCTAAGTGCTTTAAAGAAACAGGAAATTATACTACTATTCGGAATAAACAAGTAAGAAGCTCAAAGATGTTTAAAAAAAAATAATCATGCAAAGAAAGAAGCTGAGCACAGAAGCTGAGCACAGAGAACGGAGACCAGACTGCAAAATCCCTGCCCAGTGCTAAATCTCAGGCCTTGTGAACCTACCTTGCAAATTGTAGCTGCCGCACCCCCCCCAAGTCGTAACCACCGTGCAACTTCACGTACTGGCCAATTTTAACCACATTTTAACAGTGACCAAAAGTTTCAGGAGCTATTTCAGTGAACAGCCTCTCCAAGGTGGCAGAACACCTTTATCAACTTACGTTATCTGGGAAGAAAGAGAAATCTTCCACAGAACACCTTCAAAATGTACTATTTAAGGATGGAGGATTTTCAAGGACAAAGTAACTATTTATGCCCATTTTGTTCCATAAAAGATTTTAGATAGCTTATGAAATTACTTGTATATATTCACATTTACAAAATATACTAGTGCAAATGTACATTTTTCCTACTATCTGAATAGCATTAAAGCTGAATTAGGTTAGAAATGGCTTGTTTACAAGTTACAATAAAGACTTGCAAGATATCAACATTTGATTTCCACTCTTAAAAATTTTAACTTAACCCTCAATTCCAGTTATAATTTCTAGACTGGAGGTCTAGAAGTTCCCCTAAATGTTATCCTTTTAGAGAAAGGCAGCCTGTCTTTGCTTTCTCAGAAGGACAAAAGCATGCTCTGGGTGCCCACACTGTCTACACCTCCCCAGGTGCCCCGTGGAACAACACAGGCGATGGTCTGGTCACCAGCAGCTTCCAACTACCATTCCCTGACAAAGATGATGGTTATTTCTCTTGAGCACAAGCTAAAATAAAATGAGATAATGCTGCAATTTAAATAAAGCAGCAGTCTTTACTTAAGAGCTGTGGGATCAATGTTAAATATCCATACCAGAAATTTAATGAATGATGGGATGTCAAATACTAAGGTGAATTTTATCACCTGAAAAATTTTTCCCTCCAGAAACAGAATCAACTTTTGAAACTTCTCCGAAGAGGGGCCAATCTCAGATTATATTAGAGAGAAAAAGAAACGGCAGTGATTGAAGACACGGTGTGTCAAGGCCTCACTTGGGGTGGGAACGAGGACAGTGGTCCTCCTCACTCTCCTGTTCACACAGTGGCTGCATTTCATCGGGCATAGCCGTCCCGCTTCAAAGACACAACTTCCCACTTCGGCAGTAATACGTTCTGAAAGTGGACCTGCTATTTACATGACTCTGAACCACGGTCATTGGCCGACACTGCAACTCCAGCACCATGCTTCACAAAAGCACTGAGGGGGCACTTCAGTTCCGACCCCTACGGCAAGGTGAGAACACACAGCAAGCGCAGGTGTGGGTCTTCATTCATGAAGGTCAGCTGCACAGTCTTCTCAGTCACAGTAAAATGGAACACGTGGAACATCCCACTAACCTTTCAGCAGCGCTTTTTGTAACAACTTTCACATATGCTGGGAAATCCCAGTATGCTAGTGTTCTGAAAAAACCTAAGAATGGAAATTTTCCCGACTGACATTACATGACAAACAAAACTGACACTTTGGAACTAAAAGCATGATCTTGCTACAGAAAAGGACAAATCTGATGCCACATTAGATCCGCTCCTTTGGCCGCTGTGCCCTGTTTCCTAGGCTTAGTCTTGCTCGCTCTGCACTCACGTGAAGATAACAAAGTTGCAGAACAGAGAGCAACGTTTGTTTTGCTGGAGGTTTTGCAGGAGCACCATCACCCGGCCCACGTGGACTGGCTGCAGGAACAAAGGACTCCTGCAGCAAGAAGTTTGCAACAACCAATCACACCCCATCCCGTTTTTTTTTTTTTTTGGAAAAAAAGGAGCCTGTGTTCTGACTGGAGCAGGATGGTTCGCCAACACATTAGTCTGCCATCCTCTCAGTCTGCTGGCTTTCCAAATAAAGTAGCTATTCCTTGCCCCAACACCTCGTCTCCCGATTTACTGGCCTGTTGTGTGGCGAGCAGAACAAATTTGGACTCGGTAACTATCTCAAACATCAAAAAATCAAAGCGAAACATGGCAAGGCCTTAAATGACAGCTGCTGTCTGTCTGTACAAGGCCCTGCCGCCCAAGGAAATGCCAGGAAGAAGGTGACTCGGCCCCTCCGTATCCAGCTCAGGTCTGCACCGTGCGCAGCTGCAGCACCACTGGAAACTCACAGGCACCACTGGAGGGAGCAGGGCAGGATACTCTCCCCACTTCAGACAAAGAAAGTAAGTTAGAAAGGCTGAATAATTTGTCTGAGAGCACACGCACAGGAAGTGGGCAATGCACCCAGAAAGCTGGCTTTTCCCAGAGCGCTTTTTTAAAACACTAAATTTATCCCTCCCTTTCATATAAAAATAATCAGTATTATCTTTAAAATGATTAGTCTCTGTAAAAATAATGCCCTGCCAATAAGATTTCTTTTCCATTTCAAGCCTAACCATAAAAAAGCACAGCTCAATTTTAGTATGTTGGTGTGGACTGAATTACATTCCCCCAAATCCATCTGTTGGTCCTAAGCCCCGGCACCTCAGCATGTGCGTTTTGGGAGGCAGGGTCTTTAAAGAAATGATTCAGGTAAAATGAGGTAGTTATAGAGGGGCCTAATCCCATGTGACCGGTGTTCTTACCAGAAGAGACTGGGTCAGACACAGAAAGGAAGAGAAGACGGCCGTCTGCAAGCCAAGGAGAGGCCTCAGGAGAAACCAACCCGCTGACACCTTGACTGTGGACTTCTAGCTTCTAGAATTGAGAGAGAATAAATGTCTGCTGTTTAAGCCTCCCAGTACGTGGTGTTTGTTATGCAGGCTGAGCTGACCGGTACATATAGTATGTAGAGTATTATCAGAAAACACTTCTCAGTGACCTACCACATGTGATTTGATCAAAGCATGACCTTTTTTATATTAAAAATATAATTACCAAATTTTAAAAAGGGCCAATGACGACGGCTGATCTATTTTTTTTTTTTTTAAGTGTGAATTCAACAGACATCTGGTAATGGGTGTTAGTTTCCTAGGCACTGACATGCTCTCCTCCACAAACTGCTCAGAGGCAGTAATCCTACTTGCAGGACAGTGCAGACTGTGGACTCCACCCCTTCAGACATGTTTTTCAGCCTGTAACAGACTGCTCCCCTGCAGGACTGCTCTGAAAATGATGACCAGAGTCCCAGAATCTTGTCCTTCTAGTGTGAAAAATCAGACTTGGGATAAATTAAGACAAACCCTGTGGTTAAAACTACTTGGCTACGGTAACACAGGACAACTCGAAGTAACATTTTGCTCAAAGCAGGTCCCTAGTACTTAAGAGACACACACACAGAGTAAACATAACAAAGTTGCCTCTCGGGAAGGCAGCCACAGCCACCAGGGACCGTCTCCTCTTGTTTTTCTAGTGGGAAGGCGCATAGCTCCTCACACACACATGCGCACAGTGCTCAGGGGGTCACTCCCAGGTCCCTTACAAATCCTCTGGGAGACAAATTCAAGGCAAGAGTTTTAAAGCTACCTGCACAATCCACAGTTGAAGACAATTCAGACAATTCAGCTGGATTTCAGTCTCCAGTTGTTAACTCTTCATGGTAACATCGAGGTTTTTAAATGGCCTTCCTTCTGTCCTTTTCACATCATTATCTGCTTCAGCGGTTCCAACATGAAGACACAGAGTTTAAAAGTTACATGTAATGTGCCAATTCTATAACTTCTAGGTAGTTCACATGTACTTCAAGCTCTTACGTTCCCCGCCGAGTGTGAATTTTCAAAGCATAAACTGAAAGTAATGGAGGACGAAGATAAAAGAGGGAAGCAGGACTGGTGCTTACAATGCAGACGGCAGCCTACTCACCTATCGTTAACGGCCAACGTAAAAAAGAAATGCATGGAAAGGGCCCACACTTCTGTGTCACCATCACCAGAGCTGACAGGGATCAATGTGCCACCTGGTCCAGCGCCCTCACGGGAAAATCAAGAAGAATGCAATGTCATTTTTAGGCAAAGTTACATGCCAACACAATATCCCCAGATCGTCTGCCACCGAGTTACCAAACCTAGTAAGAGTTTTAAGGCCAATATAAAGGCAGATGGAGACTGTCTGGAGAAAGTTTAGACTCACCTACTTCTCTGAAACTCAGCAGCCTAAAAACCTAAAAATACATATGACATAGGACAAGTTAATTACGGTAAAAATTAGGTAGGAGACTGCACTATGGGTATAAAAAGTCCAGGTTTTGTAAGAATTATTAACTTAATGACATGTTTAAAGTGTCTTTAGAATACAAAATAGTATCTACAGTCTTGTGAAAATCAAATTTTTCCAGTATAATTTCTCTTCAAAATAAAAGATTTTTCGAGGGGAAAAAAAGAAAACTTTGGGTTGTAATTCTCACTATAAAGAGACATTGATTCCTATATTCCAGTGACTTAATATAAAACTTTTTATTATGCAATTTGGAAATAAGAAAACACTTTTTGCCATCAACTTATGAAATAAGATTATAAAAAATTATCCATAGAAATTAGACTACAGACTATTCAAATCAAATCACTCCACTGAAGTAATTTAATTCAGAGGCGTTACCACGGCAGCTGGGAGCCGAGGCACAGCACTGAGGGCCTGAGTCCTCATGGTCTCTGTAATCCTGGAACAGGTACTCGACCCTCACCCCCTTCTTCAACTGCACAATGGGGAGAAATGTCGTGCTTTCCACACAGGATTAAGAATTAAATAAAATAATGGGTGGAAAGTGCTCGGCAAGGTACTTACTAAACCTTTTTCCCAGTGTTTCATTAGTGTCAAACGCATTTATTATCACAGAGCTATGGCTGTACCAGGAAAACAAACGGTGGCCAGCAAGCCCATCCCTGCAACTCTCCAACACTGACGACGGCTGCAGACTCAGTTCTTCAGGTTACAAACAGCAGTCTGGAACTGCCAACCTTTACACTAAACTTGCTTTGTTATTTTTTTGCGGAAAATACTACCTGAGTTGTACCTTCGATACCATGACGAGTGATTTACCTTCCGGGAGAAGACTGTAGGATCTAGCCCCGCGTGAACACCTGTGCTTCCAGGTGCGTTCATCTCCTCCCCACACCTGTCTGCCGGTTCCTCCCACCAGAGCCTGAGAAGTGGCCCTGCATGCCCACGGCCACTGCCTGGCAGAGGCCACCGCAGCTGCGATGCGGAGACAAGCCTCCCACGGCCACTCTGGCAAACAGGAACAGCGACATGTCCCACCCTAGCTTCAACCACGGTATCCTCGGGCCAAATAGGGAAACAAGAAAAAGGAACCTAGTTAAAGGCAGGCACATCCTAAACTCTTTTTCTCTCACTGAGAAAACCACCCAGGAAGATAAACCCTAGAGCACATACAGTTCACAGTGTGACCCACACTACTTTGTCCTTAATACTGAAATACGGAGATTCTTCGCTGTAGAATTTCACTAATTGGTATTTAAGTATTAATAAAAAGCAATATATAAAGTAAGAATAGATGTGAAAGTATAAAATATACATTATTTAACTCAAACAATTATTTAAAGTTTATAGTTTTATGATAAATTAAAATTTCTCATTAATGGATAAGCACAAACTTTAATATTTTGGACTACATAATATATTGGGGCTATTGACTACTGCCCCCTTTTCAGGTATTATTCACAATCATTCAAATAAAAATTGTTTCCTTCTGTTTCTATGTAAATCTGACATTTACATGTAGTGAAAAGGGGGGAAAAGTTTACTTAAAATTTTCAAGTAAAACTTTTAAAAACTCTCAGAAGTTTAACAACACATCACATTTTGCTCATAAGCACAAAATTTACAGGCAAAAGTTGCACATAAAGGGTTTATTTTAAATGTTTTAAGGATAGGATAGAGTTACATCATAATTATAAAAATTACTTACAGAATTAACAGATTTATATTGTTTATACTTCTAAATGCAGAGAACAGGGAACTGTCTACACATTGTATAAAATAAAATTAAAATTAAAAATGAATTCAAGCTTGAAAGATGAGGTCATTTACCTAATTTTAAAATGCAAACACGAAGACCTCTGAACTATACACATTCGTTCGAACTGCACTAATGATGGAGAATACAGAGAGCGCAGCATTTCCAAGGAACCACAGACATTTTGACTGTAATTATTTTCTGTTATAATAATTGTTCCTGTTTTGTCTTTGGAGAACTTTCTTTCTTTTTTTTTTTAAGACAATCAGCTGAAGAATGTTTTCAGGCACTACAATTTGTGACAATCAAAAACAGTCTTCTAATGGGTCCGCAGCGTTCAGAGAGTCGAGCCCAATGCACTTCGGGGTTTGGCACATAAAACAACAGAAATGAAATCTGGTTTAGAAGCAACTGCGATTGTTTCAAGAACGCACAGTCCCTTCAAATGCTGCATGACATATACAACTGGAAAAATCACCTTCTGTTGGCACTACATTTGCTTCACCAGTGCATTTTTATCCTACAACCACTAAAACAGCACAGTAAGCAAATATACAGAAACTGAAAACAAATAAAAAACAAAGATAGAAAACAAAAAACCTAAATATATTTAACATGCAGTTTTAGTTAGTTACACTGAACACTCTACTTAGAATAGGGCATGCAAAAAAGGATGGTCTGCTTTTAGTTTTCCTTTGAAGCTTTACATGGCAGCCGGACTTCACACACGCACACACACGACACGGTAATACTATAGCAGGTCAATGAGAAAGGCCAATATATTTTATACACAGATTCATGTCTTGTGTTGTCACAAGTCCCATGGTAATTTTGGAAATTGATGTTGTATTCCTATAACAAGGAACCAACATTCAGATACCAGGAAAACGCAAGCAACGCATGCAGATCTGCAACATGAGCCTAAACGCAGCCTGAAGTACTCGGCTAGGGAGCAGTTAGTCACGGCGTTAGGAAGTGTGGTTGAAGCCACCAAAAGAAAAAACAATGGGAAAAAAATGGAAAAACAACAAAAACCCCTTCCCCTTCCTTCAACCCTAAAGGCAATAAATGCAACAATGATCAAAATAATGATAACAGTCATCACATGTCACATTCACCTGGAGTGGCAGATCATGTGGAATTCAAAGTTGCTAAAGGTACTTGCAGAAAAACCACAATGCAAGTCATCAATGAGAGAAATGTTTCAGCTGACCCAACCCTCAGGGTACCTCCAAATGACTTTGTTTTTAGTCTGAAGTCACCGGGCCCTCCCTGTTCACGCAGTGCACACTGGGTACACTCACTCTCTGGGCCACACGTGGCCACTTGGGCTTGGGGAGCTGGGCTCGGCCTTGAGATTCATATGCAGGGACTCTTACCAGAGCCACCAGGAGAACAGGTGACAGGCAACACTTGTTTCAAGCACAGGAGAAACATCTAAGACTTGGGTACTCACTGAATGGAGAAGCTGGCCTCTGGCTGCCCTCAGTGAGGCACTGGGCACACTGCACAGAACGGGGGTGCTGGATTTACATGGTGCGCAAGGTTCCTGTCCCCCAGCACAAGGCACAGCCTTCCTGCAGGCGACAACAGGCAGCACGCGAACCACGCACTGCGTGGCCCTGAAACTGCAGAACCTCTAACAGCACGAACAGCCATGGAGGACACACAGAACTCTGCTGTTTGACAGTGAATGCACTGAGCTTTCTGCCAAAGTTCTAAGTAAGATTTTCAATCTCCACAAAACTGATCTCACACACTGCCTTTCTCCTAGCTTCCAAGATGCCAGGGCTCACTCAAAGTGACAGACGGACACTTTGCCACGAAACAAACCACGTTTTGCAGTATTTTGGTTAGAACAACCTTGCAGGAGTAAAGCAGGAAAGAACTCTATGGCTAAGGGCTGTTGTCAGTCACACCTGCAAGCCAGCGCAGGTGGCTGACCCTGATGTGGCAGGACCCACCAAATGGAATGAACCCCCATCAACAGCAGACCACGGGCAGGAACACGCAGCACCACGGAAGGTGTCATGAGATGCAAGCTGTTACTTGTCTAGACAGTCTTTGCGGGAAAAAGTCGAGGGGAAAAAGCCTTCTGATCATAATCATGTATCAACAATAATAGTAATAAAAATAAAGGTGCCCCAGAGAACTTGTTAGGAGACAGTAACACCGTTCTCAAACTTACATTTCTAATATAGAAGCACTGTGCCCTTCCAGGAACTTACCAAGTACACATAAACCACTGACGTACTGGTGCCTTTTAAATCCGTGTACTAAAACCCAGATTACTAATTTGTACAAATGATGGACCAAATGTGCTGTCCAAAATACGCCTGCATTACACTATGTGGACCAAGTTCCTGGGCTTTTCTTAAAAAAAAAAAAAAAAAAAAAAAAGTATTTATAATAAAAAAATGTAAACAAAAAATGTAAAAAACTTAGAATTAAAGGCAGCCTTTTACCCAGATTCCTAACTGTTTTCTAAAATTCTAGTATGGGTCATTAACCGTTCATAAGGACTTATGGTTCAAAGCCTCCAGATTCAAATGGTGCTCCGAACTTCTGACTTCCAAGATGAGCTGGATGTCCCTATGTGCTTCCTGTGCCCAATTTTAAATAAACAGCAGTAATATACTAAATATGAATGACCTGGGTCAAGTACTCCTGTTAAACTGGAGAAAATTATTTAATCCCCACCCAAACCACAAAGAAAGGACTGCCGATGAAGTGTGTGTGTGTGTGTGTGTGTGTGTGTGTGTGTGTGTACACAGATCTATGTGTATGTGTATATATATATTTATATTATATATGTATACACACAGATATAGATAGGTAGGTAGATATAGATACATATATTCAAAAAAGGCAATTAACAAAAATACCAAACTATGCTTGCATTGTGGCAGCAGAATAAGAGTTAAGAGTGAGGGGAGAGTGGGTGAGATCTGTTACAGGTTTAAATGACTATGACACTAGCTTAACTTTTACCAGACTTGCCTGTAACTCCCTTCCAAACAGACAGACTTCCTTGAAGAGGAAGGAGTTCCTTACACAAAATGCTTTGTGTTCACATAAATCTGTACTGTTCAGAACAAAACCAGTTCTGCTGGCAGAGATTGTGGGTTCGCAGGGACATTTAAGCTTTCATTAAACTGGAAAGCAATCAAGTCTTTATGTCTACAAATTATACATTTAATAGTTCCACAAGTTTGGCAAAGTTCATGGTGACATCTAAGACGTTTTCACCAAATCGTAGACATAAATGTGGAAGTCATCATCAAACTTGATAAAATAGACAGACGGTTTGGCCTCTACTTGGTGAATGACCATGCCAGTCCTCTTGGAGCCGTCCTCTTTGGCATATTCCACTTGCTTGCCTACCAGGCTGTCCACAACTTCTCCTGGCTCCCTTTCTGCTGGAGGTGAATCGTCTGTATTTAAAGGGTGGGGGAGAAGAATTGAGTCAATTTTTAGATTATACACTAACTTACATGACTATTTTAATTTTTAAATGTTTCTAATATCCTGAATTCACCTGGACTTTTGACACCAAGGGTCAGCAAACTTTTCCTTCTACGGCCAGACAATAAATGTTCGGCTCGAGGGCGTATGGTCTCCATATCAACTACTCAGCTCTGTTGCTGTCACATGACAGCAGCCAGAGGTGACACAAAAATACACGGGGCTGTGTGCCAATAAAACTTAATTTACAAAAAGCGTGCTGACCTCTAAGGTCTAGACGTGTAAACAATTTTGAAAACCACAACCAGAAATTACTTTTGCTCATATTTAATTACAGCGATAATTATGTGACGAGGTTAACGAAAAGGAAAGGGCCAAGAAAACACTAAACACAGTCAACCTTTGAATAACCAGAGGCTTGAACTGCGTGGGTCCACTCGTGCACGGATGTTTCTCCACAGTGAGCGCTGCCGCACGGCACGCCCTGCAGCTGGTTGAATCCACAGACGCAGAGGAGCCACAGACACGAAGGGCTGACCACGGGTTCTAACAGGCAGATTTTCAGCCGCACAGAGGGTCAGCATGCCTAACCCCCGCATTGTTCAAGTCAACTGTAATTACATTGACTTCTTAAAAATAAGTTTCCGTTACTCTGAAATATAATTTCAAAGCAGACAACACCTGCTGGGATCACTGAGCGTGTGCGACACACTTAAAACACCTAAGTATTCCGGCCTTACCCTGCGAATCCTTAAAGCTGCTTTTTCCTCGACTTCATTTCATTACACATGGTCTTTCTGAACAACCCAGTTTCCAAATAAAGAGATTTCCCATTCTATAGAAATAGGTGCTGAACAAACTCCACCCCAGATTCATTACAACCGAGCCTGAGTGGACGGCGGGCGCACCTGTACTTTTCAGAAGGCCCCCGGGGAAATCTGAGCGCTAGAAAGCATGCTCACACCCTGCGACCTGCTGCGAGTTCCGTAAGTTCCAGGAACACACATAAAATGAGAGCAAATCACCACCACCAATAAAACAGAAACACAAGTTCAAAAAGGGGGGGGAGGGTGGAGCTGGGGAGTTACAACGCTATTTAAGAAACCCCTTATAGGTCCCGAGCAACTCAAGCTCCTCCACATGGCAGCAGAGCGCCTTCAAGTGGGCCGACCAGCTGAGCCGGTTTGCCTTTGCGTGTCCAGGACAGGCCACGCTGACGCCAGTCATCCTGGCACACACGTTAACAGGGCCTCTTTTGATCTTCACACGTATCCTGGTTTGGACCACATCACGTGTCTGTGTTAACAGGAGACGGCCTCTCTGATTACAACACACCGTCTCACTGAATGACACAATCTGAAACCTGCTGTTCTGATGCCTGGTACTAGTAAATCGCAAACACAGTAACAGGACACCTGAACACTGTTACCAGTCCTTCCATAAAGGGAAGTAAAGAGGAAAGCTAAGGTCCATTCTTCTTCAAACCTTCTCCTCCCTCAAGCAGCAGCATCGCACCACCACACCTTCATGGCCCCACATTTATACAAAGGAACTCCAAATACACGATCGCCATTCGTTTTCAGGAGCCGTGAGTGATGAAGCAAGGGACTCACAGGCTGCTGCAGAGCTCTCTGTATCAGATCGCCACTACTGCTTCCAACAGCAAACAAAGATCCATACCACTTGAAGGAAGGAGTGAGAGGACACAGACGTGACTGGGAGAGGCAACAGGTAACGCGCGGATGACCTCATACTTTCTAGTATCAAGTCAACAGTACCTACTTTGAATATTTGTTAAAAAACAACATCGTACAGGCTGGAGAAATGCTTTTAAGAAATGTTCTCAAAATTAAATTCCTGCCTTTTAAAACACTTTCCATTACATATTTAATAACAAGCATATACAAACTTCAAGAAAAAAAAATCTAAAAAGGTAGAAAGTCAGGGCCAGGGGAGCCCATGAGTAAGTTCATCAACTGGCTTGTTCACTAGAACTGGGAGAAAATAGAAAAGGAATAAAGAGATGATGTCGCATTGCTAATATATACAGTGTCTGTCAGCCATATCTGTCCAAGCCCAAGGATTTATGTGCTTGAGGAAAAGCTACTGAGTAATTTAAAAAACAAACAAAAAACCCCAAAAATAGGTTTACCCAGAAATGAAATTAAGAAAATAATTCTATTCACAAGAGCATCAAAAATAATAAAATACTCAGGAATATATTTAAGTGCAAAACTTACACTCTGAAAACTACAAAACGTTGTTGACAGAAAAAATATCTCAATAAATGGAAAAACATCCCAAGCTCATAGGTCAATGGCTTAACATCATTAAGATGGCAAAGCTACCCCGTAAACTGATCTACAGATGCGCCAAAATCCCTGTCAGAATCCCAGCTGACTTCTTTGCAGAATTTGACAAGCTGATTCCAAAATTCATATGAAATTGCAAAGGACCCAGAACAGCCAAAACAATTCCGAAAAAGAAAAAAGTAGAAGGATTCACACTTCTTGATTTCAAAGCTTCCTACAAAGCAATGCAATCAAGCGTGGCACTGGCATAACCACAGATCTACGGACAAATGGAACAGAACTTCAAGTCCAGAGATACCCTCATACATCTACAGTCAACTGAGTTTTACCAAGGGTGCAAAAATCATTCAACAGGAGAAAGAATAGTCTTTCCAAAAAATGGTGATCAGACAACTGATTGCCACATGAAAAAGAGAGAAGTTGGACTCTGACACCACAACAGAAACAAAAATTAACTCAAAATGTATCAAAGATTCAAATGTAAAAGCTAAAGACCTACATGTAAGAGCTAAAACTTTAAGACTCTTAGAAGAAAACACAGGGGTAAATCTTCATAACTTGGGTTTGACAAGGGCTTATTATATACGACAACAAAAGCATGAGCAATGAAAGAAAAAACAGGTAAGTTGGACTTCACCAAAATTAAAAACTTCAGTGCTTCAAAGAATACCATCGAGAAGGTGAAAAGACCACCCACAAAATAAGAGGAAGTGTCAGCAAGTCACGTCTCTGGCAAGACTTGTCCCTAGAATGTCGACTCTTAACAACTCAGCAGAAAGACAACCCAACTGAAAAACGGGCAAAGGAGATGAGCAGACATTTCTCCAACGATGCATAAATGGCCACAAACACGAAGATACCTGGCATCTTCAGTCATCAAAAAACTGAAAGCCAAAACCACAGTGAGACAGCACTTCACCACCACTAGGACGGCTCGCATCAAAAAGTCAAGTAACAGTAAGCGCTGTGAAGACGCAGAGCTCAGAACCCTCAGACACTGCTGCTGAGAACGTATAATGGTGCAGTGACTTTGCAGCTCCGTCTGGCAGGTCCCTAGCTTCAACACAGAGCGACCGCCATGCCCCATCATCTCCACTCCCAGGCATGTACCTGAGAGAACTGGAAACAAGCGTCCACTCGGAAACGTCCACACAAATGTTTATGGCAGCATTTTTTGTAAGAACCAAAAGGTGGAGGAAAAGCGAAAGTCCATCAAAAGAGGAATGAGTAGGTACCAGTGAAACTATACAAGAAAGCGATGAACAAGCTACAATGTGGGTGGGCCCTGAAAACACCGCGCTGAACGAAAGACGCTGGTCGCAAAGGGCCTCACGTCACATACTCCATTCTTATGTCCCAAGTCCAGACCGGGCAAAGTAAATTATTCTTAGCAAAGGGGTAAAAAATCTCACAACCTATGCTTGGTGCCTGACTAAAAGAATAATCACTCACTTATCCCCAATAATTAAAAATTTTAAATGTACCTGCATAAGAGTTAATCAAATATCTTATTCTAAAATTCAAATTCCTCTTGAATTACCAAAAATTAAAGTTGTCAATCTATACTTACTAGAATCCGGCATAATGCGAAGGTCGCCTTCTTTATAATCATCTAAGAGCTGGTACATGTACAAGACAGGATCTTTCTCGTAGGTGATGTAAAACCACGTGTTCATTATAGGGGCGCGTGCTAAGACCATCCCCCGCCATTCGTCTTTAGAGCCATCCTCGGTTTCAAACATGTGCTCCACTGCTTTGCCAATCATTGTGTCGGCTAGGTGTGCATCACTGATTCGAGACGTTGCTGGGGACAAAAAAGCAAACAGTGGTTTACAAAGGGTTTTACTAAGCATGTACTGTGAAGACTCACTTGTTTACTCAAGCAAACAATTCTGAAAAGCATTAGCAGGCGTCAGAGTCACCTGGAGGGCTGTGAGAAGCACAGCCGCCGAACCCACTAATGTCAGTCCAGCCCAGACTAGACTCCATACAGCTCTCCTGTCCCAAGTCAGTTACAGAGAGCGCCTGCTTTCTTTATATTTCTCTGAACTCGTCTGCTTTTGATACTGTATCTGTTAAAACTTTCATCTATTCAAGGTATAAAGTGGGCTGTTGCCGTTTAACAGTTAATTACTCTAAATTTTGAGATAATTATAGACTAACACAAGAGTTCCAAAACAGTATTGTTCCCATATACCCTTTACCCACGTACCCTTTATAATAGTATCTTATATTAGCCATAACCACAGACCATTTTTAAAAACTAAGATACTAACCTATTTAAGGCACAGGTTTTTCCTCTTGCCCCTACAGTCTACTTTCCACAGTAATCAGAGTGATCTTTGTGGCACTTATACCAGATTGTGTGGTCATTTGCTTAAAATACTCCAGGCACCTTCCTTTCATAATCCGAGTGAAAAGCTGCTTCTCCCAACCCACAGCGTCTGAGCCGCCATGTCCTGCTGGCCCTCTGCCCCATCCTGTCACCTTCCTCCTGACCGCTACACCTCAGCAACACGGACATGTCCTCCTGGGATGCGCTCAGGCTGAGCACAGCCCCCACATCCTCAGGGGCTGGCTCCTCCTGGGCAGGAGCCCTCCCAGAGGCTCTCCAGGACCACCCCGTGAAAACGGCTCCACCAATCACAGTCACCTCACCCAGTTTTATTTCCTAATAACATCAACCATTGTCTGCAGTTATCTTGTTTTACGTGTTTGTTTTTGCTTTTAGCCTGCACAAAGTAATGAAGGCTGAGGTCTTTCCCATCTTGTGGCCAATACTGTGATCACAGGGGTTCAGTATTTGTTGTATAAATTAATTATTTCAGAGGAGAGCAGGATGTTCTAGACGGCCTGTGTGGTTAGGAGCGTAGGCTGCCCCACTGGTCTATCAATAGCCTTCTGCAGTCCTCTAGTGAGCTAGGTGAAAAATTACATGCTTCATTAAAAAAAATACTAGGAAAACTACAGAGGGTCCTACCGATTTTAAGGTTCCTCTAGTCATCATGTTTTAGACAATTATCTTAAAAAAGCTTAATGCTTCCATCTTACTTATTCATGAGTACTTTCTATTTTTGTCAAACTTAAAAGGAACAAAGATTAGAATTTCTTGATAAAGATACTGCTATCCAATTTTATCAGATGACTCTGAACACATACGGTGGTTTTCTTCGCTGAAGTACACAACAATTACCAAAAACAACACAGAATTCCCCACTGTGCACGACCCTAAAGCAAAATCCCACTAGTTTCTTCATACCAGAAGTTCTCAAACTTTTTGATCTCAGGACTCTTTTACATCCTCAAATTTTTTTCAGGATCTAAAAGGGCGCTTGTTTGTATGAATGATAAATGTCAGTATTAACTATTTTAGAAACTATAAATGACAAATCCAAAAATACATAAACATTTAAAGATATACCTACATAAACATTTTTAATGAAAACTAAGTATATTTTCCAACAAAAATTTAGTGAAAAGAGTGGCATAATTTTACATCTTTTTAAACCTTTAAATATCTAGATTTAAAAAAAGACAGCGAGATCCTCAGTTCTGTTTCAGCACTTCAATCTGCTGTAAGTACTTCTGGCTGATGTATACAATCACTAAGACCTGCTGCTGAAAAGAGGACTATTTTATTATTAGTCTTCTCAGGTAAACTTAGATTTTCTTCTCTGGTACCGTACCAAAACTCAACAGTGGAAGCTTTCCTTAAAGGTTAATTGCAATGGAGAATGTGAAATGGTTATCAATAAACTTCTATCATACTATTAAATTAAAACTCATTTGTCTCCAGAATACGTTAAGAACTCCTACAACTCTACAACAAAACGAAACAAAAACAATCACATAACCCAATCAAAAGAGTGGGCAAAGGACCTGAATAGGTATGTCTCTGCAAAGATGACACCAATGGCCAAAAAGATGTGTAACATCACTAATCAATCAGAGAAATGCAAATCAAAACAAACACAAAATAACAAATGTTGGTAAGGATGTGGAGAGGTTGGAACATTTGTGCACTACTGGTGGGACGTGAAACGTTACAAACACCACGGAAAACAATATGGGCTCCTCAGAAAACTAAACACAAAACTACCATGTGACCCAGCAATTCCACTGCTGGGTACAGACCCAAAAGAGCTGAAAGCAGGGTCTAAAGAGACATCTGTACACCCAGCGTCCACAGCGGCGCTATTCACAAGAGCCAAAAGGTGGAAGGAACCCCTGTGCCCAACCACACACAACTGGGTAAACAAGATGTGGTGCACACATGCAGTGAAGTATCAGGCAGCCTTAGAAAGGGAAGAAATCCTGTCACATGCTGCAACATGGGTGAACCTTGAGGACACTATGCTAAGGGAAAGAGACTAGTCACCAAAAGACACATACTCCATGGCTCTACTTATGAGGCACCTGAAGGAACCCAATTCCTAAACACAGAACTCTGGGTGCCAGGAGCTGAAGGCGGGAAGGGGCAGTTGTTCAATGGGGACGGAATTACAGATTTTCACGATGGAAAAAGGTATGGAAATTGATTCCATAACAATGTGAATATACTTAACACTACTGAACTGTACACTTAAAAATAATTATGGTAGCAAATTTAGTGTTTTGTGTTTTTACCACAACAAAACAAAACAATCTGTTGATCATTGAATGGATCTTTTACCAACACGTAATCTGGCAATATCATGCATTATTCATACAGAGAATATTGTGTTCATTGAGTTCTGCTGATCTTCCAAATAGTGGGAACTCCACTCTTTAACTGAGAAAGAATGAAGGTGAAAAGGGCAGATTATATCTTAACATTATTATGGAAATTAATTTTGATCTCACAAGCCTCCTGAAGGGGCTTCAGCGAACCTAAAGGGTCCGCAGACTCCACTCTGGGAATCAGCACTCTGTGCCATCACAGGCTTTTGACTTCGTTTTTCTCTCTACCTTTAGCTTAAGGAAAACAAAACTGTAACTTTAGTCTAAGGTACTGCCTGAAGCAAATTAAGAAAAGACTGTTTTCTTCCTACATGGAACATAAATGAAAGTCAAATAATTTTTCAGACCAGGTTTCTTTGGGAATACTACAGTTAACTGTTAATTAAGTTAGGCGTGTGACGTACTGCTGGTCTGCACAGAGGCGTTTGGATTTTTTTTAAATTGCTCTTTGTTTCACAAAAGCAATCCATGTCTCATGCTGGAAACTGAGATGGCCCAGGACTTGAGAGAAAAACCCTTCAATCCCGTCACCAGAGATACGTGCGTATTTTTGGATATTTTGTTTGGTCAAGTCACTTTTTTATCAAAAACAAAAAACAAAAAAACTTCTGTTCTATGATTACAAAACAGCGGACTAACACAGGTCATGCAGCAAGACGCAGAACGTTTCAAATGAGCCGGGGTCTGGCCCTTGAAGGGTGAGAACCGAAACTCTGGGTCAGAAGAGAACGCACGAAAATGACTGCGTACAAATAACTGATATAAAGGTGTGGGTAATATTTTTTAAGTCCTGAAGGTATCACCAAGGACAAACTCGTTCTGCTCGCCGCACGGCAGGCAGGCCAATAAATCGGGAGACGAGGTGCTGGGGGGCAAGGAACAGCGACTTTAACAGAGGATGGCAGACTAACGTCTTGGAGAACCATCCTCCTCAAGTCAGAATACAGGGTCCTTGTATAATGAAAAAAGGGGGGAGGGGGTGTGGTTGGTTGGTGCAAACTTCTTGGTGCAGGAATCCTTTGTTCCTGCGCCAGGTCATGGTGCTCCCGTAAAACCGCCAACCAAACAAAGGCTACCCTCTATTCTGCAACTTGGTATCTTTATGTGAGTGCAGAAGTGTTAATATCCTTAAGGGTCAGAGCCCTGAGAAAAGGCTCTCCTGTTTACCAGACAGGCTGAAGGCAGCATTCCTTTACAAAAGGTGCAGAGCCGGCAAGCATAAACCCAGAAAAAGGGCCCAGTGGTTAAAACCAAGGCAACAGATCCAGCATGGAGTCAGGTCTGCTCTCCTCTGTGACAAAGGTTAAGACTCTTCAGTGTTGGTCTCTTGTGTGGGAAACGGACTGGTATCAAGACTGAGAGGAAAGAAGATGCGACTCGTGAGGAAGGATGAGGTGTTCAGTTGCACTTAAAATAGACAGAAATGTTTAAAATGCCCAAAATTTACTATTACACAATTAGTTACCTTTGGTAAAATTAAAGATTTAATTAAAAACAAGAGTCCTGTGAAAACTGAACTACATACACACAGGACGAAGACAGACAGCATTTGCTATTTAAAGGGAAGATTAAAAAATAACTTGCTGCTCTGGCAAAGAATTACTGTGCCGGGGAAGTGTGTTCCAAGAACACAACTGCAAACGCAAAGGGGCAGAAGAGGAGGGGTAAGCTGCTTCCTTTTGGAATTTGGTCCTAAACTTCTATCTTCCAAGTCTGGATTTGCTGAGGCTGTATTTGCAAACATATAGGCTTTTAAGAACAATTCCAGAAGCATAAACCAGTATTCAAGCAACAGTAGCATTAATAATAATAATAATAATAATGATAAATAATAATAATAAAAACATTTCAAAGTAAATACTCAGAAGAAAGTAACATTAAATCTTAAAAGTAAAAAATCTTATTCTTAAAATAGAATCAGCCATTATTACTTAACTGATACCTTATGCTTTAAGGAAACTAAGTTATGCAAAACTGATTTGTATGACATTTAAAAAGCCATTCATTTCCCACAAACCTTGTATAAACAAATCCTTAAAAACGTAGTATAATAAAGCTCACGTTTTGGTTGCTTAAACTTTGGCTGAAATAATTATGTTATAATACACGATGAAAGATATACTTCATATAGAGATTCTAAAATAAATGCATGGAATTTCTCTTAGCTATTATAATGCATTGAATATCTGAGCTAATGAGAAATAGTCTTACCCATCAGAGTCCAGAAAAATAGTGAGCACAATGTGGGAAATAATCACGTTAGAAATTATCAGATTGTAAACTTCTGGGGAACGATTTTGTCCATCTTTGTACTCCTCCTAGTTCCTTGAGCTGCAGTTTTAAAACACCTGCTGATCAGTTTTTGTGGGTTTAGGTGACAGATTTAAATGTGTATCAGAAGCGCTAGTGCTCCAATAAAAATAAAAATGCCAGTAATGCAAAAGCATAATCAAAAAGCATCCATTTCAACAGTCACTGTAGAAGCATATAGCGAAGAGAACTTACCAACTCTGTCAGGGAGGACTTCAAGCGCAGAGACTCTTTCATCCTTATTAAGTTCTAGTCCATAAACACAGTCAAATCCATCGTATTTTATAAGATACAAAGAAGGGTTTACAGGCACCTGGTCCAGAACGGTTCCTTTCCACTGGGTGACAGGGCCATTCCCCTCTTTCCACCCATGCTGAATCCTGCAGCCTACGATGTTCCTCCGGGGCTGGGAAACAGGTTTGCTCGGCCCCACACTGCTCCGATGTTTTCTGTATTCACACATATACACACGTAAGGTATCATCTCAAAAGCATGCACTCCTAGACCCAATACAACTACTGCTGGCGCGCATGCTCCCGCCACAGATGACCCCGTCCTGCGCTGGCTGAGGCCGCCGCGCTCTGGGCTTAGCGCGCTCCAGGGGCCACCTCCCAGTCCCACAGCCGGGTGGTGGGGGCGCATGGGGGGCCTTCTCTAGCAATAGGGGCTTTCCTGTGCACCCTAACTGTGGATAGGTAGGAAAAAACTAGGCAGTAGCAACTTAGGCTCTAAAATTAAGCAACATTTTTTCAGCTTTCTGAGTTTCCTTTAATTTGAATCAACTCACAATTATCCAAATTAACCCCAAAAAAGACAAGGACTGGCTACATCATTACACACGCACATGGCTCTATAAAATACGGATCCATTTCTCATCAAAAGAAATGGGTAACTGTGTGAGTTGACCCATTCTAATATGCACGTAATTCTGCCCCCACTGGCTTAAATAATAAGAATAAACTAGACATTTAACTTTTTCTTAACCTGGACTCCAGGTTGGCTTATACCCACACATTCATTATACCATCATTACTTCTTTAGAAAACATATAATCTTAAACACTTAAATTTGCGATATGTATACTTAATGTAATTTTTACTGGAGCAACACCAAACTAGAATTCTTTCTCAATTACAAACAACTGAAAAACCTACACACAATGTTTACAAATAATACCCCTGGCCCTTGAAATCAGGAAAGCAAATCTTCATTTCATGCAGAAACCCAAAGACGAAGGGCAAGACTTGGCTTGAGCGCGGGCTGAAGGCCAAAGCCACACTGGCATGGGTCATGGACGCCGCTATACGCCAAGAAGGAAGAAACTTAGGAAGCAGACAAGAACCCACGCTCGCACGTCTGTGGACGGGAAGCTCTCACCTGGGGCACCCCGAGTAAAAGCGGGGCACCAACAGCACAAACACAGATAAAGTCACAAGAACAAAACAAGCCATTTACTGCAGGCTGTGATACTTACAACCACAAGTGCGTGTATTTTAAACAGACCAGCTCAGTAAACGTAGTGGATCTGCGAAACAGAGAAACAGGCTGCAAGAGGTTAAAGCTGCTCAGTGAGGCCTAGAGTCAGCTGGTAAAGCCCACTGCCTAAGCAGGACAGGGAACGTAACTTGGAGAACAGCCCAGAAGGAAAACCTCCCCAGCCAGACCGGAAGAGGGTCCATGAGGTTATACGAGGACTGCCAGACCAGAAAACTCCGGGTCTGCCCCAGCCCTTGAGGCTCTGCAAACACCCACCCAAACGGTCTTCCAGGAGGGCAAAGCCTCGCACTGAGGACACGCGCTGAGAATGACACCATGAGCAGGGCGGGGCCACAGGTTCAGGAAGGATGAGGTTCAGGTGCTTACGGGGCAGGGCCCAAAGAGAGCAGACCTCAGAACGAATCACAGAGGAGCCCACGCAGAAAAGCTGTTACTGTTAAGCGCGCCACGGGAAGACAGGACGGCTTCGAGCCTGGCCGTCCTGGAACAGGCTCACTGTCCTCACGAGCTGGAGTCTCAGGAGAGACTCGGGGTAGCACTGTGGGCAGTGGAGGCAGACCCCAAAAACATACCCAAGAGGTAGATGGAAACTATCACCTAACGCTACATACACAGCAGGGGCCGTGAGAGAGAGGCTTACACCAGAAAGAGAAGAGCCCAGACATGAGAGGACAGCAGCAGCAGCAGACAGCCGGGAGCAAGCAACTTCAAACCTCTCAGAAGTGAAGACTACACTAGAGGAACGTTTAAGAAACTGACCCTGTGGGGCATGTAAGGAAAACGGACGATGAAGCAAGGAGACAGATGGGGAAAGAGGAAATTCCAACTTCTGTGTAACAGAATAACCCAAAAATTAAAGTCAAAGGAACAGAAAGAATACTAAAATAATTCAGGAAAACCACACTGAAATAAAAGACTTAAAGGTACAATCGCACCCCTGGGAAAATGACCCAGAACTACTGACACTGAGACATTCTGGTGAAACAAACGGGCTTTAAAGAAAACAGCATCTCCTGGGCATCCAAGCGGAAGACCACACCACGCGGAAGCAGAAGAAAGTCACAGTGTGACAGTGCCACCGTGCCACCAGGCAACGGAGCGCCCACCGAGGTTCTCAGGGAAGAGGGTGTGAGCCGAGGGTCATCATCAGCCAAGAATTCTATCCTGACCTCCAAGAGAAAGGACACAGACGGAACTGCAAACATGTAAGAACTCGGGGGTACTGTTCTCACACGTGCTTTCTGAAGGTGACAGTCAGCATCCACACCCACAGGTTCCACATCTTCCGACTGAACCGACCAACAGTGGATAGAAATATTTCAGAAAGTTCCAAAAAGCAAAATCTGAATTTGCGGCAGGCAGGCAACCACTTACGTATCATTTACACTGTATTTACAACTGTACATAGTAACTAGACTGTATAAGGTATTACGACTAATCTACAGATGCTTTAAAGCGTATGGGAGGATGCACTGGGGTGATGCACAAATGCTACGCCATTTTATAGAAGGGACTTGAGCATCCTCAGATTTTGGTCTTGGGGGGGGGGGTCCTGGAACCAGCCCCCCTCAGATACCAAGGGATGACTGTACAGGATAATTTCAGATAATCAAGGAACACTTGGAGAAATTTCAGCACAGGACCGATAGTAAGAAATGAGGATTTCTTGGTGCAGAACAAACACGGGGACAAGAGAAATAGAACAGTGTGCATCTGCTATCTGCTCTGGCAACGGAGTTCTACCACCACTCTGAAAAGGGCGAGGAAAGAATACGTGAAGTACAAGAACTCACTGAACAAACAGTATTACTTGGAACCACCTTACATCAGACAGAAAGAGAAAGGGGAGAACAAGAGCTGAATTCCATCCTGTTCACAGCAAGGAACTAACTCCTAACAACAGAAAACAAGTAAATTAGAATCAATTAATTTAAAAAGACTGCAATGTAAAACTCAGTGGAGAGCAAAAAGACTGTCAACTTGAAAACTATTAATGATACTCAAATCCGAAAGGAAGTGAAGCTCACGACCGCTCCGTAACTCCTGAGAACATGCCCATTACGCTGACTGGCCTCTGTGTGGAACGACTGAGACGGTGGTTACGTTTCTCCTTCAGCATCTGGGAGTCTTCCCCAGCATTACGTTTTCCTTCAACCAGACAACTGCCCATCTTCCTTTGATCTTTACACAGAAGTCCCTGTGACTCACCCTGCGTACAGGACTAGGCGTTCTTCACAGCAAAGGCAGAGAGGTTGGTTCCCAAAACTCACTGAAGGGAGAATTCAGTCAGATGCACCACTCTGTGATTCACACAGACATTCCATCATCACTACCAAAACTATAAGCAAATACAGCATCTCACCAGCGTGGTGGTGAATTTTGATGCGCCAACCTGGCTGGGCCTCAGTGCTCGGGCAGCCAGTCAGACATCAGGTGTTTTCTGTGGTGGCATTTTCCTACGTGAAGTTAACATGTAAGTCAACGGTCTGCCCTCAGTGGTGCAGCTGGGCCTCATCCAACCAGCCGAAGGTGTCGGAGAACGCGCTCTCCTCCCAGCGAAAGGGAGCTCCACCTCCCTCTGTGCACACTCCACTGGTGCTGCTTCTCTGGAAACCACCGACTACAAACATAAGCGGTCCTAAATCTAGGTTCAGAGGCACGGCATTTTCCGCTGCCGTGATTCTCAACAAAACCAATATACACTTAGCCAAAACAGAAACAAGGGCACCTGGCAGCCTCAGGGCAGCGGTTCTGCAGTTCAGTCACATCCCTCACACTCAGCAGTGGCATTCCCCGTGACCAGCAGTCGCTTCTGAAGGAGATGCGCAATGCTCCCTTTACTCACCACCTTTGAAAACTAGCAGTTTTCATCCTGGTCACCTCCAGCGGTAGCGCCCGAGGCTCTCCTTCCTCTCCTGAACTTTACAAGGGACTCAAACCTGTCCAGCAAGCATCCATTTTCAAAGTGGCTCCTGTATCCTTTAGTTCTAAGGAAACATGATCCTTCTTTTTTGCATGAATTTTAACTCCCTATTTTCTTTAAGGGAATTTTAATCATTAACCCTTGCTGTGGTAAATGATATGCCTGGTCTGTTGTAACATTCTGCTATGTGTTTGCAGTGCTTCGTTTTCTTCACCCCTTTCTTTTACTTAAACAGCTCGGATGAGTGAGGTTTCTTTGCATCAAACAAATCTTCTAATGGAAGCTATAGGTCTTACTTCTAGTCTTAGAGCAGTTACCCCTAGCTTTCTAAATATTCTACCTAAACTTACATTTTCCTATTAAAGTCTACAATTAATCAAAACCTATACTTTCTCTTCCCCAGCCCAAGCAAGGCTAAAAATAAACAAAAGTTCTTAGTAAAAGAAGAAAAACATTTTTAAAAACAAACACCTTAGCACACTGAGTAGCCCCTGCCTCCTTCCCGGCCACTTTTCATCACACTGATGAAATTTAAATTTAGTCTTTGCTCCAAATTGTTAGTTTTCATCTTGCTACTATCCTAAAAATAATTTTTTTCAGCAGTGCTTATTTAGAAGTAAGCAAGGAAGGATTTTTGTTGTTTTCTGCAACATTTTCATTTTTATTTTCCTCACGTGTATTTGGTCTTTCCAGATGTATCCTCTGGTGAGTCAGAGAGGGTTCATAAACGCAAACTCTAAATTCTGCAAGTCTCAGATTTTTAAAATTTTGTTTTCATCCTTGAACTGCCTAGCTATACTAGGCAGGCTCAGAACCTCTTCTCTCCTCAGTACTTTTATTAGAAAAGGTATTTTCACTGTCTTCTTTCTATCTTCCAGGGAAACATACCAGACGTCAGTCTGATCCTTGCTCCTGGAGGGCACCTGTCTTCCTCTTCATGTTGCTTTTAGAATGTTCTTTGTTCTTGGACTCTGAAATGTCACCAGGACTTGTGGCACGTGTTTCTAGCACTTGGTCAATCTAAAGAACGCTGCGTAAAATTATCTTCCATATTTACTCTTGATCATCTTCACCCTCCATCCCCTTTCTGAAGCTTAGGTCAGTGCAGCACCTCCAGATCCGCCCTCCATGACTCACCTCCCCTCTCATGCTGTCCATCCATCTCCAAGAGCTCCTCTGACCAATTTCTCTTGAATTAGGTAAAACACATAGGCTTGAATTTCAACCTATATATTGAATATCTTCTATAATATTTTTAATTTCCATAAACTGATATCTTTATCTTGTCTTGAATGGTCTTTCTTTTTAACGGACATGTCTTCTGGTATCTGAAGGTAATTTCTGCTTCCTTGCCTGATTCCTTATGAACCCCATGGGCTCAGCCTTGTCTTTGCTGAGTCTGCTGCCATCTGAGTGGCAGTTTCCTTCACGCTGGCTGGTCCTGGTTGGCTCTCCTGTTCTGTGTGTGACTTTCTTTGGTACTGTCAGTGTTCCTTGGGTGCTTGATGGTTCTTGGTGTCCATGTTTTAGATGCAAGAGAGGACTAAATGGTATCTGTAGCTGAAATTTATTTCTTCAGGCCAAGTCGGGGTCCCTGGCGTCTGAGCATTAAGCACAGGTTCTGATGAAGCAGCCAGGACCCAAGGAACTGCAGGGCAGCTGAGAGTAAGCAGCAACCTCAAGGCAGGGGAGGTGAGGCGAGCGCCTACTGACCAATGGAGCTGGTTTCTCACCTGGAACGATTCAGGTGTCCGCAGCCAGCCTCTGCCGTCTCCAACCTGGACAGACTCTAGGGGTCTAGTCTGAATATTCTTTTTCGACGTCTTCCTTTTCATCTAAAAGTGGATGAGCATTCCTCAGTTCAGCTTAGTTTTTATGTAAATCTATTCCCATCTGCTGTGTATCTTTTTTTTTTAAAAGATGTCTCTACTTAAGAATTGTTCTTTTTCCATTTGCTATGTATCCTGCAGAGATGTCTCAGTGTTCTGGTTTGCTGACAGGATGATCTTTCTATATCAGTAACAAAAACTGCAAATTTAATGTAAATTATGGTGAGGTGTTATTTTCTGTCTGCTTACAGAATAAATACAATCCCCGTAGTGAATAGTTTGGCAATCCGTTGTCCCAGTGATCCCACGTCTAGGAATTTATCAGAAAAAAGCAACGGACATGCACAAAGCTACAGCTACAATGATGTTCTGAGCAGTGTTCATACCAAGGGAAACTGAAAATAAAAAAATGTTCAACAGGTCCCAATGATTCAATAATTAACAGTATATCTATATGATGAAATAACTATATAGCTATTAAAATCACAGAAAAAAGACATTTTAATAACAAATGTAGAAAATACGATGCAAAAAATTCTAAACACACAACTATCCATACAGATATGTACTAAAAGAATTTTAAAAATGTACACTGAATTATTAACAGCTGTAATCTCTGGATGATGGCACTAGAAATAATTAAGCTGTCTTCTTATGAATTTACCTGAGCTTTCAAGTTTCTATGACTTAAGTATTTTACTTTTATAGGCAGATAAAACACAATTTTTAATTACTCTTAAATTAATAAAATGGATGTCCTAATTCTATAAGAAATTACACATAAAAACAATTTATACATATTAGTGTTATCAATTACAAATTTTATTTCTGTTGTCTTTTTTTTGTTAAGGGTAATTCTACTTTTTAGAGCATCATTTCACTAGTTCTAAAATAATTAAATAAGATCTAACACAGAACCATTTCTGCTCAGTTTATTTAATAAACAACTTAATTTGACTGAAAGGTAGAGGCAACAGAGAATGAATGAACGAATGCCTCAACGAATACTGAAAACAAGAACAGTGATCAGAGCAACATACTTCTTTAAAAACCATCAGTCAGGCTTTCTAATCACTCGGTCTTGCGCGCCCAAGCTGCTGGAATGGCCTGCAGCCAGGTTTACTTTTCAAAGTATTTTTAAACATTAAAATAAATTAAAATATTAAATATTACTATTGAGAGTATGGAAATACATAAGTTGTTGATAAACTGATTTAAGTTCTTCCAGCTCACATCTACTTGGAGGTTTAGAACTTTCCTAAATA